>NC_090372.1:16973064-17288423 GCF_036365525.1 Heterodontus francisci
TGGTCAAGGGTTTTCTGGGAGGATGTGAACATTTACGGGAGGCCTCTGGAAGTGTACCGATACTTGCAGGGAATCTCAGAGTGCAGCAATATCTGTAGAAAGCCCATACTTGTTAACATATCCAGGCACTGAATCTTGACTTACTCTAAGGGATCGACATTTGTCTTTGGCGGTGCTGCAGAACAGGCAGTATCGCCTCGGCCACCTCGTCACACGCAGTGCCTGATATTCATTAACTTTGACTGCAATTCATCTCAATAAACATCGTCTGCAAGTCCATATACATGACAGCTATTGCATTCTCCTTATGCATCCAGTCACTTCTCTAAGTTACATTTACAAACATTTGCCTTTAAATCCCTGCTAACTATCCTTAATGTTCTTAAGCATTTCTAAATGTTCATTAATTTGATCTAAAATTATAAATTCCAAAAGTTTGCCTCAAACCACTGGTCTGTAGTTAATCACTTTATCCTTATTCACCTTCTTAAACAGGTGTTAGTGACTCTCCTCTCGTATCCCTTTGCCATCTCCTATGTGATTTCTTTCAACAATCTAGGGCGTATCCCATTTTTAAAAATTTGTTCTTGGGATACGAGTGTCGCTGGCAAGGCCAACATTTGTTGCCCATCCCTAATTACCCTTGAGAAGATGGTGGTGAAACACATTCTTGAACCGCTGCAGTCCACGTGGTGTAAGTACACCGACAGTACTGTTAGGGAGTTCCAGCATTTTAACCCAGCGACAGTGAAGGAACGGTGATATAGTTCCAAGTCAGGATGGTGTGTGGCTTGGAGGGGAACTTGCAGGTGGTGGTGTTCCCATGCTGCCCTTGTCTTTCTAGGTGGTAGAGGTCGCAGGTTTGGAAGGTGCTGTCAAAGGAGTCTTGGTGAGTTGCTGCAGGGCATCTTGTAGATGGTACACACTGCTGCCACTAGTGTCTTGTGATTTAGGTTGTTTTTTGCTTTTTTTCCAGAACCAATTCCTTTGCCACAGTTATCTTTAACAATTTTTTCACACCCTCTTCTGGCACACTGACATTCTTAATTTTACAATTATTTGAAAATACTGACACACAATATTTAATATCACTGCCACATCTTTCAAAATTAGACTGTCGTTTTCATCTCTGAGCAATCTACTATCTTTAATCATTCTTTCACTTACAGTATGCCTAGAAACGTTATTATTTCTGTTACCACCAGGTGAGAAAGGTTTCTAGGGGTCCCTCTCAGCCTTAACCAGGTCTTACCATAACAGGGTTTTATTTTTAAACACACCATGTTTTTAGCTCCCCTTTGGTGAATCCTTGTTCACCGCTTTTCAATTATAAGACAAATAAACCAGCACAAACAGGTTTTCTTAGCTTTAAAGAAGAAAAGTTGAAATTTATTAAACTTGAACTTAAACTCTAATTCGGTTGACGCCTACCGGAACACGACGCACCCACACTAGCATGCATACGCAATACACACATGCAAATAGAGACAGAAAAGAGCAGAAGAAAAATAAAGTAGAAAAGTTTGAGGCAAGATCTGAAGCGTTTTTGTTATGGTTCTTCGAGCTCACTGTACAGTCCTTGATTGCAGGTAGATCTTGCTTTTCGTTGGGGCCCAATATTCTTCTTAAACCTTGTTCGCTGTAGGAGACTTTTCTCTCTTGGGGTTCATGTGTCTTCAGTGGATTCAGAAGCTTGTGAGAAAGAGATGGGAGCATACAGGAGAGATCGTCTCAGTCCACGAGCAAGCAGTCTTTCTGTTCAAACTCTTTATGGCTAGTTCAAAAAACCCTGAAACAGCCAGTTAGTTATGTGACTAGCCGGTCTAACCAGTCCTTGATTGTATCACCTTAGCCGTCTCTGGAATGTTCCTCTTACACACAATACCTGGTGATCAAGGTCCATTGTGGGTTGAATGTGTCAGGGAATGGTCCTTTGTCCTTCCAAGCACTGTTTGTTAATATGTAAATGTCTTTTCCAGCAACAGCTGATCTGTTTAACAAGTCATTTCCTCACTCCAGCAACAGTTTAAAATCAATGTTCATGACAAAATTAATGTGCCTCATTCTTGGCAGGTGGGGGCCTAGCATGACATTTCCTTTTATATTATCTCCTAGCCTTTTCATGTTCTCTTGCAATCTAAATTCCCCTTTCATTTCCCCAGTAACAGCTCTGTATTCCTCATGATTTTCTTTAGTATTTGTTGGCTCTAGTTTTATATGACTCCTTTTAAGTTTTAAACTCAATTAATCAGTCTAACTTTTAATGCGCCCCTTTTTTACCTTAAAGGATTATATACAAACATAACAAATATTTGGCCCATTAGACCTGGCATCAATATGCAATGTACAATTTAGCTAATTATGGCCTTTAGCCAATCTATTTAGCCCCTGAAGGAGGTGATTAGCTGTGGAAAAAGTGTTATTTTCTGCAGATCTCGCCGTGAATCTTATCTCTGCTATTTGTTCGTCTGTAATGGATTTTCTTTCTTAATTCCTAACATCTACAACACACCAACAACAATTATCTGTCACATGGATTCCGTTTGAATGCAACTTGCTAGGATATCTTTACTTTCTGGCCCTCCTTCTGCCCTGTAATCATGCAGCATGAATCACACCTTCTGTTTGCCTATCACAGACATCCATTTAGACCGCATACAGAGAAGACACCAATCTAACCAATTCACATCCCCACAGCTAATAGAGGATCCCTGATAGAGAGGGACTTTGAAACTGAGGGGATTGAAAGCCAGATTAGCTCAAGTTATCGTGACATAACAGCTGACCCTTACCGAACACCAATTGCCTGCACCTCATTCCAGATACATTTTCTGTAGTAGAAAAGCGTGTTTTTCATGAATGTTGTCTCAGTAACATAGAAAAAGGACTTGAGCAGCTGTACCACGTAAGCGTCCATTAACCAAAAGAGGAACTTAGACAGGATTTCTTCACGCAACTGGTGTTCTGATGCGGGAACAAAGTGCTGACCTGGGAGATAAAAGCATTCCTTTATATTTAGAACATAGAACATTACAGCGCAGTACAGGCCCTTCAGCCCTCGATGTTGCGCCGACCTGTGAAACCATCTGACCTACACTATTCCATTTTCATCCATATGTCTATCCAATGACCACTTAAATGCCCTTAAAGTTGGCGAGTCTACTACTGTTGCAGGCAGGGCGTTCCACGCCCCTACTACTATCTGTGTAAAGAAACTACCTCTGACATCTGTCCTATATCTATCACCCCTCAACTTAAAGCTATGTCCCCTCGTGTTTGCCATCACCATCCAAGGAAAAAGGCTCTCACTATCCACCCTGTCCAACCCTCTGATTATCTTATATGTCTCTATTAAGTCACCTCTTCTCCTCCTTCTCTCTAACGATAACAACCTCAAGTCCCTCAGCCTTTCCTCGTAAGACCTTCCCTCCATACCAGGCAACATCCTAGTAAATCTCCTCTGCACCTTTTCCAAAGCTTCCACATCCTTCCTATAATGCGGTGACCAGAACTGCACGCAACACTCCAGGTGCGGCCGCACCAGAGTTCTGTACAGCTGCAGCATGACCTCGTGGCTCCTAAACTCGATCCCCCTACTAATAAAAGCTAACACACCATATGCCTTCTTAACAGCTCTATTAACCTGGGTGGCAACTTTCAGGGATTTATGTACCTGGACACCAAGATCTCTCTGCTCATCTAGGATAAACATGTGCAACAAGCAATAGGAACTAGACTTACCTCCGCAGTACCATGCATTGTCAGGCTGCAAATCTGGATCACACAAATGTATGTGAGTTGAGTTTTCCAAAAGGAGGTTAGGAGTGATGGAGTGGAGAGAGGTTGAAAAATATTATAAGTGTCTATTAGTATTAAACTACAAAGCTGCAGATTCAGAGGTGCAGGAGCTTGCTAGCATTCCAAGCATGGCAGTGCATAGTACAAGAGTAACAATCACCAAAAGACAAAGGGGGAAGATTCAAAAAATAAACATGGAATTGATCCTTAATGTGTGTTATAAGAGTCAGAACTCAACTCAATAAAATAATCTGAACGTCACAATATGTTGCAACACAGGAAAATACAGGGTTACAGGACGAGCGCACGGCAGTGGGATCTGGTAAAGATATAATGAGCCGAATTGCCTTTTTCTGTGCTACAACATTCTATGGGTCTACAGCATTGAACAGCCTCAGATTTCTGTTTAAATTATGTCTTGTTTAATCAACAGTTATATCAAGCCTGGACCAAGTGTTAAAACCTAAACATAGAGAAAGTTAATGAGCACAAAAATGATACATGGGATCTTCACACACACTATAAAGCCACACATTAGCTCCCTGACAGCAAAGGGGATGAATGCATTGTAGGGTGCAATATTGAGCCATGAGAACAGATGGTTCTCGGTTCCATCCCCAGTCTCTACTCAGCTGGTTGGCCTCAGCCACGTAAATATTTGGGATGCTGCAATTGGCTTCAACAGAATGCTTTCAGCACAGGAGGAGGACAGTTGACCCACTGTGTCCGTGCCAGCCTCTACAAGAGCAGCTCAGCTGGCCCTGCTCCCCTGCATTTTCCCCGTAGCCCTGCAAATTTTTTTCTCTTCAGATAATTATTCAGCACCTTTTTAAAAGCCATGACTGAATCTGCCTCCACCACACTCCCAGGCTGGGATGAGGGGTCTGTCCTATAAGGAGAGATCAAACAGAATGGGCCTATGTTCTCTGGAGTTTAGAGGAATGAGAGGTGATCTCATTGAAATGTATAAAATTCTGAGAGGGCTCGCCAGGGTAGAAGCTAAGAGACTGTTAGCTCTGGCTGGAGAGTCTGAAACTAGGGGAAATAGTCTCAGGATAATGGGTGGGCCATTTAGGCTGAGATGAGAAGTTTCTTCATTCAGAGGTTTGTGAATCTTTGGCATTCTCTACCCCAGAAGACTGTGGATGCTTAGTCGTTGAGTATATTCAATATTGAGATTGACAGATTTTTGGGCACTAAGGAAATCAAAGGTTATGAGGAAAATGGAGTTAATGAAAAGGTTCAGCCGTGATCTTACTGAATGGTGGAGCAGGGTCAAGGGGTCTGTATAGCCTACTCCAGCTCCTATTTCTTATGTTCTGATACCCTTGGGTTAGGAAGGGAAAATTCAGTTATAGTTTCCTCTCCTGACTGTCTTCTGTCGACAAATCTGTCTAGTAGGTGAGGACATGATCAGAATCACAGATCATGCTCTCTGTGGACCAAAAGGCTGCCAACACACACAGGTGAGGAATGGTTGTACGAGAGGAATGCCGGCACTCGTGGAAAGTTATCCCAGCAAAGGTCAGGAGAGAAAGTGAAAAAAACTGGGATTAAAAAATAGAGATATTCAAGTTGTAAAGATGATGCAGTGTTCCACCATATTAGTTAACAGCTAATAAGTGTTCACGAACAGGCTAACAGATGGAAACAAGTGGGAAATGAAAGAACTTGAAAAAAATGAAGGGGGTTCATTCTGGGTTGACCTAATCTTAGGAGTCCCGAGCTGCTGGCAAGACACTAAAGGAATAAGTGAAGGTGCAAAGTCCTATTTCCTAAAACAGCATCTACAATCTTCATTTCTGAAAAAGGATACTAATATGTTGATGGACCTATGGTGGATTTCCAGCATTTTCTGTTTTTGCTTTAACCACCAGAAAATATTGAGGAGAGTGGAATGAAAAACCTAGACACAACAAGGAGTTTGTTTGTTCATATGAGTTAAACACTTGCTCTCAGCTTAAGCCTCATTCAATTTAGATCATATCTATGGGCATTTAGTTTTAATTAGAATATTTTCAATAATCCATGGAGGAGCCCCAAATAGCTTCCTGTTACTCCCTAACAAGACTTTAGATATCAAAATGGGTCCGTATTTTCCCCTAAACTCTAAGAACTAAATCAGTAAATTCGGTACCACACTGTTCAACTGCGGCGAAACTGCAAGTGACTTGTGTTTTTAAAAAAGGAGTGTAAAAGCTCCTACACATAAAGCCCTTACCACTTCTGAAACATTAGTGCAGATAAATAAAACTAGTTAATTCTAGTGACATTATGAAGACAATTAATGGATTAATAATGGATTACCTTTGGTGAGCTGAAGCCATGTGCAGTCATTCACTCTCATCTTCCACATTAGCTCACTGCAAGAGAATTTGTCAAACTTCCCCAAGGAAATAAACTTCTTCACATTCTTCAGGAACCTGCATTTATTGTGGTTAGAACCCCACAGCTCAACTGGTACAACTTTGAGCAGACACTCTCTTAGAAATCGGTGAACTTGAAGTGGACTGCTGTACTGTTTAAGCAAGTGCAGCAAGGGCTTGTCCGAGTCAGGTGACTCTTTGTTATGGTCGAAGTCTCTAGACACGCTGACTTTGTCATTTGCTTTATGTTTCATTGCTGGATGTTCAGGTAGACAACTTGGCTGAGAACACAGGCCAGGATGCTCTGACAATCTCAAAGAATCTGTCTGCGCCTCCAATTGCATTTCAATTGTAGAACCATGGCCTCGGAGATCCGTTCTCATTGAATTATGATCCTTTAAGTTCTTGTTCAAGAATTCACCCTGTTTTTCAATTGGGTGAAAGGTTGCACCAACAGAACGATTCATTTTCAACCCTGCATCATAACCGCTGAAAGGCCTGCAAGCCCCCTTCAAGACGGAAGAAGAATTTGACTCATTCCTTGACTCAGCCTTTCCCACAACATTTGAAGCACGAAAGCTCTTAGTTTCTTTTTGGGTGTTAACATGGCAATTTCTCTTCAACAGCTGCAGATATGAGCAACGCTTATGATTTCTCAGCAGTCGAAAGAAAATATTTCTCATCTGCCAGTAACGCTTTGGAAACCGCTTCTTTCTCCAGTAGTTACTAGGATGTGCTTGGGTTTTCTTCTTCCCAAATGTATGATTGTTCAAGAAGATAGTTTCTACAAGTCTTTGACCGCCTGTGCTCAAGTCCTGCAAGCGATTTAGTATAAACATGTTTGGCAAACATTCCCTGTTATTATTACAGTACATTATATCCCCTCTTCCAACATAAATTGTACCCCATTTTCTTCTATTCTTCCCTGCTGCAGCATCTATAGAAGTTGGTCGTGGCACCCCAGCAAACATAGGTTCTGCTAACACACCGACCATTCCATGGCACGGTCTATGTGCATCGGCGTTCTTTCCAGTGGCTGATTCAGTACTATGTGTATTGTTTGTACTTCTATCTGAGAATGTGCCATTTTGATTAGACTTTCTGCTTCTTGCTCGGTCCACTTCCTTACATTTTTGTCGTTCTCCACTTTCTGCAACAATGGAATTAGCACAGCCCTTACCAGATTCATAACCTGTTACTATATTTTTAGCCTGCAGCCTTGTGTGCTCTGAATTTTCCCCGTCAACTACAGTGGAGTAAAGGTCTTTACCAGCAGAAATAATCTCTACCCTATTCACGAAGGGTCCACTCCTACTGCTTTTATCTCCTCTTCCTTCAAACGGTTCAGGTACTTTGGGACCTGGATCCTGTCTTTTGTATTCTGCAGTGGTACTTTCCTCCACTGTGCTCAAGTGTGCATCGAATTTGGGATGTTTTGGTTTACAAACATCAATGTTACTGCTATCTTCTCCCTTCCATTCGAAGACTCCTTTATTTGGTTGATCCATTGCAACACCAGATTGCTCAGTTATTTCAGGAGACGCATTTGGTTTATTTTCCACAAGCAGGTGGTCATGCTCTGTTGAATGGCAGGCTATATCTTGCGCCAGTGCTGACAGATGGCTTCCGTTTACCCTCTTTGCAGAAGACTCTACTTTATCAACATTCAGACATCTTTTTAGTGACTTTATTTCTGTGGTGTCCACATCCTTTGATGTCCATCTGCCAAAACCAACTTCAAGTCTAGCCCTCTTTGCAGATATGCATTCAGGAACACTTAGGATTGTTCGACGTTTAAGCCTGCTGGAGCCAGCAGCTTGTGCTGCATTCGCAACTCCATCTCCTGGTAATCTTTCCTTCCATTTCCTGCTCTTTGACAGGAACCCTTTATAATATCTGACTTTCTTTTGAACACATTTGAGCGAAATATTGCACCGATATTTGACTGGGTTCTGCCTGAGCCAGGTAGATGGGAGCCTAGTGCCACTTGTAATGAGGCTGTAGATGGGAACCCCACATAACTGAAAGCAACAGCTTGGTGGAACCAGCATAAAGAGGGAGCAGTGCTCCAATAAATACATCATAATATCATCACCAATCCTGCTGAGTAGTGTTTTCCATAGCACACTGTTCT
Source organism: Heterodontus francisci (assembly GCF_036365525.1). Taxonomy (NCBI): domain Eukaryota; kingdom Metazoa; phylum Chordata; class Chondrichthyes; order Heterodontiformes; family Heterodontidae; genus Heterodontus; species Heterodontus francisci. The sequence continues at coordinate 16,981,363 of NC_090372.1, forward strand.
TGATAGTAACTGTAGTGGGATTTGGTTGGTAACTACATATGTTGGGGGCAGATCTGACACGTATGAAGCTTGTTTCATTTACACAGGCGTAACCAAAGTTGAGTACATTTCTTTTCCCCTTGTTACAAATCCTCTGAATTACTCGCAAAACCACATCGCTCTGTGCAGATAGCTGAAAAGAAGTTGAAAAAATATTAGTTATTCTGCGGTTAAACATCAAAAATATGAGGGGCCACCAGTATATACACATGGCTTTCAACCTGGGCTGACAATTATCCCATGCATCATGGAAATTCTTCGAGTTTTAAGAGCAAGCGAGATAGATTAAGGATACTTTAACAACAGAGATAACAGGCTGTGTTTTCCTGGAATGGTGCATTTGCCTCTGAAAACCATAAGTTAAGACCGTTGTGCTCACTGATCCCCCACTGGTGAAGTTACACCAAAATTTACTGGTGAACTCATTTGAGTACACCACAACAAGCATCACTGCGAGTGAAACAACACGGTGAATGTCCAATGCAGATCCAAGGTGCTGGGGATTATTCCCACTTTTGTAAATAGTCATTTAGGGAAACGGGCATTTAGAAATATCCGAGTGGTTTTTTCCCCTCGCTACACACAACACAAATTTATAAATTCCTTTTTTAAAAAGGAATCCTTACTATAAATGCAGGAAATGTCATAATTCTCACCTATAAATGTGGCACCAAGAGGCTTTTCATGTCATTAATTACTGTTAATGTCCATGGGGCACCCTTTTGCTGATACAGCATGATATTCTGATGTTATAAATTCCACTTCTTTAACAGGCCTTAAACTGTATCAAGAAAATACTCAACTTAGACAGTGGGAGATAAATCTTTGTAAATCATGGTTGGGCCCCAGATGGAGTATTGTGGTCAATACTGATCACCCTTTGGAAGGATGTCAAGGCCTTGGAGAGAGTACAGAGAATAGTTCCTAGGATGGTACCAGGGCTGAAAGACTTCAGTTGTGAGGAGAGACTGGAGAAAAAGGGGTTGTTCCCCTTACAGCTGTGAAGGTTAAGGGGAGATCAGACAGAGTTTTCACAATCTTGAAGGGTTTGGATACAGTAAATAAGGGGAAACTGTTTTCAGTGGCAGAAGGGGTGGTAACCAGAGGACACAGATTTAAAGTAATTGGCAAAAGGACCAGAGATTAGTTTTAGTTTTTTAGAGATACAGCACTGAAACAGGCCCTTCGGCCCACCGAGTCTGTGCCGACCATCAACCACCCATTTATACTAATCCTACACTAATCCCATATTCCTGCCACATCCCCACCTGTCCCTATATTTCCCTACCACCTACCTATACTAGGGGCAATTTATAATGGCCAATTTACCTACCAACCTGCAAGTCTTTTGGCTTGTGGGAGGAAACCGGAGCACCCGGAGAAAACCCACGCAGACACAGGGAGAACTTGCAAACTCCACACAGGCAGTACCCAGAATCGAACCCAGGTCGCTGGAGCTGTGAGGCTGCGGTGCTAACCACTGCGCCACAGATGACATGAGGAAACGCTTTTATAAACAGTGAGTTGTTCTGATCTGGAAGGCACCACCTGAAAGGTTGGTGGCAGCAGATTCAATGATAATTTTCAATAGGAAATTGGATGAATACTTGAAAAGGAAAAATCTACAGGGTTATGGGCAAAGAGCAGCGGAGTGGGACTAACTGGCTCTACCAAAGAGTTGGCTTGGTTAAGATTGATTGTTGGCTCTGGTGTTCACCAAGGTCCCAGATGCCTTGTTAAATGCACCGCACCATTATCAGTTTACACTTCCAGCAGCTTACGGCTCAAAAAAATTGGAGATGAAGCAGAACAACTCGTATTTATATAGCGCCTTTAATGTATTAAAACGTTCCAAGGCACTTCACAGGACCATTATAAAACATGACTCCAAAAGCTTGGTCAAAGAGGCAGGTTTTAAGGAGTGCCTTAAAGGAAGAAAGCAAGGGAGAGAGTCGGAGAGGTTTAGGGAGGGAATTCCAGAGTTTAGGGCATAGGTAACTGAAGGCACGGCCACCAATGGTGGAGTGATTAAAATCAGGGATACTTAAGAGGCCGTAATTATAGAAGTGCAGGTATCTTGAAGGGTTGTGGGGCTGGAGGAGAATACAGAGATAGGGAGGGGTGAGGCTAGGGAGGGAATTGAAAACAAGGATGAGAATTTTAAAGCCAAAAAAGGTGTTGTTTATCTGGGAGCCAATGTAGGTGAGCGAGCACAGGGGTGATGGGTGAACTGCATTTGATATGAGTTAGTACATAGGCAGTAGAGTTTTGGACGGCCTCACATTTGCGGAGGGTATAATATAAAAAGGCGGGCAGCAGTGGATTAGAATAGTCAAGCCTGGACATAACAAAGGCATGGATGAGGATTTCGGCAGCAGAGGAAGTTTCGGTTCATCCGGTACTGATGTTGGATATGTCAGTCGGGGGCGGGCGTTGAGAGAGGTGACGGTGAGCTGGAGCTGAGCGTTGTCATCGAACACGCGGAAACTGGCGTTGTGTTCTTGGACGATGTCGCCAAGGGGCAGCTTGTAGATGAGAAACAGGGCAAATAAATCCAACTCATGGAGCGTAACGCTCTCCGGCATACGGTGAGGCAATAATTCACCAAAATTATGATCATCTTTGATTATTAACTGTTTCGGGGAGGCGGTCAGGAAATTTAGGCGTGGGATACGAAATGGCAAAAGTCAGTTATCCTATAATTTCCTGAAATTTCTGCACACTGTAAATCTGGGCGCAAACTTTCAGGAAAATCATTCACAAAACAGTTGTGTCTGGATTAAAACGTTTGCACTGTTAACATTAGCAAACAAACTTTTTTTTTCACTAACTGCTCTGTAGGTCAAGCTGGCAGTTAATTTAATATTTTGCAGAGAACCAAAAGCACTTTCCCGCGATAAAGTAATGCCATTGGGATCTGTAGAAGGCGCCACACGTTTATATTTGCACCCACTGCTAAATGCATTTGCTGGCGGTTTGAGAGCGGACTCGCCTCCCGAACCCATACCTGCTGAAATGTGAGCGGCCGGCACACAGCCTTTGCCTCCCCGGGGACACACACGATGAGATGGGAGACGAAGCGCTTGTAGTTTTCGGCGTCACTCGGCTCCAGGAGAGCTGGCGATGCAGCCCCGCCGATCTCTGCAATGAACTGCTGGATGGGGCAAACGTAGGGATAGACCGAGCCCAGCAGCCCGTACAACCGGCTCTCAGTCATTGTCCCTCTCGCAGGCATCCACCGTGCACTCCACACATCAACAACTCTCCCCGCCCGCCATCAATCAAACTCTTACTTGCATTTCCTCCTGCCAAAACTAACATTGCAAAGACCCAACTGGCCTAATGCTGCCTTTGCGTTTCACCCAAGTCTCCTCCCACCCCTTTTCAGCTCACCCTATCAGCATGTCCTTTTTCTCTCACGTACTTATCTGGCTTCTACTCAAGTGCATCTATTCTCTCCAACTCAACGACTCCCCATAGTAGTGTGTTCCACCTTCAAAACACTCTCTGGGTCAAGAAGTTTTTCCTGAATTCCCTATTGGATTTATTCGTCACAATGGTATTTATGGCCCTTATTTTTGTCTCCCTTGCAAGTAGAAACATTTCTAAGTCAGTCCACCCTATCAAACCCTACCATAATCTTGAAGACTTCTTCTTTTCTATAGAAAAGAGCCCAACATGTTGAACCTTCCTGATCAGTATATCCTCTAAGTTCTGGTATCATCCTCGTAAATCATTTTTGCATCCTCTCCAGTGCCTCTACATTCTTTTTATAACATGAAGACTGGAACTGTTAATAGTGCAGCAAGTGCAGTCCAACCAAGGTACTACATAAGTTTAACATAACTTCTCTGCTTTTCAATTCTATCCCTCTAGAAATGAATCCGAGTGCCAGATTACTATCCGGAGGTATTGTTATGATCCAGCTTTTTTTTAATTTCGGGAAGTATGTGATGTGTCTGAGACTGAGAATCGATTATACAACGTTGCAATTAAATTTTGAACTGGCTTTTAGTGGAGACAGACAGCTGGACCAGCATGAACGGAACAGCGATCTCTGATAATTTAAACTGAAGGAAGGAAAGTTAGACTGTGACAATCTTTTATCCCTCAAAAAATTCTAAAGCCAAATTGATTCATTGAAAAGTGTTTGCAAGTGGTCATCACTGAATGAACGAGGAGTTGCAGCTTCGGATGTTGGACTTTTTAAAAATTTCCCATTGGATGGCTGCGAGGACTTCAAGCAACCTTGGACAGTTCCACATTGGAAGATTCCACTTCGGCAGGAGTGTAAATCTGCATGGACTTTATTGTATTTACTTTTTAAAAAAATGTTGTTTATATCTTAGTAGTGTTTAAGAATTTAGTTTTCTCTAATAAACAGTTAATTTGTTGATTTAAAGACACCTGGTTTGGTTCACCTCATTTGGTGGTTCAAGTTGGCTGTGTCTTTCTTTAATTTGTAAAGTTTAAAGTGATATGTTAGACGATCTGTGGAGGGACAGGACTGAATTGACAGTGCATTTCTCCCACCGCAATCAGAATCATATATTTTGATTGGGGGCTTTGTCTTGAGCAGTCAGTCATAACATATTAATTGGGGGACCGTCCAGGATTGAATCATATTTAATTAGGTGGCTCATGTCTGGGATCAGAATCAGACTAATTGGAGGGCTCGCATTTGGAATCACATTAACTGCTCATTTCTGGAATAACATATTTAAATTGGGGTCTGGTGTCTGGCATCATATTTAATTTCTCTCGCATTTGGGATCATTTCAATTGGAAACTTGATTGTTAGGATCTAAATCTAACGCCAATTACAAAGAAATAAAAGAACCAGGTCTCCTGTATAATAAGGTACAGTCTATACTACTGTAATGGCATTAATGGTTGCAGCAGAGTTTTTGGGAAAGCAGAATGTTACCCTGAGTGACTTGATAACTTTAACTAAAAACAAATTAAAAGAATTGGCAGTGAAATTGGGGGTGGAATTAAAATTAGATGCCAAAAAAAGCAGAGAAAATTGACATAGTAGCCAAACATCTGGAATTAGAAGAAAATGATGATGATGATGATGATGAAGGGCAATAAGAGGAACAAGAAGGTCGGAAAGTGATGCAGTGGCATTGTCTAGGATTCAGTTAGAAATGAAAAAACTTGAGGCGGAAAAAGAAGTAAGAAAACCTGAACTGGAAAAAAATAGTGAGAGAGACTTAATCCCAATCATTAATGCTAATGCTAAATTGTGTGCATGAATAATAATATTTTGGGCAGGCACTGCTATCTCGATGACATCATTGACTGTTATCAATGCTGACTATGACTCCATATATGTCTCTGTTATATATCAACTTACGATCCCACCACCACCCCCTTTACAGCATGCATTTGTTAAAATAAAAAATCTTGCAAATGAACAGATGGATCATTTTCTGAAAGCTGATGTTTAGAATATCTCTCTCTAATCTTCAAAGTACTCTTCGCAAAACTAAAGCTGATGGTGTTTACATTGATCTAAATGTTAGTTCACAAGATAGTCACTAAGGGCCTTCTTTCACTGATGTGTTAAGAGGCTTGTGTTCTTTTGTCAGTTGTTCAGTTTTACAATGAGGATATGTACTAAAGGAAGGAACGTTGCCAAATGTAAGGTGTAATGGAATTGCAAGATCAGATCCATATTCTTGAAATGAATGGTCGGTTTACAGAGTGGGCTTGGTTGACAGGTTAATGAACAAGTTGGGGGCAATGTGCTTCTAGTGTGTACTTGGAGGTGAAAAAAAAGGGTTAATGAAAGAACTTGCAGCTGTCTAGTGCTTTTCACAATCTCAGGCTGCTTCAGCACACCTCACAACTAATGAAGTATTTTTGAAATATAGTCATTGTTGTAATATAGGAAACACGGCAGCCAATTTGCACACAGTAAGATCCTACAAACAACAATGAAATAAATGACCACCTAATGTGTTTTAATGACATTGGTCAGGACACCAGGGAGACCTCCCTACTCTTCTTTAAACAGGCCCTTTTACATCCATTTTAGATGGGGCTTCAGTTTAATATCTGATTGAAAGACAGTAACATTGACAGTGCAGCACATCTAAATAAAAATAATTCAATCCCATAATGTTGTTTACTGTATTATTTTAAAGTAATCTTTAAGCATTTCAAACATTGTTACAGGAGCTGCTGAGTTTGTTGATCATGAGTACTGGTACTGCTCATTTTGTGGGCACTGCATATAATGGGGTTATAGTATATTCATTTACTAACCAGAGGTGTCTCCAACTCAAATCAATGTACTTGAAACACGGGATGTAAGGATTCTCCTGAAATGCAACATCAGACAGATTGGAATTTCCTTGCCTTTTGTGGACATTTTTCCACATTTATCAGGTTGATGTACTGTTGTAGCTGTACATCTTGACTAGTTCTGGAGCACAGGTCCTCAGCACTACAGCTAGATCATTAAGGCCTGTAACCTTTACCGTGTCCCGTATACTCAGCCGTCTGAGCTAGAGACATCTGATTAATAATAAATATACTCAACCCATGACATGAAATCAGCATCACTAGAATAATGATAAACAAATTCCTTGGGTCCTGTAAACAATGTCCTTTTGATTGTTCAAGATAGCCCTATACAAGCTGTTTCTTAATATCACATGAAGTGAACTGAATTGACTGAAGACGGGCAACTGTGATGCTGGGGACCTCAGGAGACCCAGAATGATCACCACTAAGCAACTCCAGCTGACAATGATTGCAAATGCTTCTGCCTTGTCTTTTGCACTCATGCTGGGCTCCACCATAGTTAAGAATGGAATTTCCATGAAGCCTTCTGCTCCTGTTCGTTGCATTTTTGTCCATCACCATTTACAAATGGAGGTGGCAGGGCTGTAGACCTTTGATCTGATACAGGATTGTAAGTTCTGGCTGTAGCATGTTGTGTCACATGCATTTAGTCATGTTGTAGCTTCACCAGATTGACATCTCATTTTCAGATATGCCTAGCGTTACTTCCAGCACACACACCTACATTTTTCATTGAACCAAAGTTGGTCATTTGGCTCGATGAGGATGGAGGAGCGAAGGACGTCAGGGAACGTGGTTAGAGATTGTGCTGGTATATAATTCTATTTCTGCTGATGGTCCGTTGCACCTCATGGATGCTTAGTTTTGCATTGCTAGTTCTGAGCCACTCTAATGGAAATTTAAATCCCTCATCCAGAGTACATGCTATGCCCTTGCTACTCAATATTTAACATACAGTACTGATGCATCAGCTGAGGGCGTACAGTATACGGTGAGCAAGGAAACCTCCTGTTAATTATGTTAGACTTGAAGCGGAGACTTCCTGGGTGAGGACTTCCAAGTCCCTCCCCACCACAACTCCCACCCAGAAAAAACTGTAGACCTCTGAATCCCCAGCGCTGTTGGGTCGGTGCTGTCCATGAGACGGAACATATGCGGGATTATGATGGTAAGGTCTGCGAGACCTTGGCTGACGAGTACTATTCTGGGAGAATAATTGCCAGACTGTTGCTTGACTAGGTGTCAGGACAGCTCTCCCAATTTCACACTAGTCTCCAAGTGCAGCACACAAAATTGCACAAACTATAACTGGACTATAACTGTGGCCTAAATGTTGCCATCTACAAACTTATCTTTGCTCTTGTATTGTGTGTGTGTATTTAGAAAACACAAAATACTATTGGCTTTTTTGTGGCTTTACTATCTACCTGCGCTTTCAAGGAATTATGTATTTGACCCTTTAGGTCACAGTTCCTCCATACCTTTCAGCATCTTTCCCAATGCCCGTTTTTCTTCAAAAATAAAAATGCATCACATCACATCACATTCCAACATGTTAAATTGCAAGTCACCCATCTGCACATACCACTAACCTGTCCATGTACAATTGGTACAAAATGGTAAAACAATCATAACTGCGATTCCGCACACAAGTTGAAAATCTCAGCCAGGGAGCAGGATGAGACATCAAGCACGGTCACATTTTAATACATAGGCCCAAATCAGGAACAGCATCTGGAGAAAACATACTGAACTCCAAAGTGGACTATGTCCTTGAAAGATCCAGTGTCAGACTAGATTTGTTCACAACTGTAGCAGTTACAGCTTAAGATACCTAACCATTTTGTAGATGGGAAAGAAAAGCACTCTCATGCTAAATAGCTGTGTGGTGTCACAATATGGATGTGTGTATATGCATGTATTTTTAAATATACTGTCATAAAAAACTAAATCAGATAAGAAATATCAATTTATTTATCTCAGGTGTTGAATGCAATTTTTGTTTTCACCTTCTACAGCTCCCTAGTGCCAGCATAGTCAACATTTCTGATTTTGGCCTAATTCAGAAGACTCATTGCATACACTATTTGCACCACATCCTGGATTCACCTCTTTGTACGTAAATCGCCACACTGCCATTACCCCTTTTGAAGTCAACCCTCTATTAAAGGGGTGATGGTTTAGCTGGGATTAGGATCACCCTATTTTAATTCTACCAATTAAGTTAGAAAAACACGTAGCTGTAGCCTAACATTACAGCCATGACAGTGAGTAGATTATATCCGTCACTCCAGCTGGTCTGAAAGGAGTGACACCAGCTCGGCTTAAGGGATTATAATGGTGCAATTTTTATCAATAAAAAATACTATCCAGAGCGTAAAAGTATATGTGCTTTCACTAAAAAATATGTTAAAACATACCTAGCAGTATTCAGTGCTTAAGCTCTGGGACTTACTCCTCACAAAACATTGGCTTTCACTGCAAAGATTTAGTACTGACAAGCTTTAAATTTGGAAAAAGAGGCACCAACTTTCACCACAGCTATTTAAGAACTGCAGAAAAGACTTTTGGTGAATATTAAAAATAACTTTATAACCAAATCACAGAAAAGGAATGCATATTCCACTGAGATTATTACATCTGTTCAGCAAATCAAAGCAAATTTTACCAATAGTCAGAAAAGCCCAGACAAAACACTACCTTGAGTCAAGCAGATTAGTCAGCAATAGCAATTATTAAAACAGAGACTAGAGCCATTTTGTACTTAAAGAGCCAATGTTTAATTTCATCGGCCTGAAATGACTATTCCTCAGCCAAAAATAAATCAGAAGTTCTAAAGAGCCAATTTAAAATCTTGTTAAATATTACCAGTTTGGCATGAGACAATTTTTCCCCTCATTACATCTATTTTTACCTTATTTGGCCAAAATTCTTTTAAATCTGAATTCAAGTGATACTGCTGAATAAAGAAAAGGAAGTGTTGTTTAGGATTGATTTCAATGTTTGAAAATTCAACCCAACAAATTCAAAGCCTATTAAATATTTAACTTGAAAAATATTTATTGTTCCCTCTACAAATCAATGATGTGGTCAAGTTTAACATCTGAATTGAAAATTTTAAAAAGTTCCACTGTGAAACATTTGAAATTAACCCAAGTTAGCAATCATTCATTAGGCCAAATCACAGTTTACTAATACAACAAATGGAATGCAGAACTACAACGCTTGTAATAATCATAGTCATACAAAAACAATGACATCAAATCGCTATAAGCCAGATCGTAAATGTTGTAACGTCCACTCAAAAAAAAATTGCAGACCAGTAAAATAAAAGCAAGCCAGGAAGAGTACTGTGCGAGGATACTTAAATACTCCAATTCTTAGTGAAGTCTTGAGTTATCCTTGACCAAATTTATCGACTGTACTGATCAGTTAACACCCGAAAGGCTTTCTTCCAGTTAAATGTACAATTGAAACAAATAACATTAAGTTACAAATTTGAACTGTGCTGTTAAACAGCAACATTATAGTTTAGAATCTCTATCTTCTTTATAAGAGTAATACTGTTTAACCCTCATGAGCTATGACGCAGAATTATAAATCCAAAAAAGATTGGCACTGCTGGAGATATATTTATACTGCAGTCACAAGCAGGAAAAGATCAATGATGAAGTGACTGTGCTGCAGGCAGCAGAGCTCTTAAAGATGGCTTGCAGTTGGCTGCAGAGCATCCAGTCTAAAAATTACTCCTTATGCAGTTTTTTCACAGGTTCTTTTTCATCATATGATTCACCGAATTCATTTATTCTGGTTTTATCAACTGGGTAAAGCCTGCAATAAAAAATAACATTGAATTTCATAATTAAGGAAAAAAGGTAAATACATCTGGTTATTCTAATCTACCATTTAAAAGCAGCAATGTATTCGCAAAAGAAAGTTCGAGCCAACATTCCTGTTTTCTTAATTTAAAAATGACATTGGAGAATTTTTGTGTTCATGATGGTGAACTATGGTACTAAAGAATGAAACATTCTTCTACTTTATTTTTAGTGTCAGCATTCCAAAGTCATGTACTGCCCATCTGATTCTTCAAAAACATGTCTAAAGAGCAAAGTGGCATTTCCATCTCTTGTCTCAGCCACTATTGTGGTCCAAGAGAAATGGCCAATTTAGTGCCAAGATAAGTTCTGTAGGAAAGGAATTGAGAACGCTCAAATCTATTTCATTCATGAATCTTGTAGCATGAAACTGTTAGTTTGGGCTGAATTCAAATTCAGCAAATGAAAGCACATTCATTCATTCCTTTATCTTTCTAATAAAACTGCTGCTTGAAATGTAAAATGAAAATTATAGCATGGTTTAAAATTATCTCAAATTGATATATTGCAATGATGTATATTAGAAAGTCTTACCATCTCTGGTAGAGGTAAACAAGAAACACTACATCATCTCTGAAGCAAGCTAGTCTGTGAGATGTTGGCATGGTGATGATGAAAGCAAAGACATCATCAATAAACGTATTGAATGCCTGCAACAGAAGAAAGATTGTGACATTGAAAGAGGAACATTATTTCAAGCCACAGTAGTGGGAAATATTAGACAATGCATATTAAGTTGTTAAACCAACACAACGAACATGATAATGATGGAATACAAACCTATGCTTTCAAATGTCCATAGTTACTTAATTTTTCTGCTAGGCGATAACAAGGTGAATACAAGACATCAGATTTGTACTTTTGATACACCAGGGACAGGAGTGGTTAAAAAGAAAGAAGTGACTCATTCTGTGCTTTATACACACAGCAGTTTACAAGACATTGGTTTGCTCTCTTGTTTGTCGAAAGATGTTACAATTAAAATATTTTCATGTTGTACCTCTAATATATTGATGTAACTTTTTCTTTACAATTTATCCAGTAATAGCCTTTCAATTCACTGTACGTCTGGGAATTTGGATTGACTTTCTCTATAGTGATAATGCAAATGTAGGAAGTTTCAGCATATTCAATGGAAATGTAAACTATAAAACAGCAATTCCAGAATAGAAGTTTGTGTTTGGTGGCTCATGAATGCACGCTAATATGAATGGAACCAAACATTGGGTTAAAATAAAAATGAAACCAGGAGGTAATACCAGCACTGTAGATATTTTTGCCAGTGTCATTCTGGGGGAGTTTTTGAGCAATTTTCAATAGAAAGATTTTTGGGGAGGAAAAGAGAGCTGCATTTAAATGTTGGGATTTTAAAACAAAATGTATTCACACAGGAGACCAAGGTGGTTAATCAGCCAAACTTTCATGTTGCCTTCCCAAAGGCAGCAAATGATAACTAATTCATTAATCCTTTTCCATAATTAGTAAACATCTCAAACTCATTATATTGAGAAACCATCAGCCCCGGCTCCTCTGCTGGGAAGGGGGTGCAGGGGGACACGGCAGACTTTACCCTCTGCCTGTGAGCAAAGAATGATTTTTTTAAAAATCAGATAGAAACAAGCAGTCAATCAGGTTTTCAAACAAAAAGCTCTAAAAGCAAGCTTTGTCCGGGCTCTGAGGAAGAACGCAGAAGGATTATTGGAATTATTTACGTTTAAGTCAAATCAGAGAACTGACTAATGCAACTCACAAATAGCTTGTTGATTATTTTGTATTAATACTGGTAGATATGTTGCACTGATTCAACTATGATCAGAAAGGCATCTCTTTTTATACTTGCTGTGAAATAAAGCGGCTTAATAATTCATATATGACCTCAACTTACCATCTCTTGGCCAACCATTGAGAAGATGAGAGGCACATGTATGAAGGACATCAATGTCCAGTTCGGATCACAAGGGGGCACTACTGTTACACCCCGGGCTACACTATCAGACAGTTCGATATTGGATGTTCGGGGCAAGATACTCACAGACTGCTTTAAGAATCATACAGCAGAGGAGATTATTTATCTCATTGTGCCTGCACCAGCTCTTTGCTAGAGCTATCCAGTTAGTGCCACTGCCCTGCTCTTTCCCCACAGCCCTTAACATTTTCTTCCCTTCAAGTATTTATCCAATTCCCTTTTGAAAGTGACAATTAAGCCAACTTCCACCACCCTTTCAGGAAGTGCACGCCAAACTATATTAACTCGCTGAGTAAAATACCACTGCTGTACCCAAGAGAGACTCTCAGGCAAAACTTAAAACTTCCAAAAACTAATGAATACTTTAAAGTGCTTCTGAAAATGTTCAGCTGAAAATATACTCATGTCACCAAATAACCCACAATGCACATTTCTTTCAGTAAATCTATTGAAATATTTCATGGCAGCATACATCTTTTCAACACTTACTTTAATCTCCAAAATCTATTTTCTTGGATTTGCAAATGGATAAAGTCAACATCACAAATGCTGGGGTTAATATAACCCACCAGTTAGAAAATAGTACAGTATGGAATCCATACACATGACTACACCGCCAGCAAATCCAGTCCCCAACTTGGCTGTATTTTCGAATGTAAGTGCCATGTGACTGTGATAGGTCACTCTACCAGACTTGATACAAGAGTGGCACTGGAAAGCATCTGGGAGGTCACCTAGCCATCCTCTCAACAAGGGATTTTTTTTTTTTTTTTAAAAAGATGCTTAAAAATTAAATTAGCCAAGCAATATTGTAAAATCTTTAAATGACATACATTTGTTTTGAGGGTAGGACAAATCTTTGAACCGTCAAAACGAAACAAATCTGAGAACTGTAACTTTTAGATTTGGAAACAGTCACCCAGCTATCAACAAGCAGACTGATGCAATTTGAGGTTGCATGCAGAATTACATATCCAGAGGTACAGCTATAAAATGTGACACTATTAGCAACAATAACTTACATTCCATTGTGCTCAATATGTACAAAGAGACGTCTCAGTGTGCTTTACAAGATGATAGATAGCAAATAGATGCCAAAAATGCTAAATTCCCAAGTAATAGGCGACAGATCACTGACAGTACATGAGGAATGGGAACAGAAAGTGTCATAAATACTCAGCAGGTCTGGCAGCATCTGCGGAGAGAGAAACAGAGTTCATGTTTCTGAAACATTAACTCTCTCTCCACAGATGCTGCCAGACCTACTGAGTATTTCCAGCAGTTTCTGTTCTCATTTCAGAATTCCAGCATCTGCAATACTTTGCTCTTATTTTACATGAGGAATTGGGTTTTTCTAATCATGTGTACAAGTGAACATTAGTGTAAATTTTGAAATGCAAATAAAATTAATAGCTTACTTTGTACATAAAAGCCTTCCATGGTAAATGTGCCACAGATTTCAGCTGCAAGTAAACAGAAAACATTAATTTGCAGATGTCTTAGTTTTAAAGATAAACCTTTTGCAGCAAGCAATTTCCATTCACATTGGAGATAGTAGTCATTAGCTCCCCTGGTGCGGTAGTGCTTGAAGATGCCATCTGGTGTAGTACTAAGCCACGTAGACAAGGAAGTCCCAGTACCTCAGTTGGAATGTTGCTGTTGGGTATTCCTTGCAAGTAGTAGGGTGGGGACAGGGGATGAAAACATAAAAAGCAGCCATGATCCCATGTTCAAGTGGTGTTGTGTGGACTTCAGTCAGAAACAGGATTGGGTTCAGCTGTGACCCCCACCATAATTAAATGCTCATGCCAACATTCATTGTCCAAGATACACAGGAAAAATGGCTGTTTGACTGAGATACTAAAAGGCTGCCAGTGATTGCAGGACTATAACCCAGTATGGCAACATTGCAAAACTGGATCAGGCATAATTCTAAATATCTGTAACCTGTATTGTGATGGGGGATCAAGTACAAATTAAGCTTTATTGAGAACATCAATTGAGTACTATGCCAACATTGCCCTATTACACTATCCAATCTTTTAGGAACCTGACATTGAAAGAACTAATGGGAATAGCCTTTCTTTGCCCATCTAATCTCAACCTGTCACAGTTTTGTACACCTCTATCAAATCTCCTCTCAATTTTCTTTGCACCAAGGAGAACAACTGCAGCTTCTCAAACTAACCTTGTAGCTAAAATCCCTCATCCCTGAACCATTCTGGTAAATCTCCTCTGCACCTTCTTAGGACACTCACATACTTCCAAAAGTGTGACCAGAACTGGACACAAGGCCGCTAGTTCTGGCCTAACCAGAGCTTTATAAAGGCTCAGCATAACTTCCCTACTTTTGTACTCAATACATCTATTTAGGAAGCCCAAGATCCCATGTGCTTTAACTACTGTCTCAACATGTCCTGCCATCTTCAAAGGTCCATGCACATGAACCTTCAGGTCCCTGCCCCTGCACACTTTAGAACTGTGCCATTAAGTCTATATTGCCTCAACCTATCCCTTCTGTCAAAATGCATCACCTCAATTCCATCTGAAAAGGATGGGCTTAAAGACCGCCCATCAGAATTCTGAATTTGAATCATCCAGTGTCTGTAATTTAACACTGTGTATTGATTACCTGAAACTGAAATGTCTTATAAAATGTTTTGCAGTTTTCAAGTCTAACACAAAACCACTTTTATTACATTAAAAATCCCTATTTTTGCAACTTAGAACATGCTCAAAATTTACAAACTTCACTGACATGGATCCATGGAATAGCACTGCAGTGTCCCAGCATCAAATATGAAATCAATGCAAATTTTTGAAGTGCTGATATAAAGGGGAACTTTTTTTTATATATATTGGATGTGCTAAAAGTTTCAAATAATTGTTTTCTGGATTCATGTTAGGCTCCACAAGTGGCATCAGCCCTCTGGTACTTTGTCCCAAACATTCTTAATGTGTGGAACTATACTGTGAGCCCCGATAGGCTTTGTGACCATTGAGGATCACAGTCAAGTTTCATTGTTTCCACATCAATGCAGTTTCCACCACAGTTCACTAGTGACCTTGGAGCAGGTACCCCAGGCAGTTTCTGTCCCCACCTCCCTAGCCCAGTGTTGCTACAGTTGAAATATGCTAATGGCACAGAGTGGGGGGAGGGGTTTGCTGGCAACATTTTTTTTCCCCCCCACTCTATCATTTTGGTATAGTTTTACTGTCTTCAGGGAGACTTTAATCAATGTTCCAATTTGGGATGCCAGATGCAGGTTCATACCTGTGGTTCCTTGATCTCAGCTATGGCTTTCCCACAGGATGAAAAATAACAAAACAAGCAGGGAGAAGGGGGGTGGTAGTAACACAAGGCACCAAAGGCCACTGTCTCACACCTAGCAACCAGCCTGCCTGCTCAGAAAGAAACAGCACACATTTGAGAATGCCATAAGAGACAGGGAGAATATAGTACTCAATACGGACTGTCAGGCAAAGAGACAAAGATTTAAATACTACAAATCTCATCTAGATCATTCCACTTCCAATTAAGACAGGCAGATTTCTCCTAAAATAGCTATAACACAAGCAGGATTAATTGTCCAATCACTAACCTTATAATTAACGAACAGTTGAGGCAGCATAAACAGGAATCCAAAAGCATAAACACCTGCAACAACCACACTGGCATTTTAATGGTCATGCAAAAGAAAAACAATGTCGCAAATATATAAATGGCTGGATCAAGAAAAAACACTCAGTTAAAAAAACAATGAGAGAGACACTTACCGTTAACTAAACTGTTTATCAACCATGAGTACCAACTGAAAAGATATGAAATATTGTACATGCAATGCATTAGATAACCTTTCCTAGAAGATTAAAAAATAAAGTTTAACTCAAAGGCCATTAATAATTACCTTTTGTACTTGATATTTAATAAGGAGTACACAGCTCCACCAAAACAAAGTGGATAAAGTACATAGGACAAGTATTTCATTGCCTAAACAGAGAGGGAGAAAAATTCACAACCATCAAAACATAGTTAGAATGGATAGAGATAATTATAGAAAACTAAAAATTATGAAAATGAAAATATGTTAAAAACTGTTTTATTGTGATTCAGTTTGCAGTCTTCCTTACACTATAGTCTAGATGAGCTCACATCAGGATAATGTATATTATATTTACCCTAGTATAGCCTGTGAGGCAGAAGCTCAATAGCCCATATAATTTCAAGGGAACGTTATATTTATTTTCTTCAACAACCATACCAAGCCCAGATAGAACAGCACAAACAAGTCAAATACCTGGGTATCGTATTCTTCAGTCTTTTTTTCAGATTCATCAAATGTTCCAAACTGCAAAAAAGGATATCCAAAGTAATCTATTTTACTGTTCATCTAAATGCTTTATTTGTCACAGACAACTTGTAAGTGTACATAAAAGGAATGCCCTGATATAGACAGAGTTAAGGTGGAGACACAAAATCTGCCCACAGCTTCCTGGGGCTTGGGAGGAGAAAAGGCAGATAACCTACTATCCAGCAGACCTCGCCCAAAGGTCCCTGTGGAGAATTGGTGAGGAAAAGATTGGATTCAGCCAAATTCTTCTAGCCAAATCCTGCCCTGGCTCTCATCCCACATCTCTCTAGTTTCTCCATGTCCCCAGAAGGCCCACCTCCTGCTCTCTTGACTCCATTCCCATCCAACTGTTGAGCAGCCACCCCCATGCAAGCTGACATTGTAAATGGTTCCCTCTCCTCAGGTATTGCCTCTGCCCTTTAGAAACCATCCTCACCCCCTCGCTAAATAAGCCCACTGTGGACTCCTGTTTTTGGAAACTACTACCCCACCTCTAATCTACCTTTCTTCAACGTCCTTGAAAATGTGCTCACCTCTCAAATCTGTGCCCATCTTTCCTGTAACTCCCTGTCTAAAACTTTCTAATCAGGTTTCCAATCCACAACAGCACCTAAAGTCCTAACCAAAGTCACAAATGACATCCTCAATGAGTGTAACCAAAGTGCATTTATCCCTCTTGTTCTTCTGATCCTCTTCGACGTCTCTGCAGTCTTTGCCATGGTCAACCACACTCCTTCTGCCATCACTCCTTTATTGTCCAGCTCGGTAGGACTGCCTTCCTGTGATTCCACTCTTACATATCCAATTATTAGAACACCTTCAGCAATGACTTCTCTTCTCATCCCAGCACTGTTACCTCCAGAGTGCCAGAAGGATCTATCCTTGCTTCCTCACAACTCCACCTCCAAATTTACAACCTGCCTCTTGGCATCATCAATCGAAATGGAGTCAGGTTCCACATATAAGCTGACACCTAGTTCCACATCTCTCCAATCCTGCTCAGGCCCTCCGCTGCCCATGTCTTATTTGACTACTTGTCTAAAACTCCATCTTGAATGAACCATAATTTCTAACAGGTAATCACTGCAAAGACTGAAGCCATTGTCTTCCCCTTCACAAACTCCATTCACATACCCTTATCATTAAATGCAATCAAAACCTTGAGTAGATAGGGAGTCGAATTTCAGAAACATCTGTTCCATCACAAAGACTGCCTACTTGCACTTCCATAATATTGCCCAACTCCAACCTTGCCTCAGCTTACATGTCAAAACCCTCATTCATGCCTTTGTCACCTCCAGATTATTCCAAGGCTCCCCTAGCCAATGGCCCATCCTTTGAAAACTTCAGCTCATTCAAAATTCTGCTGTCCCGGCCTGCTCACATGTCCTTGCTGATTAAGATTTGTTCCATGCCCCCCAACACTTCCAATTTTAAATTCTCATCCCCTCCATACCTCTCAAACCTCCTCCTGGCCTACAATTTGCCTCCAAGCTCTCCGCTCCTCTACTTCTGGCATCTAGTTCACCCCCACCCACTCCTGTGTTCCCATGCCTTCAGCTGCCTAGGTGCCAGCACTGGAACTACCTACCCATGTACCTCTCCACCTACATTTTCTCTTGCAAGACTTCCCTTAAAACCCTCCTCTTCAAGTTTGTCACCCTAATATATCATCTTCTTTGGGTTGGGGGGCCATCTTTATCTGATTATGCCTCCATGAAGAGCCATAGGACACCTTTTCTATATTAAAAAGGAGCTTTGTAAATGAAAATTAAGTTGATTTACATAGTGCATTACATCACGTCAGTGTGCGCCAGTACATCACAGCCAATGAAGTACTTTTGAAGTGTAGTCACTGATGTAATTTCCACAAAACAAAGTCCCACAAGCAGCAGTGAGCTAAATGACAATACATTATGGTTAAGGGATAAATTTTAGCCTGGACTGGAGAGCTTCCCTGTTCTCCTACGTACGGTGCCATGGGACCAGACTGCAGACAGGCCTTGGTTTAAAATCTCATCCAAAGGATGGCAGCTCTGACATTGCAGCACTCCTTCAGTGCTACACTGAAGCATTAGCATAGTGAATGTGTTCAAGTGTCTAGAGTGGGGTTGAACTCGACCTACTGACTCAGTCAAGACTGAAAGCATTGACTCAATATCCATCCCTCAATTAGAATGTGTTTGCACTCAGAAACCTGCATGAAGGGAAAGAATATAAAGGCACATTTTAATCTGATGTATGCAGCTACTGTTTACATTCCAATGCACCTTTTGCTAATAGACCTGCAGCTCTTTCACTTTTACATGGAGCAAAAGAACCATTAACTAAGCATGCAGTATTTTACTTTGTACGGTACTAGTAGGTAGTACAAGCATGCAGCAGAAAATATATTTAAGTGATTTTTAAAAATTTGCTCTCAGAATGTGGGTAGTGCTGCTAAGATCATATTTATTAACCAGACCTAATTGGTTTGAGGTGGAGGAGGGAATTCTCCTTGAACTGCTGCAGTCTGTATGCTGCTGCTGCTCCCACAGTAGAGCTAGATGCAGAATTCCATAAATTGACTCCATGATTTTATGTCCAATTCAGGATGGTGTGTGACTTGAGCAATTTGGAAGTCACAGGGGTCAGAGGTACTACCTAAGTAACAATGTGAGTACATCCTGTAGAATGTATATATTGCAACCATCCTGACTTGATGGTGATCATGGATTGAAGGATGCATCAGGCCATGAGGTTACAAACTGCAAGGTATGCAATTCTGTTATCAATAATCCACAGCCTTATGGATGCAGAGTTTTTCTTAGTCTGTCCCAATTACCAAATGTAGGTGCCGAATTACACAATGGAGTATGACCTTGTGGTATTGAAGCGACTTTTTTTTTTTTTTTTTTTACAAGGATTGGGCAGTGGCCACTTCTACCAATGCTATCACGAACACATGTCTGTGACTTGTAAGATGGCAAGGATGACAATTTGCAAACTTTCATGCTCGTTTCAGGTGGGCATGGAACGGATGACCTTTGGGCTTCTAACCCAGTTCCATAACCACTAGGCTACCATACCTAGTGGTTAAGATACTAGACCAGCAAGTTTTAGTGATGACTTTAAAATTTAAAAAATCACCAATGACTTCTTACATATAATCATTCAGGTTGAACCCTTAACTTTCTAACATTTGAAGGACTTGCATAACCCCACAACTTAAAAGTAGCCCATGCGAATATTTCAGTGTGCAGTGAATTTAACGTCATCTCCATTGCATATGTAAAAATACATTCCAGTTTTCTTTTCATACTTCACCTGAAATATTGGTCTTAAGCCATGCCATTTAACGGTCATCTTAAAGGCTTTCTTAACTTTCCAGACCTACAGTATAAATGAGCATACAACTAAGTTACTCTCTATTTACATGCAAACAAATACTGAAAAAAGGTCTCAAAGTAAAAAGGAATAGGAGCATTTTAAGCCCTTTAAACGTTGATCTAATACCAAAGATATTGATCTTGAGTAATATTAGAGTTTTGCTTTACCTCTATTATTGCACCAATGCCAGCTGGAATAAGGACCAATAGACTGGTCTGCTCATCCAAAAGGAAAAGCAATACCACAATAGTACTAAAGCATCGCCAAAGCACTGTAGGAATGAGAACAAAAGGAGAAAAGAGTTATGTTTTACTCATCATTTTCTTATTTTTTAAGCCTTCAAGTTAAATTACTGGCTACCATCAAAAGGTCAAATAGTTAACATAGTTACGTGGCTTAGTTCAAGATATAAAAGAACCCACAGACAAGAAAAATATTTAAATATTTTAAAAAGTTCTCGTCCAATTTTCTCTCCTTAACTCGTCTTCTGACGGAGTAGCCTTACAGTTCGGTACTTAAGCAGCCAGTCGTCTAAAAAGTGGGTGATCAAGAGCAGGAACTTTTTCTCTCCCACCCCACGCCCCCCTCCCCGGCTTAGGTTAAGGATCACAAAAAAGAATTATTGACGCTGTTCCATCTCAGATTTACTAAGAACAGAAATTGAACCTGGATCTTTCTTTTCCTGTATGCAAGGCAACTATTTTATCACTGTTTTACAGTACCCACTGCTTGGAACAGGCACAGTCACGTGAATATATGTCTGCTATACATGATGATATAATGCAGTAGGGCTAATAAAATAAAAATCATTCTGGTTAGTCGGCCTTGAGCGGCTGCTCAGCAAAATTTTAATATGCTAAAAGATGGCTTTTAATTCACAGGTGAAAAAAATACATATTCCACCAAGTCAGGCAGTATTTTATATCACTGACCAAATATCTGTCAATCCCAAGTCAGGCTGCATCATTACTCAGTTCCAGTGGAAAACAAAGAAGCAGCACCAGCAGAAATTCAAGACAAATTTCAAATATAGCAACACACAGCACTGGTTGAACAGCAGAGAGAGTTAGCAGTAGTGACCTAATCTGACGGTTCAGGTACTATCCACCACCAAGGTTTACAATACCACCGCTCTGTCTTTGACATTCACTTCCTCCAACTGACTATCTGCTATGTTGTGGACTGTAGCTTTGGAACAATTTTCTGTGATACTAAATCTGCATGTAGAAGAAATAGAAGCCAAAGAGAAGTGCAGTCTGCAAACTACTGAGAAATAACAGCTGTTTCTACTGCAAAGAGACAGACAGAGCACTCAGGACGCTACAATCAGCAACTCTGAAATTGACATTAATGCAAATAGAAATAGTGTCTGCTTTTTGGCCAATATAAGAGACTGCCTATTTTGTACATGGATGTTTGAAATGCAGGGGGGTGGGGCAACTGTACTTCAACAA
The DNA here is from genome assembly GCF_036365525.1 of Heterodontus francisci. Taxonomy (NCBI): domain Eukaryota; kingdom Metazoa; phylum Chordata; class Chondrichthyes; order Heterodontiformes; family Heterodontidae; genus Heterodontus; species Heterodontus francisci. The sequence continues at coordinate 17,002,736 of NC_090372.1, forward strand.
TGATCGTGAAAAGAATCTATACACCTATTAATGTGCATTTCTATTCACATTTTGCTGATGCAGAAATCAATTGGAAATGGCTACACAAATACCAGCAATTTTCTTTGCTAGTTTCAACAAACTTGTAACTAGATATGCAAAGAGCAAATTTATAAACTTGAGTGGCATAAAATGTGTTTTTATTTTTAAAATAAAATTAACAGTTTGCTTATTAAAGGAGCCTCAATCAGTTTTACTTGAGCAGTTTGTTGCCAAGATGGATTTCAGGAGCATTAAGATTAAACCAGCATGTCCAAGAAACTAAGCATTCCATCAACACCTCAAGCTAAAATGGGATGTCTAAGGGCAATAAAGCAAAACAAATGGGCACGATACAAAGCAAGCTGATAGTCATTGCTGAGGTTGCAATGTGTCTGGAATGTCAGTACAGTTTTTGTTGCATGTCCGCATTTTTGCGGGTACTGTTCATTAAACTCTTACCTGCTTTTGTGGACATGCCAACCATGCTTTTCTTTCGCCTCCAAAATGTAATATCATTTTTAAAAGCCAAGAAATCAAACAGGAGCTGCACAAGAAACATAAATAAATATTTAATGTAGGACTGCAACAAGAACTTGCATTCGTATAGCACCTTTAAGGTAGGAAAATGCCCTAAATTGCTAAGAGGGAATGGGCACTGCAGAAACTCAAGAGGAAATCTAGGTGGATAACTGAAGGCATAAAAGATTAATCCATGATTGTGGATTCTTCTCCCCCACCAACCCCGTCAAGTTAGATGCCGGGTATTTCAATTCCACATTACTGCACTGCCTCAAATTTAATTTCATCAAAATGTTGAACACGGTAAGTATGAGCGTCACATACAGGACTATGCCCGCAATAGGCAACGGTTAGAAACCCCAATCTCAACCAGCCCTTCCAGTGAAACACTTTTCACAGAAAAGGCAAGATACTACGGCCCACTTTCTAGCAGCTGGATACACAGCAGCAATGGCTAGGGGCTAATGAAGGGATGCATGCCTGTCCTTTGACTGGGAATGTATATAGCCCCCGTGGCAAGAAAAATGTCTTCAGACGTGTAAAAGCTTATTTGTTCACACATACACAGCACCAGTAAGTACACATGAATTGATGCTTAGAATAAATGTATTTTGTTTTGAAAATGTTAAATTAACTTTTAATAGTTTGTATAATTTTGAATACCACCCAGGAAATATTTTATAGGTCTTAAAAGCAAAACTAGTGAAATAAACATGTGTAAAAACACATGCTGTCTGTCCTACTTTTAAAATCTGACCGGCAGAATAATTGAAGAGCAGCATTAAAAAAATTGTCTTCCTCATAAAACACTCGTGTGCATTTGCTTCTTGAATTAGACAAACAAGACTACATTCCACAAAACACCCCAATGAAACAATCCTCAACCATGTATTTGATTCACTGGGAAGTGTCCCCAAATCTAAGCATATTAAACAACATATCCAATGGTCCCCAAGAGAATAAAGCTCCTGTTTAGCGACAACTTACATGGAAAGCTGCGACAAAGAATGTTAAAGCTAAGAAGTAGAGGTTGGTGTCAACAAAGATCCCTTTTACTTCATCAACATCTTTTTCAGTGAAACCTAAAATAGACAGTGAGAAGATGAAAAAAGTTAACTTATATTTTTGGGTAAAGTTAATATTCCTTCCTTATAATGTGACTTCTGGGGGTGGGGGGGGTTGCGGGAAGAGTGGGGTTGGCCAAGAGTAAAACTAATTCTGGCAACTATACGAAATTCAAAATAATTAGCATCATTATAACTAGAGTAAAATAACTCACAGCTGGGTCGTCTTTAGATGAGATGGCATAGCTGTGAACAGGGATTTCCTACACTGAAGGAAGAAGTGCCTCTGGCATTAAATAATTACCATTATACTCACTACATGAAAAGCAACAAAATCAGAAGTGAACAGTGTAATTTTTAATTTCAGTATTCCACGAGTATACTTTGTCAGTCACAAAATTAAGCATAACAATGGGTCAACCTCCTTTCAGTAAAAAGTAAATTTAAAACATCTCAGAAGACATTGTTACTCAGAATGCCAACAGTTTTAACAATCACTTAAGCAAGGAAAGTTAAAGACTTTTGTGAAATATGATTAGTTGCAATGACGAGAGTTGATGCACAAAAAGGATGAGCTTTCATGATTAAACAGTCCATTCTTATTCCAACCTTAACTTATTTTCTTAACCCACAGTGAATTGAGGTACAAGAGTTGTGTTTAACATAGTAATCAAATGGAGGGTTATTACAACAGTATTCCAATACTTGCAAGGCTTGCAAAACAAAAGTCAGATTTTAATTAAAAGTATAATTGAATTCATATGGATTCCATTGGTCCATAAAAATGCCCATAATATTCTTATTAAAAACTGCCAAGTGACTGATCACACGCTACATTTCAGAAATAAAATTCGCCAACACTGAAATATTGGGTAGCTCTAAACCAGGTCCTGGTGGTATGACATACAGCACAAAACTGCCCATGATACAGCTCTAAATTGGCAAACATAAATGGATTGTGTAGGATTGTTGAGGTGAAAAATGGAAATGCAGAACAGATACAGGAAACGGTACTCTTCTGAATTTGCTGCAACAATATGTCTTAACACCAGAGTTGAAGAATTTTTGCTTGCTGCGATATCATGTATTGAATATTTATATGGGTGCCCAAAATGGTAGAGCTCCATTCCCCAGTACTGACATCCCTCAATTTGATTACAAAAGGAACACTTTTTTTAATAAGTAGCTGACGTTTGAGGACATAGAACATACCAAACCGTTGCAATGAATAGACAGCCTCTTGCATGTGGGTCCAAAACCTTAGCTTCCCAAGTGATATAGCATCATAACAGATTGTAAGAGGTAATGTAATCGATGTAGCATTTATAATCTGCAACAGAAAGTTTGTGAATGAGACAACAGAAAACATTGTTTGAAAGGTGCAAAGGTATTTGAGCATTGAAAGAGTTTAGTCCAAGGGAATCATGAATGCAATTTTGGATTAAAATATCGAATTTATGGCCATTTTCTGATTGAAAGTACAATCCAGCAGAATTTCACAAAACACACAAACACAAAAGGACTCAAACATCCAGTCTTAATCCAATCATAACTTTCCTCTGCTGATTAAACTACTGGGTATAATTTACTGGACCTCCATGCTGCCACGCTACACTGGTAGCTAATATTCTTTTATTTTGAGGTTTGCCATTTACCAACAGCGAGTTGACCAGAGATTTACCATCCAAATCAATATTTATTATTTCTTGGAAAAATAATAGGCAACAAATTGGAACTGGGAATTTACAGGTATGATTTCCCACATGATGAGTTACAGATTGCAAATATATCAGCATAGGGAAGCCAGATGCTCCTACACTACGCAGAAGAGCCTAAGGAAATCTTTGGTTCCTCCCAGCGGACAGTTAGAGAGTGAGCAGTAGAGCAGGCTGCTGGGTGAGGATCAGGGACAGAGGGGGAAGAAAAGTTGGAAATTTTAAAAAAATATTATAAGACAAAATTTGGCAGTGACTGAACATAGACTGAAGCACCACCATACAGTTAAGTGTGGTAACAAGGGTCTTTCCAGGAGTAAAAAAAAAGGAACTCACCCTCAAATCTCTCACTCGGTTGCTTAGCTCATCAACAAACAGTATAGGAAGATACTGCACAGTCTTTCCATGCTGCACCCTAAGATAACAAACATTACAACTGAAGTGTTAAAAGGAGGAGCATCTTGGTCATATAAACCTTTTTAAAAGCACAGAATGGTTCTTCCTTTTTAAAGTTGATACTTGTGCGTATATGTGCTCAAATACTTGTCTAAGCTAGAAAAACATAAATGTGGAAAAAATTCTGAAGTACTTGAGCACATACAAAAAAACCAAGGATTTACTCCACCTAAACCTTTCATGATTTTAAACACCTCTTTCAAATCTCCTCATGGTCTATCTGCTCGAAGGAGAACCCTAGCTTCTCCAGTATATCCACGAAACTAATCCTTCATCCCTGGAACCATTCTAGCCAATCTCTTCTGTATCCTCTCCAAAGCTTTCATGTCCTTCCCAAAAAGTGTGGCGCCCAGAATTAGACAATACTCCAGCAGGGGCCAAACTCGTGTTTTATATGGTTTTAACACAAGTTATGCCCTCGATTCATAAAGCTTAGGAGGATTCCTTATGTTTTATTAACTAGTCCTACCGCTTTCAAAGATTTGTGCACAAGCACCCCCAGGTCTCTTTCTTCTTGCACCCCCTTTAAAATTGTACCATTTAGCATCGCCTCTCCTCATTCTTCCTAACAAAATGGATCACCTCACACTTTTCTGTGAATTTCACCTGCCAGGTGTCCATCCATTCCACCAGCTTGTATATGCCCTCCTGAAGTCTACTAGTATCTTTCTCAGTTTTTATTAAACTTACAAGTTTCGTGTCATCTGGAAATTTTGAAGTTTGTGCCCTGTACCACACGCTCCCCCACCCCACCCCCCCCCCACCACCAAGTCCAAATCATTAATATACATCAAACACAGCAGTGGACTTAGTATTGAGCCTTGGGAAATTCCATTATATAACCACCCTCCAGTCACAAAGCAGCCTGTTTTCTATCTTTTAGCCAATTTTGTATCCATGATGCCACTCCTTACATTTCACCCACAAACCTAATGTGGTACTTTATCAAGCACCGTTGGTGCACTGCCCTCATCCACCCTCTCGATTACCTCACCAAAAATCTTAATCGACTTACTCAATTTGTCCTTACAAATCTGTGCTGGCTCTCCTTTATTAGTCCATGACTGTCCAGGAGACTTTTTAATTTTCGCTCCTATTATTGTTTCCAAACCACGATATTAAACTGACTAGACTGGTATTGCCTGCTTTATCATTTCCCCTTTTGAACAAGTGTGTGACATCTGCAATCCTCCAGTCCTTTTACACTACCCTTGCATCTTAGGAGAACAAGATGATTGTGGCAACTTCCACAATTTCTAACTTTACTACCCTCAGCAATCTAGTATGCATCCAATCCGGACCAGGTGACCTATCAATTAAGAACTGGCAGCCTTTCTAATGCCTCCTCCTCATTTATTTTTATCTCATCGAATATCCCAGCAACCTCATGTACCATAACTTTGACAAAGGCCACTCCTTGATAAAACACCAATGCAAAGTGTGCAATTAGTACTTCAGTCATGCTTTCTACCTCCAACAGATGTCTATTTTGGTCCCTAATCGGCCCCAACATTCCTCTGACATCCCTTTTACTGTTAATGTGCATATAGAAGACCTTTGGAGGCCCCTTTATGTTTGCTGTCAATCCATTCTCATACCCTCATTTTCTTTTTGCATTTCTCTGTACTTTTTATATTCAGCCTGATCCTCCCTTGTATTATCACCTGTCATATGCACCCTTAAAAGAAACTTTAAAAAAATCAAGTGTTACTATATGCAGTATTTCTAAGAGTTTGTTAAATTTTACATAACTTCAACTAAACATAAATGTTAAACATTTAAGATTTGTTTGCAATATGTACAATTGGTTATAAACTTACTTCTTCAAATATCTGTGTACATCAGCAGGAAGTGCTGATTTATCAAAAGTGAAGTTGTCAGCCATGATACTGATGGTAAGTTTTGAACGCCAGTGTGCAACAGGCTGGTCTGCAACTTTGGTTTCAGCATTAGCTGCTGTTTCCTGGTTTTATTGGAAAAAGAAAAAAGGTCAAAATTCATTCTGCAAATGAAAACAGTAGTTAATCTTGCTCAATGTGAAGCTCAAGAGTAACCAGAAAATAGAATATCAAAACTCTTAAAATAAAAAGGTAAAACCTTTAAAATAAGCCTTTAAATTAATCTATAATATCTGCTATTAAGAAAAATATCCAGGTAAACATACCAGTGCCAACATTATACTACATCAACAATTGTAGCATACCCAAATACTTGTCATTCTTGTGGATTAACTGCCATTGAACTATTCTAATTTCAGTCTGCTGTACTTTACTACCTGTGCAACAAAACAGAGTATTGCCTACTCCAAGCTATGGTTGACCCTTAATAAGACTGTCAAGATATAACTAGTTTGGCAGTTCTCTGAAACAGATGACTAGAACAACATCACAACAGTACTTAAACTGGACCTCCAGGTTTTTCTACAAAGTGGAATCTTAATGTTGTACCTGTATTAAAAACTCTTCACAGAATATCAAAGTTTCAAATTCTCCCAAATAGCATTGCTCCCTGGAATTCAATCCCTCATAAGCAAGAATTTGAATATGTAGCAGACGGTCACCTACTGAACCAAGATTGCTATAGCAACTTATAAAGCGCCTCCAATGTTGCCAAGGTGAGTCATCCATCCAAGCAAGAGATGGTGATCAAAAGTGCAGCCAAAGATGTAGAGTAACATATGGGCTTAGGGACAGATTTCCAGACTGTGGGTGCAAGATGGTTGAAGGCACTGCCACTGACAATAAGGTCCAGAGGATGGGCAGGAGATAGAGCAGAGAGGGAGGATCTGTGAGGTCTTAGATGTTGAAGAAAAGCAGACCATCGAGACACTTGATGATGAGTGAGAATTTTAAATTAGCGATGTTTAGAATGAGGTACCACTGGAAGTCAGTAAGAACCCAGTGATAGGTAAAGAGGAATTTGTGCAGGTAGCCAAGGAATTCTGGAAGAGTTATAGTTTATGTAAAGCAGAGGTTGAGAAGCCAGTTGAGAGCGCCTTGGAAAAATAAAGTTGCACATAACAAAGACAGCGTTTCAGCTGCAGTGCGGCTAAGTTAGGGACAATCATGCCCTTATTTATCTTTTAAAGGGACGTCAATGTTTGATATGGGGCTCAAAGCTCAGCTCAAGGTTGAACAAGACACTCATGCTGTGTACCATTGGGTTGAGTGCAAACAGGCATCCAGGAAAGTCAATCCAATCAGGAATTAATAGGAGAGTTCCAGTGGGGGACAAAACAGGATGGTTCTGTTCTTGCTAATGTTGAGGAAAGAATCTGATTCATGCAAAAAAATGCACGAAGAGAACACTTATGACCATCCGTTTAATACTCCAGCACACAACTTCTGGGCCATTAGGTTGATGAGTGGAAAGAAAGGTCAGAAAACAAAAAATGAATTGTATTGCCTGAAAGGCAACATTGCATCGCCTTCAAATAAAAAAATCAGGCTGAAGTGTCACCATTTGCAGCACCAATTACATTGCATGGCACAGTGACTGGGAAATGCAAAATTATAATGCAATTATGATTAATAACATAGGTTAAAGTTTAAAGTTAGAAACAGTAAGCATTTGTCAGTTGCGGGGCTACTAACATTTCCAATGATTGGACGTGAGTGATTAAAATCATTTCCTTGAGGTACAGGTACAGGCACTTTAGCTGTTCAGCCCAACAACAACTAGAAAGAAAAATTACCATTTTTGCTGAAATAACCTTTTTTCACATTTCCAAAAACACTGTCAACTTGCTATCAATTTCGGAGTAAATCAACAGCAGCTCATTGTGTGCTACACGTTTTCAATCTATTGTTGAACAAAAAAAATCTACTTTTCTAATTTTACTTATAATTCCAGTCTTCATATTTAAAAACACATACTTGGGCCTCGGTCTCTCCTGTAATTAGGTTGATTTCCTCAGGTTTAGGAATCATGTATGTTGTAAGGCGTCCAGAGGCATACACATGATTACTGTCATGCCAAGGTTGCATGCCAACATGGTGGAGAAACAAATGAGTGTACAGTGTCCCATTGCTACGGGTTTTCTTTGGTAATGAAACATTGACATCCCTTTAAAAAGATAAATAAGGGCATGTTAGATAGAACGGTTTACAGAAGAAATGGTTATAAATTATATACATATTACTCAAGCATGGTTCAATAATTAGTAAAATAACACCCATGATATATAAAGTTTGAATGTCAAAGAATATAGAATTCAAAATAAATTCAGGGAATTATTAAAGGTGGAACTAAATCCAACAGAAAACTCATTCCACCTAATTACCTCTAATATTAGACAGCTATATACCAGGCTGTTGTGTCATTAGATAGTCTTCACTTCTCTATATAAAAGCAGACACTGAAATATACAGTGTACAAAAAACTCAATCAAATTTTTGAGTTCTATGTTGGAGTTTAATTTGTAGACCACTGTTTCTCTATATCTTCTTTATAAAAAGCTCTATACTCATTCATTTGGACTACACATTTTGCCAGGAAGCACTTGTTTTACTCATTTTACAGGAATTCTGTTTTAAGAATTGTAGATGTAAACAACACAGATTCTAGTTCTTGCATAAAGTACATGCCTCTTCCCACACGGAAAATACGTTAATGCGAATGATATTGTGCCAATGAGGACTATTTTGAAAAACCCTTGCATTTACATAGAAATTACAACACTGAAACTGGCCAATTGGCCCAAGCAGTCTGTGTTGGCATATATCCTGTACATCCATAAAGAGGAGGAGAAAAGGACTGAATGATCTAAATAGACGAACACAAAGTCTTCCCACCAAGCGAGCAGGAAACAAAACTATATTAGTTTGCATTTCCCATATAAATGATTTTTGCACTCTATTTAAGGACAGTTTTGTACTATGGACTCACATCCAGTAGAAAGAGAGATGAACCCTCAATGCATTTCACTCAACACCATTAAAATTATAACAGACATTCGATTGTTCTAGGACGGATGGGAACCTAGGCTTCAGAGATGAAAGAACAGTATTCTTATATATTGCACCACCCAATTCAATGCTTTAGGATTGAAGAAAAGATCTGCTGAAAAAGTTAGTACACAAATTCTCCAACTTCTTGATATCTCTCAACTGATGAATTTCCACTACTGAGCAGTTCTTCCATAAGGTGCTGAACCTTTAACCAATAACCAGGAAACTACTGGATGGATTTATGAAATGGTCATCATAAATGCCGCAACCATGCTAACCCAAATTAAGCGCAAGCTGCTTAACAAATGGTACATTCTATTCAATGCACAGATGAAAGGCATACTCCAAACCCCAATACCTGACACTGAAAAGTAATGAAGAAATTGTGACTTTTTTCAAAAAGTCAACAATTTACATTTTAATAGCCCTCCTCACAAAACAATGTTAATGTTTTGTTTGACTCTGCCCCATATCCAATCCATCACCATGATCTTCTCCCATGAACACAATCAGTTGCTTCTGATCTTAATTCACTGTATTTGCTGTCAAAATCCATCTCCATGCATTCATCACCTTGAGGACCAATTCCTCTAGACCCAACCTTACCGCTTCCCCACCTCCCAGTTAATCCAGAACTCCACAGCACAAATCTTCTTATGCACAAAGTTGCCAAACCCATCACTCCCCCAACCATTTTTTCCCTAGTTCCATTGGCTCCCGATGTAATAGTGAATCCTCACTTTCAAATCCTACGACAGCCTTATGCCACTCAATTTATATAGCCACCTGGAGTTATTCATAAACAGACCAAAAAAGTAACCTATAGGACACAAGAGGTATAGGACAATAAAGTATGTGAAATGGACCAACCGTGTTGGTACAGATAGGATTAGCGCCACAGAAGTATAGTGCTATAATGATTAAGTATGGAGGAGAAACAGTTCAGGAGAATGGAATAGTTGAGCATCAAGATAGTCGAGAAGTTCAGAAAGAGAATGAAGCACAGCAAGCTGTGGTCACAGTCAGAGTATGCAACTGGCGACTTTGATCACAATACCGCTGCCTAATCATAAAATGGAGCTTCAGACTTGATGAGTAGAAAGCACCTGGCTGTGTGCGCAAGGCGCTTGGACAGAAATTACAGATAGAGTGCTAATAAGTGCAAATTGAAATGTTAAGCACAGGATTAATAAAAGATTAATAACAAAAGTTTAAAACATATGGAAACAGTGCTGGAAGAGTAAGTGAGGTTGACCATGTCAGCAAGTACAGAGGAAAGGAAAGCTGGATTGTCTGAAGCTGACTGAAAATGAAATAGTGGGAATCTTGGAGAAAATAAATTTGACGAGAGCTGCAGTGGAAATTGGGAGCTACAGAGTCTGGAAGCGAGGTTTAGAAAGGTGGGAGCTGCAGCAGACACAGCTGTCTAGAGGGCCTCGATTTTGGAGTGCAGACGTTCCTCATAGCTTGCGTTGCCCTTGCCCTCCAGGATGACCCTGGAATAGGAGGATTTGTCTGTGTAACGTTCAATGAGAAGGATGCTCCACAAGAAATATTCTAGTTAGGAGACTGAGCCAGAAATAATCATTTTGAGCTTAGGCCCAATTATTACATATTAGAAAGCCTGTCTGAAATGAGTAAGCAATGAGTCCACTCCTGATTAAAGTCATTGTGTGAAAAATGTGAATTACCCAGTAACTCAAATTTAATATAAAAACAAAAAGCATTTTGTACTCAAGAAAAACATCCAAACCGAATTAAGCAACTTTCAATTAAGAGTAGATTGTATCTTTGAATAAATATTGCTAGTTATTTAACATTTTTAGAACTACATCCGAAGATTCAAACAATGCTTACAAGAGTTTGCATACAGCAATCACAAAGCATGAATCCTAGTGCCAACCTTCTATGGGATAATTTATCCTTCCTACTGATATCTCCCACCCTCCGTATTCAGGTGGGCACATTTTATTGGAAACTATTGTAAATATGTCTTAGTGCCATACCAGCAGGAAGCAGTATTTCAAATCTGGGAATTCATTGGCAATAAACACTGATATTAATTCATTTTTCCTTTTTCATCTGCTTTCTGGAAGGACTGAAGAAGTGAAGTAGGCATCAACATCCTTCACACTATGGACATACACAGACACCCACAGACAACTGTGGAAGACTCGTAATTCACATGTGACTTATGAGTTGCCCACATGTAAACACACTAAAACATATAATAAAACTCACTTACCTCTCAAATTTAGAGTTCACATCAAAATGTTCTATTTTCAACACGAGGTTTAGATTGGCTCCATCAGTAACACTGTGTTTTGTTGAAGTATAGATGCTCAGCTAAAATGCAAATTCGAAACAGTAAGCAAACTTTAAAAACATCATATATACTATTCTTTCAAGGCTGTGTTCCTGAAAGAAACATTTAATAAAATGTCAATGTTAACATCAGTCACACAAGCAATGCTAACAAAAAGGCACATCAAGCAGCATTTGGGAGTACAAACAATGAACACAACACAAAGTGCCAGAAAACTGAAAATGACAGTGTTTAAAAAAATGTCTCAACTATTAGTAGCAGAATCAATAACACTTTAATCCTACTGCTAACAATCTGATATACAGCCTCAACTTTTCCCCATTTAGTGATGCATATCACTGGAAACTAACATATGCTGCTAGAGCGAGTTGAACCGCAAGTTCAAACACGTCACAACGACTTCCCAAAGCATCGATCAGAAGCTGGGTATGCACATACAAGTAGGTCATATTATTGTTTCCAGGGCGTTCTCTAGCACTTCCTAGAACTTAGCTCAGAGTAGGAACAGAAAGGGCCTAAGAGGAAGTCACATCCATCATTTGGGCAGCTTTGGGAAGAATCTATAAGGAGGCTAACCTCTGATTAAAAACAGCACATTCCAGAGATGATTTGCTCAGGTTGCAGCTGTACCAGTATGCCCAACTACAGCTGGACAATTATTGCAGGAAGCAAATGGCACCATGACAGGCGCACTGTCACTCTAGCTGCTCTGAAGGATTAGGAGTAAAAGTTGTGTGTGGCAGCGGTGGAGGTGGGGAAGATATCCAACTTGTCTCTAAATCCTGGCAATTCAACCCTAAAAGGCCAGGCAACTTAGTCCTAGCTGCAATTATATTTATTATTTGCTGGTCTGTGATGATTGAGTTTTGTGGTTCTGGAAGCTTGGAAAGAATTGTCTTTAGCATTGTTGGTTGGAAAGAGCTGTTTTCAGTGATGCTGTTTGGACCACTCCTGATTTAGCAGAATCAGGTGACTGTTTCCCAGCATAATGCCATAGCTGACCTCAACATAATTTAACACATTTCAAAGCTGATCTTTAATAAGGCAATGAAAAATAAAGCTGCCGCTCAATGTTTGAGCTAAGGTGTAATTATTTAAAGAGCACAGGAACTCCTCAAGCGCTATTAAAAACAAGCCCAAACAATTAAAAGATTTCAGTTTCTCCCCTTGGAGTTTTAAAAATCAACTTTGTAATGTGTGTCAAACTATTTCAAGGTCAGCTACAACATTGTGCTGGAAAACAATCACACAGTATCCACATACTAACCTGGCAGCAGCCAATTTTAACCCAGTTAGGTTAACACTACATCATCTGAGGGCTCCTGTCTGCCAATTTAAAAAAAAACTTGAATTTATGTAGCACCCTTCACGACCACTGGACACATCAAAGTGCTTTACAGCCAATGAAGTGCTTTTTGAAGTGTAGTCACTGTTGCAATGCAGGAATCCTGATTCAAAATTGGAAGGTAGCGGATACATCAAAAGTACTGGGAAAATAAGTGGCTGCATAATTCACAAATGCTAGAGAAAGCCAAGTTACACAGGCCACAGCCAGTAGTTTACAGGCTGAACAAGGGCTCAGTTGGTAGCACACTCACCTCTGGGTCAAAGGGTGGTGGGTTAAAGTCCCACTCCAGAGACTTGAGCCCACATATCTAGGTTGACAGTCCAGTATAATGAGGGAGTGCTGCAATGACTGAGATACCATCTTCGCAACGAGACCCCACTTGCTCTCTCAGATGGATATAAAAGATCCTTCAGTATTATTTAGAAGAGCAGAGTACTATCCCCAGTGTCCTGCCCAATATTTATCCCTCAATCACCAAAAAAACAGATTATCTGATTATCACGTTGTTCTTTGTAGGAGCTTGCTGGGTGCAAATTCCCTGCATTACAACAGTGACTATTCTTCAAAAGTGCTTTGGGACATCGAGGTTGTGAAAAGTGATATATAAATGCAAGTGTTTCTTTCTTGGTTTCTAATGTGTTATCCACACACTATATAAATCATTAAGACAAAATTAATTTGACAATTTCTGCTCAGGTGACCAGCAAGAGATTAGCAGCAGACTGCATGATAGCTGGAGTGCATGGAAGGCGGGCTGGGAGTGGGCGGGTGGTCTACGACAACCTGATACTTTCACTGGAGAGAAGGAACTGTTGGGAACTTATACCCAGTCCGAGAAATAAAAAGGCAGCTATCAACCCACCAAATATTACTCTTTCAGAAAACAGGTTCCACAAAAAAGAAAATGTCACAATATCATTAAATATATTTCAGGCTTTAAAAGACACATACAGAGAATGCTAATTTACTATCAGCTGCCACTACTGTTGAAGAAACATTTACATATATATTGCATGGTGGTTCCAAGGCAGCCAGATCTACTTTAACAACATAAGAACAGGAATGGAACCTTCAGTCCTTCAATTTAGATCATGACTGATCTGATTTCAACTTCATTTACTCACCTTTTCTCCATATCGAGTATTGTTGAAAAGAGAGAGATTTTGTCGAAGCCATTCGTCTTGCCATTAGGACAATTCACAAGAATACCAACGTAAGGGCAAAAAAAAATTTATAGTTTATGAGAAGAGAGTGATTGATTGGAAAGTGGGCACTGATTGGTCAAGGTGTTACCATGGAGAATGCACCAGTTGTTTTCCCTTACATTGGTATTCTTGTGAATTGTCCTGATGAGTGCAAGATGAAAGGTTTCAACAAAATGTCTCCATTTTCAGCTATACTCGTTCTGTTCTACCAAATGACTATTTTCTCCATATCCTGATACCCTTGCCTAACAAAAAGCTATCAATCCAAGTCTTGAAAATCTCAATTGAACCAACATCCACAGCTCTTTTGGGGAGTGTGTTCTGGATTTCTATTACTGATTGTATGAAAATTGCTTCAGAACTTCACTCCTATATTGCCTATTTCTAATCTTAAAATTCTATGCTAAGTATTTCCAGCACTTTATGTTTTTATTTCAGATTTCCAGCATCTGCAGTATTTTGCTTTTATTAAAATTCTATTATTGCGGATTCCTGCAGCAGAGGAAGTAGCTTCTATCTGATCAATCCATCCCTTTATTATTTTAAACACCTCAATTAGATCAACCCTCAACTGTCTAAACGTAAGGAAACACAAGACACATTTGTGCAACCTGTCCACATAACTTAACCCTTTGAGATCTGATAGATCTCTGGTGAATGTACACTGTATCCTCTCCAAGACTAATATTTCTGAGATGCGATGCCCAAAACTGAAGACAGTACTCCAGATGGGTTCTGACCAACACACTGTACAACTGAAGCACAACTTCCTCACTTTCCTATTCCAACTTCCAGGAGATAAAAGCCAACATTCCATTAGCTTTTGATTACTTTTTTTTAAACCTATGTTCCTCCACAGTTCAGTCTTTTACCGTTAAGAAAATATAATTTATTTCAGATCCAAAGTAGATGACCTCACATTGAACTCCATCTGCCATAGTTTAGGCCTTTCAGTTATGTCCCTTTGTGACTTCCTGCTCCCACCTACACAACTTACTCTGCCTAACAATCTCATCTGTAAATTTGAATATACAACTCCCTATCCCTTCATCCAAATTTATATATCTAGTTACATATGAGGTCCCGTTACAAATCCCTGGGGAACATGACCAGTCACGTTCCACTATTCAAAGAAAGCTCCCTTTAGCCCTACTGTTTCTTACCACCACTATCCCATGTCACATGGTTACTTACCTCCAATTTTCAGCTCTCATTTTTGATAATCTTGTGTCTGGAACTTTCAAGAAGTCTTCTGAAAGCCCGGATCGACCAACCTTAAGCACTCCCCCTATCCATCATACTAATGATCTCCTCAAAAAATTCAGTTAGAAAACTAAAACAAGTGTGCATACACAACCAGGCATGTGCAGCTATTTTAAAATCACAAGATAGTGCTCATTTGACAATCTTTTCAATGACTATGGCAAATACAAACTATGGAGCAATTTCTGGTGAAACCCCCATCCTACTGCATCATGAAAACAAATTCCAAATGCAGAGAACTGTCACAACGTGTTTTTGTATCAGTAACTTATCCCTACAAATACTGACACTTTGACTTACTCCTGAGGCTATTGGTCCTAGTTTCCTAAAGAGTGCCAGCTACCCAAAGAAAATGAGGGCCAGCAATTACAAAAAAAATTTACTAGTACTCCGCAACAGAAACAACTTGCTCGGAAGTCAGTGGGTACAAAAATAAATGCAAGTATACAATGAGAGAAATCTGGTGACTTCAGGGATCTGCTGGAAGACATTAATTTGACATCCTGTGGTTATTTGAGTAATTTGCCATGAATAAGACCTCCACTAACAAATTGTTAAAGTACAAAGGATGGTATCCCTGTCACTAGATGCAGTCCACATCACCAAATAGGTGATTTTCAGCTCCACTTGAGGCACGCGGGCAAAAATATGACTGCTAGTCATGTTTTCACCCTCCCTAAAGATCATTTTATCAATCACAGCATGGTTCAGACTTTGCCTGACCTTTGAGGAAACTACCAGCTGTAGCAAAACAACTGTATGTGCAGAGCAATTTTAAAATGAACCTGGCTGCCCTCCAGAACCTAAATGGAGTTGTTACAACAAACAGGAGCGACTGTGAATGCAAGCATAACATTACTGAGTATAACAGTGAAAGTGCCCACTGCTAAAGTTGGTGCATTCCATTAATATTGCAGAATTAATGAAATATCCAACCAACAGCCACAGTAAACTTATTTTTAAAAACTTTTAAGCCACGTCATGTTGATATCCTGATCTAAAAGATACAATTCAGAAGTATCAACCGAGCTGACACTTGACACGTTGAACATTGGACAAGAATCAACTGTAGTGTGCAAAAACCAAAAGCACTGACCTGAATTCTAGGGTTAACAGCTAGGTAAGGCTTGATACAGTTCTTGCTCTTGGGGTTAGTGCAGGGCTTGGTGTAAACTATGCCATACATCACCCAACAAGTGTGCAACACATAGGCAATAAATACCCCGACAATCAGGGTGGTGAAAGAGGTTGTCTTCAACCCAAACATAGTGGGAACAGTTCAGACGTACAAGAACCGCAACATGTCTGAATTAAACATTAAAAAATTCACAGTTGATGGTTAAACCACGCTAGAGCTCTATCCCCTCGCAATGGAAGCACAGCCGCACTCAATCAGGGTCAAAGCCCAAACACCCACAACCTCCCTCCTTCTGCCTCCATTGCTGCCTCCACCGGCAACTACTCCCTCAGCCAAATCCGCCTGGATATGACGTCACGACGCCCACCGCCGGAAGTAGAATCCCAGCGCGCGGCCGCCCGGACCGTTACATTCAAATTTGGCGCGCGGGAGCTGGCTTCCGCAGAGGATTTTGGTCTTTGCAGTTCATCTCCCCTTCCTCCACTACCATCTCCCCATCCTCCCTTCCCATCTCCCCCCACTCCCATCCTCCCTTCCCACCACTCCCATCCTCCCTTCCCATCTCCCCCCACTCCCATCCTCCCTTCCCACCACTCCCATCCTCCCTTCCCACCTCCCCCATCCTCCCTTCCCACCTCCCCCCACTACCAACTCCCCACCTCCCCCCACTACCATCTCCCCACCTCCCCCCACTACCATCTCCCCACCTCCCCCCACTACCATCTCCCCACCTCCCCCCACTACCATCTCCCCACCTCCCCCCACTACCATCTCCCCATCCTCCCTTCCCACCTCCCCCCACTACCATCCTCCCATCCTCCCTTCCCACCTCCCCCCACTACCATCCCCCCTTCCTCCCTTCCCACCTCCCCCCTTCCTCCCTCCCCACCTCCCCCCACTACCATCTCCCCACCTCCCCCCACTACCATCTCCCCATCCTCCCTTCCCACCTCCCCCCCTCCCCCCACTACCATCCTCCCTTCCCACCTCCCCCCACTACCATCCCCCCTTCCTCCCTTCCCACCTCCCCCCTTCCTCCCTTCCCACCTCCCCCCACTACCATCTCCCCACCTCCCCCCACTACCATCTCCCCACCTCCCCCCACTACCATCTCCCCATCCTCCCTTCCCATCTCCCCCCACTCCCATCTCCCCATCCTCCCTTCCCACCTCCCCCCACTCCCATCCTCCCTTCCCACCACTCCCATCCTCCCTTCCCACCACTCCCATCCTCCCTTCCCACCTCCCCCCACTACCATCTCCCCATCCTCCCTTCCCACCTCCCCCCACTACCATCCTCCCTTCCCACCTCCCCCCACTACCATCCCTCCTTCCTCCCTTCCCACCTCCCCCCTTCCTCCCTTCCCACCTCCCCCCACTACCATCTCCCCACCTCCCCCCACTACCATCTCCCCACCCTCCCCCCACTACCATCTCCCCACCCTCCCTCCCCACCTCCCCCCACTACCATCTCCCCACCTCCCCCCACTACCATCTCCCCACCTCCCCCCACTACCATCTCCCCACCTCCCCCCACTACCATCTCCCCACCCTCCCTCCCCACCTCCCCCCACTACCATCCTCCCTTCCCATCTCCCCACCCTCCCTCCCCACCTCCCCCCACTACCATCCTCCCTTCCCACCTCCCCCCACTACCATCTCCCCATCCTCCCTTCCCACCTCCCCCCACTACCATCCCCCCATCCTCCCTTCCCACCTCCCCCCACTACCATCCTCCCTTCCCACCTCCCCCCACTACCATCCTCCCTTCCCACCTCCCCCCACTACCATCACCCCACCTCCCCCCACTACCATCTCCCCACCTCCCCCCACTACCATCTCCCCACCCTCCCTCCCTCCACTACCATCTCCCCACCCTCCCTCCCTCCCTCCACTACCATCTCCCCACCCTCCCTCCCTCCCTCCACTACCATCTCCCCACCCTCCCTCCCTCCCTCCACTACCATCTCCCCACCCTCCCTCCCTCCCCCCACTACCATCTCCCCACCCTCCCTCCCCCCACTACCATCTCCCCACCCTCCCTCCCCCCACTACCATCTCCCCACCCCCACTCCCCCCACCACCATCTCCCCACCCTCCCTCCCCCCACTACCATCTCCCCACCCCCCCTCCCCCCACTACCATCTCCCCACCCCCACTCCCCCCACTACCATCTCCCCACCCTCCCTCCCCCCACTACCATCTCCCCACCCCCCCTCCCCCCACTACCATCTCCCCACCCCCACTCCCCCCACTACCATCTCCCCACCCCCACTACCATCTCCCCATCCTCCCTTCCCACCTCCCCCCCACTACCATCTCCCCATCCTCCCTTCCCACCTCCCCCCCACTACCATCTCCCCTTCCTCCCTTCCCACCTCCCCCCCACTACCATCTCCCCATCCTCCCTTCCCACCTCCCCCCCACTACCATCTCCCCATCCTCCCTTCCCACCTCCCCCCCACTACCATCTCCCCATCCTCCCTTCCCACCTCCCCATCCTCCCTTCCCACCTCCCCCCACTACCATCTCCCCATCCTCCCTTCCCACCTCCCCCCCACTACCATCTCCCCATCCTCCCTTCCCACCTCCCCCCACTACCATCTCCCCATCCTCCCTTCCCACCTCCCCCCCACTACCATCTCCCCATCCTCCCTTCCCATCTCCCCATCCTCTCTTCCCACCTCCCCCCCACTACCATCTCCCCATCCTCCCTTCCCACCTCCCCCCCACTACCATCTCCCCATCCCCCCTTCCCACTACCATCCCCCCTTCCCACTACCATCCCCCCTTCCCACTACCATCCTCCCTTCCCACCTCCCCCCACTACCATTTCCCCTTCCTCCCTTCCCACCTCCCCCCACTATCATCTCCCCTTCCTCCCTTCCCGCCTCCCCCCCCACTACCATCTCCCCTCCCTACCTCCCCCCCCACTACCATCTCCCCTCCCTCCCTACCTCCCCCCCCCACTACCATCTCCCCTCCCTACCCACCTCCCCTTCCTCACTTCCCACCTCCCCTTCCTCACTTCCCACCTCCCCTTCCTCACTTCCCACCTCCCTCCACTACCATCTCTCCTCCCTCCCCATCTCCCCCCACTCCCACCTCCCCTCCTCCCCCCACTCCCACCTCCCCTCCTCCCCACTGCCATCTCCCCTCACCACTGCTACCTCCCAACCCCCACCTCTGTCTGCCAGCTCCCCTCTTGCCCACCCCCAACTCTCCTCCCCCATTGCCACCTTCCTTCCCTACCCTCCCCCTCTTACCTTCTCCTATGCTCACCTCCCCAACCGCCATTTCTCCAACCCCAACTCTTCACCGCACTGTCACCTCCCTGCAACACCTCCCTTCCCCCTTTTTGTCCCCATTCTTTTTCCCATATTCTCTAAGTTTTATTTTGCATTTATTTTACATTCTAAACTTAAGCTGTATTCCTAACTTTGCAGTTCCCATTGTGTAGCAGCTGGGGCCCACAGTACAAACTGGGTTCCACTGGCTGCAAACTATTTCCAGAGGCTGGTCTTTAGCCACTGGCAAGGTGGAACATTGAAGTCAGGTCCAATGTATGATGCATGACCTTTTAGAAATAATTTCGGGAGCTCTAAGTTCATGAAGAGGCTTTAGGAAGCTGTTTACACTGAAACAGTTATTGCATTGGTGACAACATGAAGGGTAACTTTCTAAGGTATACAGTGACGTATGCTTTTAATCAGAGGTTAGAACACAATCTTTAAGACAATACTTTCCACCGAATTATTTATTGTTACACATAAAAATCAACTGGTTACAATTCTTATCAAAAAGGGTTTAATATAACCAGTCATTGTTCTGAACATTCATTTGTGAAGTACAAAAGCTTTAGTACTGAATTAAAGTAAAAATGCCATTTGCAATTAGGTAACATTCTTCACACAACTGTAGAAGTTTCCAAGGATACAACAATATTGATGACCAGAAGTTAACAAACATGCATATGGTAACTTGCCAATTTCTGAACTTACAGAAAACAAGAACATAGAACAGCTGGAAGCTCAAAACAACAAACCAGTCTGTTCTCCAAGATTAACAGTATTTGATTAATTTGTATTTGCAGATTGTTGATTGGATAACCTGTATTGTAAAATGATCCATAGCTTGCAGCTTCATTTAGAGTTTTAAGAACTTTGAAATTGCATGTGACTTATGCACGGAGGCAAATAATCACTACACTTGCCAATAATAGGTACAGGAGCAACTTTTACATCAATACACCTTCCTTAATAGAAAAGTGAAACATATATAATCTGAATCAAATGATATCACAGAATAAAACAGTACATTATCATTGTTTATTGCTTTAATTTGAAGTTCTACACCCAACAAAAAAAAAATCAGGAAACATCACCTAAAAGAAATAAAAATGACTAAAACAGAACACATTTCAATATATTAAGGCAAGCTGCTACATGAATATCTACTAATGATATTACATCACTGCCATTCTTTCTCTTGTAATTCTTTCTCATCACTGTACTAATGCAGCACTTCTGAAACAAAAGCTGTAATGGACCAATTATCTACACATCTCGATTTTTCCTATCAATATGTCATACTGACTGAGTCAATTTTAAATTTCAAAACCGTATCAGTAATTTTACATCACACTGGATTATTGTTGCATCTCCGAAAATAAAAGAAAACTTATAAAACTAGAACCTCAAGATCAAAAAAAAACTTTCTAACTTATTGATAACAATTCCAATTCACTGTCATTCAGCCATCAGAAAAACAAAATGGCATACATATACTGCAGAACAGTGCACAACAGAAACAACAGCTCCCCATAAATACAATTTAGGAGAGTAAAATTTAGCTCCCACTCAAACCAGAGCTTACAAATACTACATCATATATGTATTTCTAAAATAATTCAAACATTGCACCTGCAGCTAGCTAAGGAATACTGGTAAACAAGACAAAGTTTTTACCCCAAATTTCCACTCTAGCAAAATGTAGCCTAAAACTAAAGTTATTCCCAATGCATTTTAGACCTGGTGCCTATGCAAATACATTCACTCCATTAACAATTACTTTTCGCCTACCATGGAATATGTAAAGAAGCTAACTTTCGACAGGCAATTTTTCCTCTAACAGAACTTATTTTTTAAAAACGTGCAAGCAGCACTATTTGAAAGTTAGTGTTAACGAATACACAACCAAAGCTTTGCCAAATAGTTTAAAGAAATGTATTTCTGTCTTGACACAACGAGACTTTGAGTAGAACATTTTGCTTGTTTTACTTTGTGAAAAAAAATCCTACAGTTGTCTTGATGCTTACTTATATCTCTTTGCTCAGTATCCAATCTTTCTCTCGTACCACTTCGTACACAGTCACCAGAACAAGTGAAAAGCTTTGTACGCTCTCCTAGTTTGTGTAGACAATGGTATTTATGACTGAGTCAGATATGGTTTCCCCTCCATTTACAAAACTTTTGCACTGGGAATATTGCAAACGCTATTTTAGTAAAAAAGAAAATTAGCCCTTAATCTTTGAAAGCATCAAATGATCAAATATTAAATAGGTCAATTTAGGTATGCATATTCAAAAATAGGTTATCAGCCTCAAGCGTACTGGACGCTACAGCATTTTAGGCTTCCACCTCTGTTCTATAATACCTGTTGGGTTTCATTTCTCAACTTGCCTGCACAGCTGTTTCAGCACGAGGAAAATTATTAAATCTCAAAATATCACAGGAAAATGAATAGATAAAAAGAACAAAATAATTATTTTCTGACTTACACTTTTGTCTGCTTAAAAAGCTATTAGTATAAGTTCTTCATTGAAAAATATATGTCACAAACATTGTTCCTATCCTTTCACTTAAATTATTGTTCAAAGAGCAAGTACTAATTGTATTCTAAAACAAATAGGCTTGCAGAAACTTTATGACAGCAAGTGTCCTAAATTGCCATGTGCACTTGACACTGGTTAATGACTTGTACCTCTGTTGCTCAGTCCAATTTTCTCACACTTTAAGACATAATATTTTTTGCAAGTGTCCCCCCCTACATCAGTATTTACCACTTGAATAGAAATACTCTGCAAAATAAATCAGCAAACAGGCAAAAAGGATGCTAATCGTGACTCTTGAAGCAGTTTTTTAAAAAAAAGAGTACCAACAATAGCAGCAGTTTAGTTTCATACAGCTATCAAAATATCACAAATATGTTAAGACTCAGGTTTGTCAAACTTAAGTGACAATCATTCTGGCCAAAGCACTGGCATACTTCTATGTGAAAACGCAGACTTAAATAATCAAAATGTTATCCCTTTTCAACTATCTAGTGTGCTGTATATAATATAAACATTATTAGTTTGGTCAAAAATAAAGGTTAGAGCACTGTAATGCAAAGCTTCCATTCTGAAAGGATGTATCTGTGCTCAACATCTAGAGCAAAATGGGTGCCAAACTAAATAGTTCTGTTCCTAGCAACCTTGTAGTGACTGGGGAATAAGTCTTTCCTTTACTGGAAAATAATGCAATGATAATTCTGACATGCAACCAACACACAGGATTAGACACTATCTCATACTTTGATCAGGAACTTCCTAATAACTACTCCCATTCTTGTGCTGTAATTTTGTCAAGAGGTCAGTGGAACTCGTGTACATGCAGGAACATTATTTCTGCGACACTTCCGATGATGTTATGTCGCACAGCATGAACAGTTACAAGAAAAGTCCCTGCTTCTGAGATTCATTATTTTATGATATTTTCTAATCGTACATTAAAACTAAAATTCCCCATTTCTTAACTGCTATTTTTGTTAAAAACAAGATTGATGCTGTAATTTAAGATTCCACAGAAGTTAAATAAAAAAAAACTGTGCATATTTATTCCAGCTTTTGTTCATTTTTATCTTTAAAAATTCCCAAGTTATCAATCCAATATGTCTGCCAGATCTTTATTCTCCACCACACTGATGGATTCAACCAGATTTTCACCTACTGTTGACACATTAGAATCCACCACCTCAAGAAAACTCACAGGTTCATATTTCTCCGAGGGCACGATCGAAGTTAGAGGACTACTAACATTCTGCATTACTGGACTCTCTTCGTCATGTCCTTTGTGTGTATCCTTAGCAGCCTCCATTGCGTTATCCACAGGATTCTCCTGGTTGTCCCTTTCAATTGTTTCCATTAGGGATTTTTGCTGATCAGCGTGCTTAAGGATGTTTGAATGAACTTCTCCAGAGGTAGAGTGTAATTCTACCGTGTGTGCTTTCTCTCCAATCACACCCACTGTAGTAATGCATACAGCACCTTTCTCCAAAATTTTAAAGATGTTACCTACCTCAGATGATGTGCTGCTCTGGACACAAGTAATGCAGCCCAGCAAAGTCTGACATTTCTTGCCAGGCTCATCAATGTCCTTTTTTCCAACATCTATATTTTCCTCTTCAGTCTTCTGAAACTGTGACGAGCCCTCTTGCTTAGAATCCTTTCCCTCAAAACATTCAGCCTCCCAGTCTTCATGTATCGATCTGTTCTCATTTTTAGCATGTTGAAGTACAGTCAATTTTTCTTCAAGGCCCCCTGATTTTGATTGCGATATATCATATTCTGCATCCCAATCTTCTCCAGATGCAATTCTTTTTCCAGCAAAGATTGACGTCTTCTCTTTATCTGCAGATTCAATCATTTTGGACCTATAATTCTCTCCCAAATGTTCATATTCCTCATGATGTGCAGAGCCAGTTTGTTCTCTTCTTTGCTGCCAGCTGCCTTCTGCATTCCCTGACCGGCGCATTTGTTTGGGAGCTGAAAATGAATCTTGACTAGAAGACCAGGAGTTTTCTTCTTCACTTCTTTTCCTACTTCTGAAGTCTGACCCAAATGATCTTTCTCTGCCAAAACCACTCCTTTTATAACGATCTCCTCCACCTCCCCTCCTATAATTGCCACTTGAATCATCATTAAACCTGCCTGTGGACCTACCAAAACTCCTGTCTTGCCATTCACAATCATCATTCTGCCTACTTTTCCAGTTCCCAGAGGTTCCTTGAAGTGAAGTACTTCTGTATTCATTTCTTGTGAAAGAACTCCTTGCCTGATTAAAACCATTATTGCGCCTTTCGGTGTAAGAAGCTTCATCAAAGGGTTGCATTGGTCTGTAAGTATCATCCCATTTCTTTGTACCTGTGGAGAGTGAAGAGTTCATTTGTTCCCATCTTCGGTCTGAACGAGGTGCCATTTCTCTATTAGCATTATGCTGATCAGTATAGCTATAATTCTGACTTTGCCCTGAGTTCACTGGACCAGGCTGATAACCTGTATGAATACTGGTTTGATTGGGATAAATTGCATTTGTGGAATTATGTTGCTGGGTCAGGCATATAGGTACTGAATGACAGTCAGCTACATTAGGAGGTCCCCCATGACAGGGGCAGGAGGTCAGAGGGATATGGCTATAAGGACTGGTGCTCGTGTTTCTATATGCAGATATACCACATTGGTTGGCAAAGCATGGCACCTGGGGCATTACATTATAAGGGCTCATAACAGCATGATTTAGCAAATAGGCAAGAGCATCCAAACGCATGGGTACAGTGATAGAAGATAAACTCCCAGTTGTCTGAAGAGCTTTTCCTAATACTGAAGGCTGTAAATCCAATTGATTGGATCCTGCAGGGCTTTGGCTGACTGATGCATGGTTTTTGACTCGATCAGAGCTCTGCACAGCCGTATGACTTGTGACAGAGGATATTGGTTTTCTGGTGGTAGAACTCAACTCCCTGCTCTTCTTTTGACGTTCTTCTTTCTTGCAAAGGTCCACCACAGCAATTTTGTGACTCAACGTTGATTTTGAGGAGACGGTTGTCCCAACGTATGCACTACTCGTAACTTCCCTAGATTTTGCACTCAATTCTGTCATCATTTCACCTTGTACATCTTGAATGGAAGCAGATGGACTGAAAATTAAAAAAAAAATTAAGTTACCATTTCAATATTACATTAGGCAATATTTGGAATTCATCAACCCTATTCAGAACAGAAACAGAATTTCATTACCTGAAGGAATATGGTAACATTTCTTACAACTTACATGAAATATGGTTCATTTGTTGGAAATCAGTTGCACTATCCATACACTTAAAATTTTGTGTGAGCACGTAAAAAAAAACCAAAAAAAATTTCAGAGACAAACCATACCATATTCTGGGTTACCTACTATTATTTTACTTCTGGATACTAGATTCAAAGCCAGCCAGACTGACGGCATAAAACTCTAATCACTCGAATAAGCAAAAACCTATATAAAATGAGTTTGGAGAATTTTTACCCAATTTAAAAGCAATGGCAGTCTGCAGAAAAAAATCCCAATGAAGTACAATTTGGGATAATATTCTTCAAAGGATGTCTGATGCAAGAAATGCTAAAAATCATATCAACGCAGCAGGAAATGTCCTTCCAAGATTGGAATTAAGACACAAGGGGCTGAATTTTACCGGCCCCTCGACCCGCGACGTCGAAGAGGGCCACCGCACATTACCGGTGGCGGGGGGACTTCGGTGCGGACCTCCTGCTGCATGGTGGTGGGCCCTTCATCAGAATTTGCAAATAAACATTTGCCACCCCACACCAACATTATGGCCACCGTTCATACTTCAAGCGCCTTCGGAATTCCGAGGCAGGAACCTGGTGGGGGAGGGGGGAGGAATAAAATTTCAGGGCGGGAGGGGTGGGGCAGTGGGAAAATCACTTTTTATTGGATGTGGGGATGGTGGGAAGGGGTTGAAGGGCAAAGGTTAGAAGGTTGGTGGGGGGGAGGTTCGGGTCAGGAAAAAGGCATGTGTTGGTCATTTCGGCCATTGAAATGACCATTGGGGAGGTTGGTGAACGGCCATCCACATCTTCATTATTTTTTTATAAAAATTGAAGAATGCTGCCCCTTTAAAAATTAAAAGTAATTCTAAGGGCTTAAAGCCCTTTAAAAATGGCAGTGGCGCCTGCGCGATGGCGCCGGATGCGTTGCCGGGGACGCAGCGGACCGCCCCCTGCATGTCATCAGGGCCAGCCTCTCTGCACCCTCAATTTCAATGAGACCCCGTGTGTAATATTGTGGGGGCTCCTCAGCGGCACTTCCGTGTCAGAAGGCCGCCAAGTTAAAAGTGCGCCGCCGCGAAGCACGACGCACGATTAAAGTTCAGCCCAAGGTTTGATGGGTTCATACCTTGCGCTTATTCGCTTACGACTCTTACAGCAGTGAGAAGCTGACGACCTGCGATTGTGCTCAGATAAAGCAGAGCCAGACAATCTCCTGCAATTGCTTCTCTTCAGACCTGCACACCATTACCGCTAAAGTCCCCCAAGAATGATCCACTGAACCTCCTATTTCTCATCAACATGCTGCACCCCTGCAATGCCATCCAAAGACATGGGGCAGAATTTTGTTCTGTCCTTGGAGGCGGGCAAACAAAACGGCAGTCGGCACCGTTCCTGACGTTGCCCAGGCCCACTGCCATGTTGTCTGGGGCAGGGAAGGCTGAGGACGGCCTTCCCACCCCAGGCCAATTGAGGCCTGACCACTTATGGGCCTCTTCCAACCTTCCGCCTTCACCTCAAGGTAAAGCTTGCAGCCTCCTAGCAGGGTCGCGGTGCGGGATCCCTCCTTCGGGGGCAATCCAAGGCCCCCAGAGGGCCGCCGAGCAGCGATTGTGCCATCCTGGGAAGATGCATCCCCACCCTCACCAACCCCCACCCCATCGCCGAGACCTGCCTGAATGGTCCCAGCGACTTTGACCCCACTCACCTTTCCCAGGGTCCCGGACATCGTCAATGCTGCAGATCATCCTGCAGTACCGGCAGTCGCCAGTGCTCCCAGTGGCACTGCTGGTACGACAAAGCTGCCAGCCTTCCGAATGGCCATCAGCTCTGGAGGCAGGAGCTCATCCCTTAAAGGGACAGCATCCCCAACGGCGGGCAGTTAATTGCCTGCCCGCCTTCAAATGGCTTTGGGGCTCTGAATGAGGGCCGAGGCTGGGTCTCCCCCCAAACTTCTGGCCTGCCGCCCAGACCTCCGTTGCCATAGTAAAATGCAGCCCATGATGTCTCAGTCTTCTTGTTTGGCTCGCCCTCATGACACTGGCTGCTCCTTTCTCAGTGCTGCTTCCACTCAATGTTGCTGTTGCTGCTCCTGGCTCTGCAAACAATGGTGGTGTCCACCCCATTCCCCCCACCCCCTACCACATCTTACAACCCAATCTCCCGACTCCTAGCCCCCTTTGCTCCCCGAAACCTCTTCCCCAGTCTCCATCCCTTCCTGAGCCCACTTCTCTCCTAAGCCACATTCCCCAATCTCCATCCAAACCCTCCCCCAGATTTCAGAGGTTCCTTGAATGCTGAGACACCTTCTGCAATTTCAGAGACTTCAGGCTGAATCTTCTGTGCCCACCGCCAATGTCGAAGGCAAGTTTATCAGTGCAAGGGGTGGAGGGGGAACAGTGTCAAAATAACATCATTGGCGTAGGGGATGGTGGGATGGGTTTGAGGTTAAAGTTTATGCAGTTTTGGGGGTGGGTGGGGGGAAAGTCACATAGGGGCAAATTTTACAGACGCAGGGGTCATGGTGGGGGAGGCCAGAAAATGCCTCTAGGAGAGGCCCGGTAAGGACCTGAAAGCTGGGAAGGCCCAGCCCGATACTGCTGGTGGAGGCAAGGCCTTGTGGTGGCAACCCCCATTCGGTGATGGGAGTCGAATTTAAATATGTAAATATATGGGCGGGGGGGGGAAGTTAAGTTTTCAGAGAGGGAGGGGTAGCGGAGTGAAACATTTTTCATTGATCTAGGGGGTGGTGGGAAGGGGTCATAGTTTATAAACTTTGGGGAGGGTGGAAGGTCAGGATCACAAGGTAAGTTTTTTTTGGAGGGGGAGAGGGAAAGTAATAAATTGCTTAGTCAATGGAGGGGTGGGAGAGGGGCTTGAAAGTTTTATTGCATTTTTTACTTTAAATTTATTACATATGTATCTTTAAAAATTTAGATGAAGTGAAAGGGCTTACACGCCCTTTAAACATGGCGCCAGCACCTGCACAGTGGCACCAGACGCTGTTGCTGGGGACGGAGCACCCGCCCGCTCCACATCATCAGGGACGGGCAGTCCTCCCTGGCCGTGTAATTGAGCCACCATGTATTATATCGTGGTGGCTCCTCGGAGTAAAGCCCGCACATCTGGGCAGCCATCTTAGAAGTGCACCACCGATAAAACGCTGCCCATTGAGTTCATATAATTTTTTGGTTAAGCAGTTCTGAGCACGCCATTATATGAATATCAGACATGGAAATGGTATGGCAAAGATTCAGGAGACTAACACTGGAAATGAGAGACTAAAATTATGAAAAAGCTCCAGAACTGGAACAGAGAAAGCTGCGAACTTTTCAATCTTATGAAATGCTTTGAGGAGTAAACATGAAAAGAGTGTTTCCATTGGTTCAACACTTTAAAAAAAACGTGAAAACAAAAATCCTTTTTCCCCTACACGGATCGTTGGGAACTGTTAATCACAAGTTGCTTTTCGGTCAGACTATAATATCATTTAAAATGGAATTGAGACAGTAAATACAAAAGTATTGAAAAGTAATACAAAAGAGTGGGAAAGGGCAGAGAAATGAGATTAGAGTAGATAGTTCTAATTGAAGAGATAGCACAATCACAACGGTTCAACATGCTGTAATTTCCATGAACCCATGACAGTTCCATTTCCTTGGTGTAGGCTTCATCCAGGCTGGTTTGTTTGCAATAGAAAATAACAAAGTCCTTTAAGATGCTTGCAAAAACCTATTGGAACTTTTATTTCGGGAGGACAGGACACAACACAATTTATCCAATTGTTTTCCCTGTGCACAACTGGTCTGTGCATCTGCGTTTTTTTTTCCATCCACAACTTATACTAAAAATCCAAATAGAAGAGAACTTAATTATTTTATGCCAGACTAATACTTCCCTCATCCTTTCCTTTTTACCACTGCTTCAAGGATCCAACAGCTTAGCCTTCTTGCTATGATGCCCCACTTCTTGTTAAAGCACCTCTCTTCTCTCCACTCCCACCCCAACCAATTCCCAAACCCACCTAACTGTCCTTACAACAGATAATAGGCAAACAATTCCCCAGTTCACTTTATGTTTGAAGACTGAGCCAAAACATGGGGAAGGTGTGTCACGGGTTTACAGCTTCAGGCCATATTTCAGTACTGAATCACTTTTTTTCTTCCTCTTTCAGCCTCTTCTTGAAAAGCACAAGAACATTGAACAAAAATGTCTTGTTTTCAATAACAAAAAATCTTTTGCACGTTTGTCAATGTTAACATTCTAGGTAAATCTGAAAAAAAAACACAGCAGTGCTGTGTATCTATCCCATTGAAAAAAACACAGCAGTGCTGTGTATCTATCCCATTGAAAAAAACACAGCAGTGCTGTGTATCTATTCCATCCAACTTCTGCTTTGGGTACAGTGCTACTCACTCTCACTGTATCTAAACACGAATGATTAAGTTCTTAACCTTCGTCACTTTTTCTGAAAATGCCATAAGCTTAAAATCAGCCAAGGGTTTTCCCAACAAACAATCCCGAGGGTGATTCAAGGGCAGACCTCTCCCCACATTATCAGCACCTCATCCACCCACTCCCCAACATGAGACACAACTTTTAACTTAAAGATGCTTTTAGGGCCGAAGATTCGAAATTCCTCTCCTCTCCCCATTTTGCCGAATTTACTAGGGTCTAATCATTTTTCTTTTTCCAATAATTCTTACCCCTCTTTAAAGTTTACAATCTCTCCTTCTTCTACTTCCATCTTCTCCCGCTTTTGGCTCTGCTTATCTTACTCACTTCACCACCTCACCTCCGTTTTGCCTTCCTCCACCCTCTCCTCAAAACTTGATGAGAAATACCGGGAGGTGTGGCACACGTCGTCGGGACAGAGGCAAAATCAGGTGAGAAAGAAGTCCCGCAGTATACTGTCCACACTTATATAATCAGCTACATCTCTTACAAATATTCAAACTTTTAAGAGGTCACAATTTCAGTGTTGACTCCAATTTGTTTGTGCCGACAAAGCTTACCTGTGCTGGAAAACAAATTAAATTGATATTGCTACAACATTTACTGCTTCTGTGTTGATCCGGTTCCACAATTTAGCCCCTCCACCAAATAACTCTTACACCATTAGTTTCATAAGTCAATTTGTCCTCTCAGTCGACTGGATCTCAGACTTCCACAATATCTCACCTTCCTTCCATTACATCAACCTCGCCTCAAACCCTTTCTGATACCCAAGGGAATACTTTGACATCCATTCTGAAATTCCTGAATCTGTGCCCTGTTGTCTTGGTGCCCTGGTAGAGGTACAGATTTACATCTATATCCCATTTCAGCATCTTGAATGCATGGATAAAGAGCCCACTCCAAGATGAGTCTTCTCAGCTCATGCACCATTAGTCTTTGAAGCATTGGGATTTAACTTTTCAATTCCATTAGAATCCAAATGACAAGCGCTGGCACTAATAACATTCGTGTTTGATGTTGAATGGCATAGTGTTAGTATTTCTTTTTCATTCAACTCCTCAATTTAGCATGTTGACTGTCAACAGAATTAATAAAAGCTCAAAAATATTTTCGATGTGAAAACCAGTACAGCAAACTGCTGCCAATGGGAGGGGGAAACTATGTGCACAGACCTGAATGCCTCATAGTTGGAAAGTGTGGAAGTCTATCTGATCAAGATGGCAACACGGGTTACAGCATTCTTTCGCATCAATGAGCTTGTATCTCCTGTAAGATGATTCACATATAGAGCTTGAACAAATGGGGAGCCAATACTTTCAATGAATTCTCAGTTTGACCCACTCAATTGCCAAGAATACACATGAAAGGCATACTTCAGAAAATCAGTTTATTTAAAAATACAATTTTCAAGACAGCCTTAAGAAAAGCAGATTTTATTTTAAGCCTCAAGTAAATAAAGATCATATGCAAAGCCAAATGTTTCACTGTACACCTGGGATATTAGGCTCCCACCTCATATACAACCAGAGCTTTTCACAAACATTTTGCATTTATCTCAATTTGTGAACTTGCTCTATCAAACAACACTAGGGTTCTTCCTTCTAGTAGCAAGCACATGCCTTACAGTAAATTCACTAAAGTAACGGATTAACATTATTTTTGCATAATATTTAAACTCTTGCAACATGACATGCTTCATCATTGCATGCATATTTTTGAATCTATTAAGTTAGGAACACACTGAAGATTGAGAGGACAATAAGAGTAAAACCTGAGCTGTTTAATACAAACTCAAATCCACGATGTGTTAATATACATGAATCTTGTACAGAATGAACACTGGACTGCTTACAATTCCATTGCCATCAGACAATAATGGCCAGCAAATGTTCACAACTGAATCACATGACTGATAAACAACATTCAGACCTGATTTTACACATTTGCGTAGAGGAATATCAAAATTTCTACAGCATGTAATATTTTCAATATGTAGCAAAATTTAGTATCTTCCAATTCATTTCCTTAGATATTAAACACGTGGTTACAGTCAAGTGATGAAAATGTAACTCTTAAAAAAATATGTTTTATGATTATAAACCTTCACCAGAGCTGTACAATTTAATTCTTAAAAACACATTTTTTCAGCATGTTATTAGAACAAATTTACATGATTTTTGTTTCCCCTTGCTAGCATACAGTTCCAATGGTCCTCGTTACCTTCCAGTATTTCAGCCAAGGTCATTATGCACATCTGAGTTTTGACTTGTGCCAGCGGTCTGCTGAACCCAGGGATTATGATAACCAAGTATGGTTGTGTTCTCGCTTAACATCCATACATGCACACTTCCTGCAGACGGTACTGGATAGCTATCAGAAGTGGTAACCCGAACTGATTTTCCTCTTTCCTAAATGTAGGAATGGTGGACAACTTTAGTGCCCTTTCATTGCCCCAGCTGAAATCAGCTAATTTAGGACAAATCAGTAAAAATCAGAGCAAAATACTGCAGATGCTGGAAATCTGACATAAAAACAAGAAATGCTGGAAATACTCAGCAGGTCAGGTCATATCTGTGGAGGCATTTCTTGTTTTTATTTAGGACAAATCAGTGATTGGACATGGGCCCTTCCTGGTCTACATGGCTCAACTACTCATTAGCTAAACTTTGAGACACTGGGGAAACAAAATATATCTTAAGTTAGCTATTTTACACAAGGGTGGTCAGCTGTCGGTCAGTCTTATCCTCCTGATGATTTGTACGCTTTGTATATTCGTCTTCCTCAAAGTCATGTTGGACTGCATTGCTCTCATAAATATCTTTGGCAATTTTCTTCAGAGTTCTCAGTGTCAGGACACTCAAAACTGCACTTGCACAATACAAGCAAGCAGAAATTAAGCCAAACAAAGCTACAGCTGCATCTCCTCCCTGAACATCACAATTCATAAAGGTGTAACCATGGCGGGCATATAAACGGTTTCTTAATCTACAGACTTCTGTGCTATTTACTGAAATTATAAGATGCAGGTAAAGTCCAACGCCCACTATATACCCTACACAAGCAAGAATATTAAACACAAATTCAGCCATTATAAGTTTTGAGGAAAGACGGTGAAGAGGTTTACTACCACCCACCAAAAAGAGAAGAGTGAGAGAACCTATGGCAATGCTAAAAGTTACCCCTGTGTATACTCCAGGGCTTCTCATTTGGCTGTATTGCATATCAAGATCCCGCACCTGCTGCAGCTCAGTGCCTTGGAAAGGGCTATATGCCGAATCAATGCTAAAAGCTCCTGCCCCAAGTCCTCCCATAGACGTGTACCCAGATATTGCTGCTTGGGAAGCAGCTACGCAGATCAGGACCATGAGATTGGTTATAATCTCACTAAACTGCAAGATACCTGTGAACAAAACACAAACATTTTAAAACCTTGCAATCACATAAGAACTTTGCATTTTGTAAAGGTTAAACACTTGCCTCACATTTCACTGGTCATATGTGATATGATGAATCAGTGGCTCTTCATAATTAAATTATAGCATAATTTGGAGTTTGTAGCCAGGATGAGAGCTAGCGTTAAGATTTGTGCCCGTTGTGGGCTACAACACATGCGGTCAGGGCCTGAATCCTGTCCCCACTGGAGAAGGGAAACTTTCATTCCAAATGCCCCAGCTGGATCACATTACCACCCCACTGGGACAAGAATTTGTTTTTATTCATTCGGGGGATGTGGGCGTCACTGGCTATGCCAGCATTTATTGCCCATCGCTAATTGGCCTTGAGAAGGTGATGGTGAGCCACCTTCTTGAACTTGGGGATTAGCTTATGCCTGCATGGCCTGGTAAAGAAAAGTTTCTTTTAAAGGGTTTATTCAGCAATAACTATTATAGTCATTATTTAAATGTTGAATATAGTAAGGCTGCTTCACATGTCTGGAAGGTCATAAAATATAACAGGATAAATAGTCTTCTTGACCTGGCAGTGCATTTTGCTGACACTGATTACTAGTCGCCCTCAATTCTTGTCCTCGATGAGCACAAGAAATATGAATGAAAGGACACGAACAACAAAAAGCAAAACACAAAACGAGATCCAAATGCAGAAGTACAAAATAGTTAGTTTTTTAACAATATTATTTTAAAACTAATTTTGTTGTAATTTACTTAAAATGAGGGGGTTGGGGGGGAACAGAGAGAGTGAAGTGATTAATAGTTTTGCTTCTTCTCTGTCCTGACTGATTTTTTTTTTAGAACATTACAGCGCAGTACAGGCCCTTCGGCCCTCGATGTTGCGCCGACCTGTGAAACCATCTGACCTACACTATTCCATTTTCATCCATATGTCTATCCAATGACCACTTAAATGCCCTTAAAGTTGGCGAGTCTACTACTGTTGCAGGCAGGGCGTTCCACGCCCCTACTACTCTCTGCGTAAAGAAACTACCTCTGACATCTGTCCTATATCTTTCACCCCTCAACTTAAAGCTATGTCCCCTCATGTTTGCCATCATCATCCGAGGAAAAAGACTCTCACTATCCACCCTATCTAACCCTCTGATTATCTTGTATGTCTCTATTAAGTCACCTCTCCTCCTCCTTCTCTCTAACGAAAACAACCCCAAGTCCCTCAGCCTTTCCTCGTAAGACCTTCCCTCCATACCAGGCAACATCCTAGTAAATCTCCTCTGCACCCTTTCCAAAGCTTCCACATCCTTCCTATAATGCGGTGACCAGAACTGCACGCAATACTCAAGGTGCGGCCTCACCAGAGTTTTGTACAGCTGCATCATGACCTCGTGGCTCCGAAACTCGATCCCCCTACTAATAAAAGCTAACACACCATATGCCTTCTTAACAGCCCTATTAACCTGGGTAGCAACTTTCAGGGATTTATGTACCTGGACACCAAGATCTCTCTGCTCATCTACACTACCAAGAATCTTCCCATTAGCCCAGTACTCTGCATTGCTGTTACTCCTTCCAAAGTGAATCACCTCACACTTCTCCGCATTAAACTCCATTTGCCATCTCTCAGCCCAGCTCTGCAGCCTATCTATGTCCCTCTGTACCCTACAACACCCTTCGACACTATCCACAACTCCACCGACCTTCGTGTCATCCGCAAATTTACTAACCCACCCTTCTACACCCTCATCCAGGTCATTTATAAAAATGACAAACAGCAGTGGCCCCAAAACAGAACCTTGCGGTACACCACTAGTAACTAAACTCCAGGATGAACATTTGCCATCAACCACCACCCTCTGTCTTCTTTCAGCTAGCCAATTTCTGATCCAAAGCTCTAAATCACCTTCAACCCCATACTTCCATATTTTCTGCAATAGCCTACCGTTGGGAACCTTATCAAACGCCTTACTGAAATCCATATACACCACATCCACTGCTTTACCCTCATCCACCTGTTTGGTCACCTTCTCGAAAAACTCAATAAGGTTTGTGAGGCACGACCTACCTTTCACAAAACCGTGCTGACTATCGCAAATGAACTTATTCTTTTCAAGATGATTATAAATCCTATCTCTTATAACCTTTTCCAACATTTTACCCACAACCGAAGTAAGGCTCACAGGTCTATAATTACCAGGGCTGTCTCTACTCCCCTTCTTGAACAAGGGGACAACACTTGCTATCCTCCAGTCTTCCGGCACTACTCCTGTCAACAATGACAACATAAAGATCAACAACAACAGCTCTGCAATCTCCTCCCTGGCTTCCCAGAGAATCCTAGGATAAATCCCATCTGGCCCAGGGGACTTATCTATTTTCACACTTTCCAAAATTGCTAACAATTGATCACGCGGTCATGTTTAAAGATGCAACAATCTTCTTGGATGGGTGTGAAATTTTTTACAGCATGGTGGCACTGTAAAAATTGTGATCTGTACTGAACATAGCTCATTTCTTTAGTATTTCTTAACATTTATATAAAAAGGTTTTGACGAATGCAAAGAAAACTAAGATATGTCCACTTTTTGATACACATGTGCTTTATTTATATGATTATATAGACATCAAGATCAAAGAGTTTGTCAACATTTGCCAATGAATTCTCCAAACTGGTTGACTAATTGGGCTGAATTTTACGTCCCCCCATAAAGAGCGGGAAGGTGGCAGGGGGTGGGGGGGCAGCGTAAAATGGAGCAGGAGGCTCGGGGGTGAAAAACGGCCCGCCTGCCCCAGGCCAATCAAGGCCGTTAAGTGGCCAGTTACCTTTTCCCGGGGCCGTCTTTCATCTTCCTTCCGATGGCTGGGTTGCAGTCCCAGCAGTGGCCACCGCTCCCAGTGGCGCTGCTGGGACAGAGAGCTGCCGGCCCGCTGATTGGCCGGCAGCTCCATTAGGCGGGACCTCCACTTCATTGAGGGACTTCCTGCCTCAATGAAGTGGAAGTCCCGCCTCAGACCAATTAAAGGCCTGGGAACCACAAAATGCAGTCCGGATCCCCAGGCCAGGCGGAGATGGGTCCGCCACCAACTTTTCAGTTGGTGGACGGCTCCCGTCTGCCGACGGTAAAATTCAGCCCATTAAGTGTCAAAATCGGTTGCTAAAATGATTAGCTTGTGTTTAAAAGGTTTGACAGATCCTTCAAGCCAGTGGCTAAACTGATTCACAAATTTAGTTTGATAAAAGTATTTATTGACAATAACTACAGTTTCAAAGCTCGTTGACTTAAATAAATTATGCTTGTAAAGAGGCTGGTTTAATAGCTGTCACTAAACTGAAAACTTGGTGACAAAAAAAGACCCATGTTATTAATTTCATTGTGACGTACCATGAATGCAAGGCACAGATGAGAGCAAAGGCAACACAAAAAGTGACAGATTTCTGCTTTAGAAAAAATGCTGTTAGCTGCTGATGCAAGAGCAAAATACTGCGGATGCTGGACAAGGTCATCGATCTGAAATGTTAACTTTGTTTCTCTCGCCACAGATATGGCCTGACCTGCTGAATATTTCCAGCATTTTCTGTTTCCATTATCCACTGACCCTGCTCATGATCTGAAGAGTTACGAGTAAAAGCAAGCTGCAGATTGTCGAGCTGATGAATTCAGCATGGTTCTTTCAAGAAGTGCAGTGTTAAATTCTCACCACATTCAAGACATGCAGTGAAAAACAGCCTGCTATGTATCTCCCATTTAACACAAGCACACACACACACAAACACTCTCTTTCAGTCTTGTGCCTTTAGCTTTTGCAGTGAGTGTTATATTTAAATTGCTAGAAAACAAAACTAGAATATTTTTCCACTTCATGGAATTAGAATTCTTCCCAATTCACATTCGTAAAACTCTGGAATTCAATCTCTCCATTTTAATACAGTTTTGTTGTGTTGGCAATGAAAAGTTTTGAAGAATTCAGTACCTGGTATGCACACTACAATCACTTCTACTCCCTAGCTCTTGCAAGACCTAAACTTTTAAGGAGACAACAATGTAAATTCTTCACCAAATTTTACATAATAGATGTAATAAAGAACACTTATAAAAAGGAAAAAAACACAATTTATTTTCTTAAATGAAATACAGAATGAAGCTAAAATACAAAAATCACCCAGAAGTAGTCAATTATTATTTAAGATTTATGTTCTCAAGTGTGAGCCTTAAAATAAGTTTCCCCAGTTACACTCAACACGTTATCGCAAAAGTTTGCATTTCTGAAGCAAAACCAGTTTTCATCATAGGAAAATGTATGATATTTTAGTTTACATAACACAAACATTGGATTCTTTTTATCCCATTTGAAAAGTGCAGCAACATTTCTTCATTGTGTACAATAATGTAACATTTTTATAAAATTTTATTTGTACCAACACATTTCATAGCAGTATGCATTGCTCTGTCTGCAACTCTGTACAAATTTTATAAAAAGTTAACCAAAACATTTGAGAGTAAGTAGTTAAGAGAGGTAATTTAGGAGTTGAGCTGAGTATTTTGATACCAAAACACTACTCAAAAAAACCAGATGCCATGTAGTTTTCAGTATCACTGTGCAGAAAACTGTAAAGTCTTTTAAAAAAGATATAAATACTCTAAAAATATACACCATAGTTATAATTTGCATATCCAAAAATCTTTCACAACTGTACTGCAACCTCATCCAACTATTACAATTCACAAAGATACTGCATGCAACAGATTGGCTTCCGAAAACATCGAGCTTTGTTTGGAGTGAACAGATACAGATAGTTGCCCACGCTATCCCAGCACATTCACCTACGATGAAATTACTGATAAATGAATCGCGGAGAAACTCGTGTTCTTATCTTGGCCACGACTGCCCGACTCTCGTTCACAGCTGTGTCTAAGCAGCCCTGGAGAGGGAGCACATGGTGTCCGCCAGTACACTTGAGGTCACCTGTGACCTGTGGGCACTGGAAGGAGGGCTGTAGCGCCCAGACTGACCCAGCCAATAGCGTGATAATTTAATAAACTTTTTCTAGTTTTTGATATATTGATCAATTGGGATTCCTTTTGTCTGTGCCCCTTTAAAAAGAGAGCACATTTGTTATTTGTATTGTTATTGGTGACAGTCAATCAGAAAAGTGGAGAAACTGGTACCAAGTGGTAAAAAACTCAATCTAACTGGCCAGATAAATGTACTCTTATTATGCTGCAGTTTGGGAGTAAAGTTATCAGAAATCGCTTATAAACCAAAGTGGATTACCTGCAAACTGGTCAGAACCAAATGAAACTAAACCTGCACACTGTATGGTTTCATGATGTTTTGGGAATGGATGAGTTTTTCGAATATTACTACTAAAAGTCAGTTTGGGTTCTGAATTGCTGCACAGTTAATTATGAAATTATAAAAGATTTAATTGATTATATATAGTATTGTATAGTGCTGAAACAGGCCCAATGGGTCCAGGAGTGTTGGTGCTCCACACAAACCTCTTCCCCAACCTTCTTCATCTAACTCCATCATTTCCTATTCTTTCTTCCTCATTTGTTTATTCCCCTTAAATCCATCTATGCTATTCGTCTCAATTACTCTTTGTGGTAGCAAGTTCCACATTCTAATCATTCTCTGGGTAAAGATGTTTCTCCTGAATTCCCTATTGGATTTATCAATGACTATCTTATTTTCATGGCCCTGAGTTCTGGCCTCACCCACAACATCTTCCATATATTTATCCATTCAAACCTTTTCATAATCTTAAAGACCTCTAACAGTCTTCTCTTTTCTAGAGAAATGAGCTCCAACCTGTTCAATCTCACAGCTCTTTTCATTCTAGTAAATCTTTTTTGCACCTTCTCCAGGACCTCGGTATCCTTTATATGAGATGGAGACCAGAACTGTTTGCAGCACTCCAAGTGTGGTCTCACCAAGGTTTTATATATGTTTAACATAACTTCTCTACTTTTCAATTTAATCCCTCTAGAATCCAACCTCAGTGCTTTCTTTGTTTTTTTATGGCCTTATTAACCTGGGTTGCGATTTTCAGTGATTTGTGTATCGGTACCCTAGATCCCTCTGTTCCTCTATCCCATTCAGAGACTTTATTATCCAAGCAATATGTAACCTTCTTATTCTTCCTAACAAAATGTACCCACCTCACACTTACCGATGTTGAAGCTCATTTGCCAATTACATGCCATTCTGCAAGTTTATTAACATCTTTCTGCATTTTGTCACAGTTCTCCTCTGTATTAACTGCAAGCCCATATTTGGGGCTGAATTTTACTAGCCCTCCAATGTCGGGGGTCGTGGTTGAGGGGGTGGGTGGGGTGGGGGGGGTGGGGAGGCCTGGAAAATTCTTCTGGGAGAGGCCTGCCGTGACACCCGACACCAAGAAGGCCCCGCCGCATTTTACCGGCTGCAGCGAGGCCTCAGTGCACACCTGTTCGGAGTTCCGAGGTATGACACTGGTGGAGAGGGGTGGGGGGAGGAGTGAAATTATCATGCCGGGGGTGGGAAGCGGGGAAAACACTTTGTATTGGCTGAGGGGATGGTGGGACGGGGTTGAAGGGCAAAGTTAACGAGGTTGGGGGGGGGGGGGTGTGTTCGGGTTGGGAATAAAGTTTATTTCGGTTCGATAAACACTGTGGGGTGGATGGGAAAGGGCCTCCAGCTTTTATTTAATTTTTTTTAAGGACAATGTCGAATAATTAAAAATTCAAATGTCTTCCAAAGGCTTAAAGCCCTTTAAAAATGGCGGCAGATGCCGTTGCCGGGGACGGAGCGGCTGCCCCCTCCATGTCATCGCGGCCGGAAATTTCGCGCGGGCGGGCCACTGAGATCAGAGTGCACCGCCGCGATTTGCAGCGCGCCAGTAAAATTTAGGCCTTCGTGTCATCTGCAAATTTTGAAATTGTGCTTTCTGAATCTAAATCGTTTATGTGAACAATGACGAGCAGTGATCCCAGCACCGATCCTTATTGAATTGATTCCTGGGATGGCAGGATTGGCATATGAGTAGAGATTGGGTCGACTAGGCCTATATTGACTAGAGTTTAGAAGAATGAGAAATGATCTCATAGAAACCTCTGAAATTGTAACAGGACTAGACAGGCTAGATGCAGGGAGGATGTTCCCAATGCTGGGCAGTCTAGAACCAGGGGTCACAGTCTCAGGATACAGGGATTTAGAACCAAGATGAGGAGAACTTTCTTCACTCAGAGGGTGGTGAACCTGTGGAATTCTCTACCGCAAAAGGCAGTGGAGGCCAAGTCATTAAATATATTCAAGAAGGAGATAGATATATTTCTTAATGTCAAAGGGATCAAGGGATATGGGGAGAAAGTGGGAACAGGGTATTGAATTAGACAATCAGCCATGATCTTTATTGAATGGTGCAGCAGGCCCAAAGGGCCGAATGGCCTACTCCTGCTCCTATTTTCTATGTTTCTATGAATACCACACCTCACCCATTGCCGATCTGAGTAACTACCTTTAACCCCTACCCTCTGTTTTCTGTTTTGTAGCTTGCTATCAATTCTGCTACTTGTCTCCTGATTCCACATGCTCTGACCTTAGTCACGGGTCTATAATTATTGCATTTTGGAGCATCTCATTCAAGTACTGTAAAAATCCTTCAATATAACAGAGCTAATTTAATTCTCTCAAACACCTGAAATCCACAACAGATTCAGAACCTGTAAAGTAGATTGTAGTCAGCTTAATAATACAAACACACGGACAAAAAGTGTTGGGGTGGGGGGTGTGGGGGGAGATTCGAAACATTAACCCAACATTGTAATGGTTTCATCTACAGGTTGTAAAAGCACATTAAAAAGATAAAATAAACTACACTACACATTAACCAGTTTGTTGCCAGGTCTGTCAAGGACAGGTTATCTTGTCTTTTAAAAACTCAATCCCTCGAGGCTAGGGAGGGAAAGGAGGGAAATAACATTCCTACTCTTGGTTTTGCTGGAGATACACCCATGGTTTGATCATTGTGCAAGGAGGGTTGTGTTGAACTGTGATGCCTCTCCCAGTCCAGCAGTTTACTGAAGCTCATCACCTACATGAATAGTAGCTACTTCAGTAAGGCAACATTTGTAGAAATGTACTCCAGCAAGTGTCAACGACTGAAAAATACCAGGGAGAAAATTTCAGGGCTGCAATAAACATAAGTTTTAAAATACTACCCTGCTTTTCTCTTCTGCTAGTTGCATTTCCATCCTATCCTTCTTGACCAGGAGTGTAGACATTCCCAGTGACTATCATGGCACTCCCTCCATTTCATCACATGACCCACTCTAGTGTGTCAAAACTCACAATTTAAATACAAAGTCAAAACCACTTTGCCAGCAGACTGCCACTCAAAAAAGTCTTCGATAAAACAATAACTAAAATGCGGTTCTGGAGCTTCAACAACCTAGAATAAAACAAGTGGAAAACTGACCCATTAATATGTACATAGCATTTTACTGTGAGCTTCATGACATGAATTGTTTTCCACTGGCTCTACAGGATCATAATATTAACTTTATTTTTTATTTATTTAGAGATACAGCACTGAAACAGGCCCTTCGGCCCACCAAGTCTGTGCCGACCAACAACCACCCATTTATACTAACCCTACAGTAATCCCATATGCCCTAACACCTACCTACACTAGGGGCAATTTTTTTATAACAGCCAATTTACCTATCACCTGCAAGTCTTTGGCGGTGGGAGGAAACCGGAGCACCCGGCGAAAACCCACGCAGACACAGGGAGAACTTGCAAACTCCGCACAGACAGTACCCAGAATTAAAATATATGTAACAGAATGATAACACTCTAGACAGACACAAACATGCAGTTCTGAGTGAACTGTGGACTTGAGAAATGCTGTCAATTGGCTAATAAAGTAATACATCTGTAAACCAGTTTCAATTCGCAAATAAAAGGCGCTGCAAGAATGAGAATAAAGCCTTCAGGTTTCACTCCCATGCAGCATAAAATAGAACTTATAAAGTCTACTTCTGGTAATTCATCCTTCACTCCCTTCCCCCTTCACTGCACCACCCCCCCCCCCCCCCCCCCCCCAGCCTTACAGAACTATACACCTTTCTCAAAATCTCTAAGATCTCTGACATTCCCCAGTAATCCAGCTGAGAAGCTGGGTGACCACTTGCCTAATTTTCCTTCTGAACTTCCCCAAAAATTGAAAATTAGCTCCTTGCAGAATGGAGGAGTAAACCTGCATCCTATCACTATATAATTACACTTCATTGCCTCCCAACAATCTTTTTATGTTTCCCTTTAGTGCATTTCCTTCATTATTGGACTTCCCTTTTTAGTTTTCCCAAAATTTTCACTTGGAATTAATGGCTGAAATTTTTATTGATTCAGTAACATACCCAGCATTGCTAGGCTGATACTAAACAGAGTCCTCCCCACACCAATTGAAGTTACATAGAGAAATCACATGGTGTTACAACTGTAAGAAAATCACCACTAACAATGAAACTATAAACAACGATATCAAATATTTGCATTAGAGCAACAGTAAATTACCAAAACACCTTCCTTTGCTTAAATGTGCAGCAAAACCCTACAATGAACAGACAATAATATTTTTCAGAGAACAAAAGAACAGATACAAATAGAATATTTCCATATACTTTTTGACCCAAGATTATTATTTTTTCACCTACACTTCACACTGCCAAATAAAACTACAGAATGTAAACAGAATAGCTGGCATCAACTTTAAAGTAGTAATCTGTCTCAAGATTTTTATAATATTGTTAACTGATTCACAGTTTGTTCTTGTGGTTAACCTATACAGAAGTCGCGCCTGAATTATCGTCTTGTAGTTCA
Organism: Heterodontus francisci; assembly: GCF_036365525.1. Lineage (NCBI taxonomy): Eukaryota > Metazoa > Chordata > Chondrichthyes > Heterodontiformes > Heterodontidae > Heterodontus > Heterodontus francisci. The sequence continues at coordinate 17,045,559 of NC_090372.1, forward strand.
CTGCTATACACACACCTGTAAAAATGCCACGGATCCATTTTCTCTTCCAGCCCATTCCTTCTTATTGAATAAGCCTTTTATAAGAGGCTTTCTTATCTTCCAGTCTCAAAGGGTCAATGCCCAAAAGTTCACTCACCCTTATTATTTTCAATTGATATGATAGCATTGTTTATAATCCATTATAATGTATTCTCATTTTATTTTTTAATATGTCTATATCACTGCTCTTGTGATAAAGTTCCTGCGACTATTTGTTGAAAGTTTCAATGTAACAAAACAATTTGAAATTGCTCGGGATATAAAGTGAAATATCAGAACTCATCAAGACATGATGGTTATAAAGAATTCCACCATATAATGCCATTGGAAATTAAGCATTTTGTCCTGCAAGAAACTTGGCCTTTAAAAATAAATTTACCATCACACGATGAGTCAAGTTAAAGGGATGGTGTGATAATGGTGAAGTATAGTAAAATGAGAACACAATGACACGATCAATGTAGTATTTGTGTCAATTATATCCAGGGGCACAAATTCATTTTCTGTACTAAAAATCAGATATCGCACCTGTTGCCCTGAGGCATCTGGCAAAAGCAGTCTGCAGCAGAACTTCCATAGCAAGTTACTTCACATAATGAATTTTCCTGAGAATTTTCTATTTCAAACATTTGCAAAAGGATGGAGAGTCAAAACAAATTTCAATTTATATTTGAGAAGCTACAGAGTACCAGCGGTCAGGTTAATGTATCACTTCAGCGGGTTAATGATAGTTGGATCTATACGGATGGGGGGTAATTTCACAAGTCTGCATTCTGAGTCAGGAACCTCACTAGCGTACAATCTTATAAAATTACTCTGACAAAGCCACACAAAGACTGCATCGGTATTCTATCCAAATTGTTCACCTACCTCCTTTACAAATCCCAACTTCAAGGTGTATAAGCAGAAATGCACCTTTTACAAAATGTATAAAACTTAGATTATATATATATATATATATATATATATATATATATATATATATAACTTCCCGTCTATAACTAATAGTTTATATATGAATTTGTTCAATTCATCTCAATCATTTCAACAGCAAAAATTACAGTTATACAAGAGGCTACTGGCACATATGTAAGTAAACATTTTGAAACAGGGAAAATGTATCCAATGTATCCATAATCACAGCACTAACCTCTACTGAATCAACAGAATATGTCTAGTTATATTTAACTTGAGTGTTATGTCTTTCCATTATATCACTGCTGAGTAAGAGGTTGGCAATTTCACATGGATGTGGGGAATAAATAAATAGGGTCATTGGATAAATATATTCCTGCACCATCTTACCAACCTCTCAGTAGCTGTTTCAAGCAGTGTTTGTGGTCCCCTTGAAGCAAGTCATGATTAACCTCAATTTTTATTTCCAAACTGTCTGAAAGTGAGTGCGATATTATGATGGAGCTGCTTTGGAGCTGAAGTTCCATGTAAAAAATTGCTGAAGAAAGAAAACGAAAGTAAGACTTGCATTTATATAGTGCCTTTCATGACCACCAGACTTCTCAAAGCGCTTGACAAAGTACTTTTGAAGTGTAGTCTCTGTAGTAGGAAAAACAGCAGCCAATTTGCACCCAGCAAGCTCCCACAAACAGCAAGATGATAATGACCAGATAATCTGTTTTTGCAACTCAGAGGTGAGCATGCTATCAACGGAGCTACGGCTGACACATAAACACATATTAATTAAAACATATCTAAGGCACCCGGAGTTAATGATTCCAGTTATAGGCATCAATCAGGAAGATGAAGTCATCAACAATTTAAAGCAGGGTGTCAAACACATGGCCCACGGTGAGTGGGGAACAAAGTGATGGGAAACTGAGGATTTTTCCTGGGGAGCTGCAGGCCCTGATTTTACATCACAAGCTGCAATACATAGAGGAGTTGGAGAAGAGCTGAATACAGGCTGGCAGCAGACTCTGTCGTACTGTGAGGAGCGCTCCTCCTCCTCCATGCTCCACAAAAAGGGGAAATAACTAAGAATATACCCTAGCATTTCTTCAGTGGCCCGTTGGAAGGCCGCTGTAGAACTGTAAAGTTTAGTTGGAGCATGCACAGCGTACGCTGCACCTGATCTGCCGTGTATTTTGCACAAGGGTCCTCTAACAGGCAAGAGACCTTTCATTGCGTATTTACATTGATCCAACGCTGTTTTCAGGCAGTTGCTGGTTCATTTAATATGACACAAGCAGATTAAATGCAGGACCTCACACCTAGAAATTAGTATACGTTGAATTCATTTTACGCTCAAAAGACAGGAAAACGCATACTAATTTTTAAGTTCGGTTGATTGTGGACAATGACAAGTGCCAGGATGTCAGACCAGGCCAACCATGTTAACTGAGTTTGACACCCCTGATTTAGATAAAAGGACACCAAATAAAAATAACTGATGGTAAATCATCTTTAAATCAGCCTACAGCCGGTGTTCATGAAATGACAAGAAAACCATTATGATTACAGGAGATTTTCTTCCCTTCTCCCTCATTAGCCTTACATATCTACTCATAACTTAGCTTGTCCTGCCAGTTAATGCACTTCAACTGTACAGAAATAACAGTTCTCTTTTTCATTAAAGTCAAAATTAAACCAGTAGGTGCAGCCCAAGGGCCCAAATGAAAGCATTATTTAAGAATTAGGTAGCAACTGCAGTCTCCCAGGCAGGAACTTAACTGATCTGCAGCTTCTGAATGCACAAAGATTATACCTTTCCATATTCCCATCCAGAATTTATTCCACAAAATTAGCGTCATGAGGTTACAGTATTCTCTAACCCCAAGATTGAAGGAGTTGGCAGTTCTTGCTTCAAACTGGCTGTAGGTTGGTAAAGAAACTGAAAGCTAATATGAGGCAAATATATCTTGCTGTTTGTGTTATTAAGACATCGCCTGAATTTTGAACAGCTACTCAAGTTTATATGTACGAAAGGTCAGATTTCATTGGCACCATCTCAGGGGATGTAGCATGTTCCTGCACTGTAGAAATCCCCGGAGATTTTGTATATTCTGGTCGTGTTGCTTGTATCTCTCGGTAAGCCAAAACTCCAAGCACTACACTGGCAATGTAAACAATTATCAGCATCATGGCAAAGATAGAAACTGCAACTTCTGTGCCTAATATGGCACATTTCACTGAGCTGTAGCCATGTCGATTGTAGAGCGACTCCCTCTGCTTGCACACATCAGTGGCATTAGTTTTATGAATGAAGTGAAGGTACAAAGCCACTCCTATGATGTAGGCCACAGCTGCAAGAGCCTTTGCTACACATTCCATAATCAGGAAGTTTGAGAATTTACTGTTCTGCATGGAGGATCTGTTGTGCTGCATTACCCATCCGACAACAAGAAAGGCCACAGCAAAAGCAAACAGAAGAACACTAAGCCCTACTGCACAGTACACGGTGACCGACTTCTTGTTGTTGTACCATACGTCTAGTTCACCGACCTGCTGTATTTCGTGATTTAGAAATCCACTGTTGGCATAACCCATGTTGTAATAATAGGTACTCCCGAAGCCTCCAACACTAGCGAAGCCTGCAGAGGCACTTTGGGTTGCTGCAGCACAGATCAGCACCACCAGGTTGAGAATGATTTCAAACATCTGCAACAATCCTGCAACAACCAGATTGAGGAAGCTGTTAATGGGAAAATACAGCACACTCAGTCCAACACCTCACCAGAACAGACCAATAGAGGATACAGGAACGATGGTGGAGACAGAAACTCTCAATTCTTTTAAAAGGTACCTGGACATGCACCTGAGGTGCTGTAACCAGCAAGGCTGTGGATCAGGTGCTGGAAGGTGGGATTAGATTGGGCAGCTAGTTTTTTCAGCTGGCACAGACACGATGGGCTGAATGGCCTCCTTCTGTGCCGTAATTTTTCTATGGTTCTATAATGGAGGACCACTGAGTGTGTAAGAGAGTCAGTCCATAACTAGGCTGTATTATACAGATAAGGAAGAATTTCAATAGAAGTACTAGAATACACAGTAGTTAGAAATTACTACAAAGATTAGATGCTCATTGTGCTTTTAATAGATAAACCTACGGTTCAAGCAATAATGTTATAGCGTAGATGTCACACAGCATTTAAAATGCATGCTTTTCGTGTATGTATGTTGTATTTTTGATATTCTAACATGATACTAATGAAATCTGATATTTTGATTGCCTTTATCGCGTACATTGGTACCTTTTAAGTTCAATTGAACAAAGCAAGATATAGTTTACCTGACCTACAGGTTCATTTATCTGTTCATTCATTGGGGTATAATTCCGTTCAGGACTGGGAGACATTGTAACAAAAAAAACTGCACATGCTGGAAATCCAAAACAAGAACTGAAAAATGCTGGAGACACACAGCAGGTCAGGCAGTCTCCATGGACAGAACAGACCAGTAAATATTTCAGCATGGACCTTTCACAAAAACTGTCTTGACAAATGGTACTCTATCCCAAACCATTAACAGATCTTTTCTTCCCTGCCTGACCCGCTGATTGTTTCTAGCATTTTCAGTTCTAAAAACTGTATACATTGGTATATTCAAATCCAGATCATGAACATAGTTCAGGTTAGACTGGAAAAACGCAAAGTATTGCTATTTTGGAACTGCAGTTTTCATTCCTAGACAGCTCTTGCTGCTTTGCTATTACTGTGCAGGTCCATGGCAGCTTCTAATCTGCCTTGTCCCTTCAGCTCCTATTGCACTGCAACAAACGTTAACAGGCTTCCCACCCGCCAGTGCTTAAAGAGAGCTCAAAGTTTGACGGCTTTAATTAATGTGGCTTCCGCTATAAAATCAGTGTAAACTACAACTGGCACAAATATGCTGACCAAGTCATCTCCTTCCCTGATAGGACCCCATTCAGCGGGTATGAATCTACTTCTGTTGACCATTATCTCTCTTACCAGAACTAGTAGGCCTTTATGCAAAATACAGCACATCATCTTATTCATTATTGTGGTATCTGTCTTCAATATGATTAATATTATTACTACTTTCCTATGACGGGAAAGGTGATAATGGGATGTCTAGTTTGGCTATCCATTCCATGGCCTCATGAGATGCAGAGTTGAGGAATGAGGTGCTTCCTGCAACAAATCTTTCTGGACGGGCTGATGGAATGTGTTCCATGGTCTGGGACTCAGGGTCACAACTGCACTTCATGTCATCCCTTATTTTCCACTTGTGGAGGAGGTGGCTGTATCGCCCATGCCCTGTGTGGATTTGGTTGAGCACTGTCCACTGTCTTAGAGAGCAGTCGAAGCCAGGGACCTCTGTTGGGTCAGTGATGAGGTGGTGGTTCTTTACACTGCCTGCGTCCCAACTTGATTAATGAGCTGGTGTTCCCAAGGACTTCGGGATACAATGGTCATAAGTGGTGTTGCAATATTGCAGCCAGACCTTGAAACAGCTTGGTCTTTCCATGGAGAGGAAGCAGGGAAATACACTGAAGTTACAACACGGAGACAAATCATTCAGCCCAATCAGTGTCAGCATTTACTCTTCATACAGGAGGATCTAACTTCAGGATTTATTTACACCACTTCTTCACTCAAAGCAATGACCTTACAGGGTAGTTCAGCTTAGCAGCTGAACATCAATCATGCTCCTGACTACCGATAACACACAAATGCTCAGAGAGTATGAACAAAACAGAAGCTTTCAGTACGCCTCATGCAGTAATTGTGGTTCTAGCCATACATACATTATTTGAGTCTTACTCTCTCCAACAGCAAGTTTCCATATTTAGGTGAATGAACTCAAGCCTTGATGTCACTTCATGAGTGTATTTTGGTTATCTAGCTTAATCTTCAAAAAACTAATGTTGTGTGAAATATTGCTAGGAGTGATTTGCAAAACAGAAAAACTTTTCATTTGTTTTACAGACAATACAACTAAAAATTGGTCATACTCTGCACAATTAGTAACTTAAGTTGTGCCCATGAGCTTCCTCACATAATACTGCAATAGGTTATGCCAGTATAATACTTAACAATGAATCAATTATATTGCCTATTGTGGGAACAGAATTTTGGGGAACAGAACTTGGGGACATTTAAAGTGAACTAATCAATTAAGTATAGCCTACTAACAAAATAACTTTAGAGCTTCAGCAGACAGCTTATCAGAAATTAATAGTAGCCTATTCAGTGCTGCAGGGACAACTTATCAGTAGAAGCAGACTAACAAGCAGAAACTAACAGGACAGCTGCAGACTGCTTAATAGTAGCCTATTGTATAACAATCAGCCTAACGGTCCAAGGAGATAGGGGGATGAGAAACTGCTAGAGGAGAAGGTGACAAGGCAGTACCCCAATCAGGCCCTGACACCAAGAAACTGCAGAGTTTGTAAACCAATTGGGAACATGAAGGGGGTGTCACTGATTTGTATGAAGAACTATAAGAAAGGCTTGATTTCCCTACGCAAGTAGGAAGGGTGAGGAGGAGAGGTGTTATGTTCGTTTTGCTGATCTGATGATGTAACCACTAAGTACTACAATAAAGTTTCTTAAAGCTATAGTCGGACTTCGTCTCTCTTTGTGCAATTAATGAAATCCTACAACTGAGATCCAACACCTATCGTATTTGAGCACACAGCACTCAGATAACAGTAATTATCAGCATGGAAATATACAAGAATGAGCATGAGGTTCTTTTATAGTTTTCACGATTTAATATGACTGCAAACTCATATCCAAATTTTTTAAAATATTATCTGCTGCAGTTCTTGTAATTTCACAATTGATTACTTATTTTAAGTATTTGAAAATTAAGGATTCAGATTGGAAAAAAAACTATGTAAACCTATCCTCCTCCAGCAGGTGAGCAACAATGGTGATGGAATTCTGCACTACTACATGAGGTTAACCTGCAGCAGGTAAAAGCAAAGGATGAAAAAGTAATTCAAACAGGAGCAGAAACACCTCTTCCACCACCACACAGTGGCACATAATCCATTTATGTTACCAGGCGACTGGAACAAAGCTGTGATTTGTATAAGTACAACAAACTTCATCGCTTAAACGTCACTGCATCCTGCATACCAAACTGAAAAGAAATTCTCACCAAAGTATAAAGAAACACAAAGCTACCTTTTCAGATTTACAGTCTGAAGAGGTTTGAAAGAACTTTAGCCTAGATTGAAATACAGGGAATCTAAATAAGCTTATTGCAGACAATCTTAGGTGGATTTAGAAGGTGGGCAGCCAATTGTAAGATTGCTCGGCACTCAGATAAACGATCAAGTAGTGATACTCGAGTAACACACAGTACTGGTTAAATAGTACTAAGTAGTCTTGTTTTGTTTCTCAAATTACTTAAATGTTGCTGCAGTACGGTTGACCACCTGCCTTTCAGCTCTGAGTAAGTACAACAGATATCCTGTGGTTGTTAAATAGAAGGCTGGTACATCTGGATGTTTTGCTGATAGCGTGGAGACAGCCTGCACAATGTTGAGCAATGAAAGCACATTCCATTAGGTGTCTGGAAAGTGACTAGGGTAATACCACTAGTGCTGGAATATGGATCTAATATAATCCGTTGCATTACAAGCACCTAGTTACAGGACAGACATAGGACATTTAGTCTCTAGTTAATCCTTCCCTCTTAACTGAAATCCCCAAACTCTAGAAAATTAGATCTCTATTCAGTTTGGAAAATAGGAAAGCCTTGACTTGCAATAACTAACTAACTTAGATAGTCCATCAAAGGTTCCAGCATAACCCTATCCCAAATTACAGGCCTTTCAACAGCATATCTGCCACAATTCCTGGAGGAGCAGGTGGCAGCCCCCATGAGAATTTGTTATTCTTTCAAAATTCATAATTTATTCAAGTGGTTAAAAATAAATCTGAATTTTCAGATAAATCTTGTTTTACCTGGAAATAAAAAGTACTTCAAGTCCGAACGCACCTACTATTTATCGATACATGGCATGGACAGAGAAAACAGATCACAACATCACATTCATATGCTGTAACGTCATAGCTGTTATATTGCTATAGGTTCAATAGTTGAAACTTGCAACGCAGGTTTCAATGTAATGACGACTGAAAACCCAGCACACATCGTTGCAAAAGTGCTGCCATGGGTGTGGCTTAATAACTCTTACCTGAAACTACGCTGGCTAAAACTGGTTTGGTTACTGTAGTTTCTTAAGGACAGATATGGAAATAGTCCAATAGAAACTTCAAAGTCAATTACTGTGCAACAAAATTCTCTTTGTTTATGTGCAGTTTATTTGTACTATGTTACAGAATCACAGAATTGTTACAGCACATAAAGAGGCCATTCAGCCCATCGTGTCTGCACTGGCTCTCCGAATGATCAGTTCACTCCGTTCCATTCCCCCACCTTCTCCCGGTAACCCTGCACATTCCTCCTTTACATAGAAGATATTATTCTCTTTTGAACGCTTCAATTGAACCTGCCTCCACCACGCTCTCAGGCAGTGAGTTTCATGGGTTTCCATGTCATACTTGCCTTGTCATACAGTAAAAGAAACCATTTAAACTTGTCCTAAATCTGAATGGCACCACAACCACAATAATGATGTATTACAGGATATACAATTTATCAATAGGATAAAGTAGATCTTTCTGTAAACTACTAGAAAATAAGACATATTGCCATGTCATGTTGTAGGATTTTTTTGACCATTTCATGATGGAAAGAGCTTGATGTATACTAAAATGTTACTATATTAAATTTTACTTGCAAAGGGTTACATTCTCTAGCAAGAGAGTTAATTGATGCGTAATGCGCAATGGTCATTCCCCTCTTCCTCTCGATAATTTCGGCTAGATATGTCAAGATGATCTTACTCATTTTGAAAGCAACAGCAGTGAGGAGCTCAGTATGCTAGAGGAGCAACAGCTCATCTTTCAATTATGTACCTCACAGCCTTCTGGACTCAACGTTGAATTCAACAATTTCAGATGATAACCCCCTGCCTCTGATTTTTCGGATGGTGGCTGATGACGATTCCACTATTCCCATTTACACCTCCCCCAGACCCATCTTTTTTTTCTTTACTTGTTCCCATTACCATCTCCTTTTGCCTTGGACCATCATCCCATTTCTCCTGCCTTCCACCTTAACATGGACCTTCCCTTTTGTTCTTTTCTCCCTGCAGACTATTTCCAGCATCTTCTTTGTATATTAATTTGCTGGGGACTGCTGCAAGCAACCCAGGAGATAACAGGGAAGTAGAATTTGTGGTTCATGTCTGTGGATTATCTCTTTACCAGGCCAATAACTGAGCCTTCAATGTGTATATGCATGTAACCTGGGAGGTGTAGTTCCTCACTTGCTTCTACACTTTGGGGATGGTAAGTCTCTGAGAGCACATAACTACAACTCCCAGAATGCTCTGTCCATCCTGCCGTCCAAACATGACAGCTTGAGAGAAGCTGAAGGTTGAAAGCAATGATCGGTGGGTTGTGTGTCACTCAGGGGCTGTTAGTCGCTTGATGCTCATACAGAACATCAATATTTTTAAAATTCATTTTATGGGATGTGGGCATCGCTGGCCAGTCCAGCATTTATTGCCCATCCCTAATTGCCCTTGAGAAGGTGGTGGTGAGCTGCCTTCTTGAATCACTGCAGTCCATGTGGGGTAGGTACACCCACAGTGCTGTTAGGAAGGGAGTTCCAGGATTTTGACCCAGCAACAGTGAAGGAATGGTGATATAGTTCCAAGCCAGGATGGTGTTTGGCTTGGAGGGGACCTTGCAGGTGGTGGTGTTGTTCCCACGTACCTGGCCCCTTCTTCTAGAGGTCGTAGAGGTCGCAGATTTGGAAAGTGCTGCCTGAGTAGCCTTGGTGCATTGCTGCAGTGCATATTGTAGATGGTACACACTGCTGTCACTGTGCTTCGGTGGTGGAAGGAGTGAATGTTTGTGGACAGGGTGCCAATCAAGTGGGCTGCTTTGTCCTGGTTGCTGTAGAGCTTCTTGAGTGTTGTTGGAGCTGCACCAAGCCAGGCTAGTGGAGAGTATTCCATCACACTCCTGACATGTGCCTTGTTGATGGTGGATAGGTTTTCGGGAGTCAGGAGGTGAGTTACTCGCTACAGGATTCCTAGCCTCTGGCCTGCTCTTGTAGCCATGGTATTTATATGGCTACTCCAGTTCAGTTTCTGGTCAATGGTAACCCCCAGGATGTTGATAGTGGGGGATTCAGCGATGGTAATCCCATTGAATTTCAAGGGGAGATGGTTACATTCTCTCTTGTTGGGAGATGGTCATTGCCTGGCACTTGTGTGACGCAAATGTTACTTGCCACTTATCAACCCATGCCTGGATATTGTCCAGGTCTTGCTGCATTTCTACACGGACTGCTTCAGTATTTGAGGAGTTGCAAATGGTGCTGAACATTGTGCAATCATCAGCGAACATCCCCACTTCTGACCTTATGATTGAAGGATGGTCATTGATGAAGCAGCTGAAGATGGTTGGGCCTAAGACACTACCCTGAGGAACTCCTGCAGTGATGTCCTGGAGCTCAGATGATTGACCGCCAACAACCACAACCATCTTCCTTTGTACTAGGTATAACTCCAACCAGCGGAGAGTTTTCTCCCTGATTCCCAGCGACTCCAGTTTTGCTAGGGCTCCTTGATGCCACATTCGGTCAAATTATGTCTTGATGTCAAGGGCAGTCACTCTCACCTCACCTCTTGAGTTCAGCTCTTTTGTCCATGTTTGAACCAAGGCTGTCATGAGGTCAGGAGCTGAGTGTCCCTGGCGGAACCCAAACTGAGTGTCACTGAGCAGGTTATTGCTAAGCAAGTGCTGCTTGATAGCACTGTCAATGACACCTTCCATCACTTTACTGACGATTGAGAGTAGACTGATGGGGCTGTTATTTGGATTTGTCCTGTTTGAAGTACGGCAAATCAAATCTTCCCCACTGAATGACGCTTAGCGAGAACAAAAAAAAAATAGACCCACAGTAGTTTAGCAGCATGGTTTTAAAAATATGCTGAAAATTACAGTAACTTATGAAATGATTTTAATCTACTTTCTTACCAAACTCCTCAGCGTTCTCTCCCCAAATTCAAAACCTGTCTCTTCAACCATACCAGGGGTCATCCTTCCTTACTCTGCTACTCCTATTACTGACTTGCTCTGTTAGTGCTCCAAGAATTCCTAATCCAAACACAAGAGCACAAGAAATAGGAGCAGGGGTAGACCATATGGCCCATTAAGCCCATTCTGCCATTCAAAACGATCATGGCTGATCTTAGGTTTCAACTCCACTTTCCTGCCCGCTTCCATATCCCTTGATTCCGAGAGACCAAAAATCTGTCCATCCCAGCCTTAAATGTATTCAACAATGGAGCATCCACAACCCTTTGGGGAAGAGAATGCCAAAGATTCACAATCTTGTGAGTGAAGTAATTTCTCCTCATGATCAGCCCCTTATCCTGAGACTGTTACCCCGTGTTTTAGATTCCCCGACCAGCAGAAATAATCTCTCAGTGTCTACCCAATCCAGCCTCTTTAGAATCTTAGAAGTTTCAATGAGATCACCTCTCATTCTTCTAAACACCAGAGAATACGGGCCCCATTTACTTAGCCTCTCATCACAGGACAACCCTCTCATCCCAGGGACCAATCTAGTAAATCTTCGCTGCACTGCCTCCAATGCAAGTATATCCTTTCTTAAATGTGGAGTCCAAAACGACACACAGTATTCCAGATGTGGTCTCACCAAAACCCTGTACAATTGTAGCAATACTTCCTTATTCCTGTATTCCAATCCCCTTGCAATAAAGGCCAACATGACATTTGCCATTCGCTCTAACTTTTGAAGCCTAAAAATAGTTTTGGAAATCTTCTTTGGCTGCTTCAGCCCCTTTTAAATCACTGGCCACATCTTTTTGAAAAACTGAGCTGCAGGGTCCCTCTTATTAGCCCATCTGCTTGGCAAGTTGTTCCAAACTAGGCAAATGACTTGGTCCTTTCCAGTAGCAGGGGTGGGAGGAGGGGCGGGAGGGGTCAATAATGAGAACATAGTTGACAGAAGAACAGGACGGTACATTAGGAAAATAAGAGTGAGTTATCATCATCTGGAAAGCACTGTCGAATGGGGTGGTGGAAGCAGATTCTAGAATTAAAGAAAGAAAAACTTGCATTTATATAGTGCCTTTCACAACCAGTGGACATTCCAAAGCACTTTACAGCCAATCAAGTATTTGTGAAGTCACTGTTGTAATGTAGGAAACATGGCAGCCAACTTGCACACAGCAAGCTCCCACGAACAGCAATGTGACAATGACCAAATAATCTGTTTATTTGTGATGTTGCTTGAGGGCTAAGTATTAGCCAGGACACCAGGGAGAACTCCCCTGCTCTTCTTCGAAATAGTGCCATGGGATTTTTACGTCCACCCGAGAGGGCAGACAGGGCCTCGGTTTAACTTCTCAACCAAAAGATAGCACCTCCGACAGTGCAGCACTACCTCAGCACTAGAGTGACAGCCTTGACTTTTGCGAGCAAGTCCTGGAGTGGGACTCCACGGTTCTCTATTCTGATATTCTGTCACAACTTTCAAAGGGGAATCGGACATATGCTTGAAAAGGAACATTTTGCAGGGCAATGAGGAAAGAGCAGGGGAGTGGGTCTAATTGCACTAATCTTTCAAAGAATCATCACAGGCACAATGGACTGAATCATCTCCTTCTGTGCTAGAAGATTCTATCTGGCACCAGAGAGGCAATAGAGCATTTGAGATTTGTGGCTATAGCTGCAAATAAAAGGCCGTCTAGCTCTCGAATAATTGTATCTCTACCAGTTACCTATTCTCCTCCTTCTTTTTGTCTCCCTGCGTAACCATTTGCTCAACAGTACCATGGTGTTGCTTAGTATAACCCTGCCCCTCTATCTCCAATCAGACTCTTAAGAACTTGCACAGTTTCAGGTGCACAGGAATTTCCTGTTCCCCTCTGCTTTTCGTTCCTGCCCTACAATTGGTCGCCCATTTCTCTTGCTTCAGACTTTTCTCTGCCTGTAGAGTGACCCCCGCCACCCCCGCCCCCCCACCCCCCCCACCTTTGCTGGGGTGTGTGTTCCACGAACCTTCTGTATGGTGTAGAGTGAAACCAGGAAAGCCCACGTCATGCATGCCACAAAAACAGGGGGTTTTTTTCTGCAACTGCAGTTGCCATTTTCCTAAAGCTCACATCTATAATTTTGAAAGGTAAGTAGGTCAGTTTTCTTTGGTGTGTGGGTGGGAAGACTGAAAAAGATGGCTAATTTACCTGATAGTACTTCTAACTCGTAGTGATGCCGTCTACAAATTCCTGGCCCATGATTTGTCAAATCATTGCGTGTGCAAATTAGCAAATCTGAGTATTAGCGTTCATCCAGTTATAAATGCATCTGTCCTCTCCCACCTCATTTTTAATAAAAACTGCCACTGAATGATGATACAAAATGTTGCAGAGCTCAAAGAACACCAGGTTCTTTCAACATCCTACACATAATATAAAGCCAAATCAGTGTGCAAAACATGTTTATAACCCACCACAGCCACAGACAGAGAGGATAGTAATATGGACAGGGGAAGGAAGAGGAGGTTAAAGAGACTTCAACAAGCAATGAGAAAACATACGTTATTGAAGAACACTGGGCATGTGATATCACAGGTATAAAATTACCCTCCATTTGAATATAGCGTTATTCTCAAAGTTTATGCTTACCTAGATTCACCTGTATCGCTCATCAAAATATTGCAATATGGATAACAATCCTTTTGTTTTGTCAGAATATGTGGATCTGAACATGAAATCCGATAGGATCATGGCATTGCAAACACCCACATACTCAATCTCTCTTGGCATTTCTTCGCGGACGAAGATTTTGGGAAGGTTGTACTCATTGGTTGCAGGCCCGCTGGTGGCTAGTTAGGCCTATCCGTGACCAGCAGATTCTCCCACACCGGGTACAAGTGAAGGTATAGTCACTGCTGGGGGCAATTGGATCTATCTATCTCCTTTTCTCTTTCATGCTGGTTCTTCGCTCAGTCTCAGAGGTGTCCCTAGCCCTCCTCACTTAGCAGCTCCAGGCATCATGAGCTATGGCCTGTACTTCCCACTGGCGATGGTCAATCTGGCACACAGAGAGGGACTTCTTCAGGATGTCCTTGAAACATTTGCATGGAGCCCCTCTGTTCCTTTTACCCTTGGTCAGCTCTCCATACAACACCATCTTGGGCAGGCGACTGTCGTCTATCCGGGCAACGTGACCCGCCTAACGCAGTTGGCTTTGCAGGAGGATGGCCTCGATGCTGGTGATATTGGCTGCTTCCAGGACTTCAATGTTTGTGATGCGATCCTACCAGCTAATGGTAATATATTATAATATATAATATAATATATATTATAATATATAATATAATATATATTATAATATATTATAATGCCACATGCTAATACATTATGAAATGTAGCTGAATATTTAACTGACAGGAAATATTATTGTCAGCAAACCAGTGTCACAGTAAACTGAGCATTGGCAAGCTGTGCTACATCAAATTTATCGCCTCTTTCCTTAGTCAAAAAAACATTTTGCGTATGAATGTGAAAATGATATAGCAAGATGCATTCTTTTTAAGTTAAGGTCAGTAATGCTATACGTACCTCTTCTTGAGCACAAATATGAGCACTTTGACCCAAAGGATTCTTTTGGGGAAGTGTTACTTTGTGAGGCAGAGCTGTAATAAGGTGGTGATGAAGAAGATGGCCTGCTGTTCAGTGGAGATGGTGGCGATCTAGCACTTGGTGGTCTGGCGTAAGAGTTTTCTGGTGGATCATGCGGGGGTCTACAGAAACAGAACATTTTTAACCCTCATCAAATTTTCATCAGTCTTAAAAGATTTGCAACAGGTTCAAAGTTGACAACTGGGCTTAGATCACCTTCTGTGCCTGCACTTTTGAACAGTCTAATTGCCCAACAGCCCAATTGAGCACGTCTTTCTGGATCACTGCATACAATACTGTAGAGTACCAGTATTCCACTATAAATGTGTGCCATGTTGTTAGCTCATCATTTGTTTTTATAAAACCTCTTCAATAAATAGCTTGCTAGTGCTCAATCTTTCATCTGCACTTTTTACTCACCCTACTTTCTCTTTAAAAAAAAATCAGATAGGGTGGGATAATCCATCCCCAGGGCATCTCCCATTTGGATTAGACTTGTCTGGCCCAATACTAACACTAGCCCATCACAAATTAGATCACTGCCTTTTTTAACTACCTCACCCACATATTGTGGTGAGCATGTGCACAGGTCCTTATATTTCATTTTTAAAAGAAATTAGCCAAAACCCAGTTTTGAAACATTTGCTGTAGATTTTTGACGCTACCATGGAATCATTCTGATTGCACAACATTCTTTCCAAAAAGCCAACTAGGAAGGAGAAAGCAATTTTGATGAATGCACAGATGATCAACATACATTATAGTACAAAAAAAGCCATGGCTTGGATCACGTGTGAAATCTTCAATTGCCAAGACTCATTTGTTTTAATAAATCAAAACATGTTCTACATACAGCTTTGACAATAGTTACTTTTATCGAATCATCCCTAAAGTTTGTCAACCAATGGTCAATTAAGTCCTCCAAACAGAAAAATACCGAAATCAGATATACTGCACGAGGATCTTGCCCCAATTAAGCTTTTGTCTAATAGAAACTCTAATGTTCCTCAAAGAAAAAAAAAGAACTTGCACAAATGCAGTAACTTTCACATCTTCTGAACATTTCAATTGGCTTCAGAAACAGTGGATTACTTTTGAAATATAGTTACTGTCATATAAGCAAATATGACAACCAATTTGCACACAGTACGGTTTCACAAACAGCACATGAACAAATGATCAGACAATCTGTATTTGGTGGCGTTGGGTAGAGGCTTAAATCTTAGTCAAGACGCCAAACAAATTTTTTTATGTTCACCTGAACAGGCAAACAGATTTAACGCCTCATCAGAAAGATAGCCCCTAAGACAATGCAGCACACCCTCAGACTGCACTGACAGATCAACCCCGGTTATGTGGTCATAACCATGCTGGGGCTGGTACCGATAACCATTTGACTCAGAGACAAGGGTTACTTTCTGAGTCCAGCTGACACCATACATATTATAATGCCCTAAACTCATCAGAAGCCACAGATTACCCCCTGTGAATTCACAATGTCACACATTTAAATCCATGTCGAAAATCATATATACTATCATCTCCTACACATTGTATTTCTACTGAATTCTTTCATTCCAAAATATCTGCCTACAAACTGCACAGGATTAGGGTAGAAAATGTGATATGCTGTTATGTACTAAACAAGGAAGTATTCTATAAAAAAAAAATGCGCAACTGCATTGAATCTGAATCCATTAGACTTATCACTTCATCTGATCTGAAAAAGTAGCTTTGAATTCTCACACACTAAAACTTGTAGATTACTTAAATGTTATTTGGTTGTTATAATAGAGTATATTACATGATGGGATGGAAAACAGTTGTAAAATAGAATATACCTTTCACTAGAAGGGTATGATTGCCTAGAAGGATATGGTTTGCTTTGGTGAGACTCTCTGGGATCTCGGTGATCTTCTCTGCTACGCCTACCAGAATGATTACTCTCAGCATTTGAACGGTCTTGATGTCTTCTTTCTCGATGTGGTCTATTAGAGGGTCGACTTCTGTCAGAACTTCTTGGAATTTTATTTGCATCAGACATTTTGCAGCTTCATTTGTTCCCAGGTATACACATCAAATCTGAAAATTAAAGTACATTTATCAAAAATTATTTAAAAAGGACCAAACTTACTTTGGCATAAGATCCTAAAACGTATAATAATCGATACAGAAAGACGAGCAGAAAACTGTACTTGTGAAATTTGTTCCAAAAAACATTAATTGGTCCACATTCAGTAATACAACTGGAATATTTCCAGTAGATCCAAAAACATCTCCATATTCTACATATGGCAAAGGAACTTTTCACATTCTGCCATAAAAATATCCTTATTATCATTTTATTAATAAAATGTTTGCTTTTCACTCAATAGATCATTTGTCATGGTGACAAATTTAACACCTGCAATTTAAACATAAGATTGTAATCTGTACAGCAAACTCTATTCACAGAGTGGCAAACATATTACTGATAATACTATCAAGGAAAAGAAACAATATATATTGATAACTGTAGTTCTGCATTACAAGTAAACATGTTGGCTACACAATACAGATAGAGTACAACAAGAGAAAGAGGATTTCATTTTCAATAATCATACTAATTAAATGAGTGGAACTTGAAATAATATTAGATACAGGTGGAATGTTAAAGAGCTTTACTACATGGTACTTGACTGATACTGGACTTCAATATGGCTAACCACTCCGAAATGATTTTGAGAATGGAAAAAGGATGTTAATCCCCTCACTTCAGCGGAAATACATTCATCCGCTAAGCTGTGCTCTGGTGACTTCCCGACTGGAAATGTCAGATCTAAGACCATAAGGACATACGAAATAGGAGCAGGAGTAGACCATATAGCCCCTTGAGCCTGCTCCACCATTCTATATGATCATGGCTGATTCTCTGCTTCAACTCCACTTATCACCAGATCCCTTGATTCTCTGAGACCAAAAAAATCTCCAAATGCTGTAGAAAAAGAGTTAAAGGCAAGATTCCTCCTGACTAAATTCAGGGAAAAGAACTTTTCAGTAAATCACTTTGGGGTAGACAGAGCACTTTGCCAAGTGGTTCACATTTAAAAAAACACTTGGTTATGCCCTTGAAGTACTGTAACCTACAGGGCTATAGCCCAAGAACTGGAAAGTGGCATTGGCTGGATAGTTCTTTTTCAGCCGACACAGACACGATGGGGCGAATGGTCTCCTTCAGTGCTGCAGATTTTCTGCAAAAGTAATGATTCCCTTTAAGTATCACAACATTCCTTTTAAAAGTTTCATTACAAATTTTGGCACCAGATAAGATTTTCCTTTTGAAAGTGCAATCAAGATTTGGTCTTCCTGAACTGTCACAAATGGTAATCTTTTAAGACTTTGCAAAGAATTATTACATTTGTGGGACTGCTGGAAATGTGAACACAGCAACTACTAGAATCTAGAATGCACTGTCGCTTTCAAATTAAATTAGGATTGTTAGGAACATAGGAAATAGGAGCAGGAATAGGCCATTCGGCCCCTCGTGCTTGCTCCACCATTCAACTAGATCATGGCTGATCTACCTCAACAACATTTTCCCACACTATCCCCATAATCCCTTGATGCCTTTACTGACTAGAAATCTATCGATCTCTGTCTTGAATATACTCAATGACTGAGTCTCCACAGCTCTCTGGGGTAGAGAATTCCAAAGATTCACCACCCTCTAGACTGGAGTTTAAGAGCCTGCTGCAAGTTAAAAGATGCTCAAAAAAAAAGCAACATCAAAACAATTAAATCCTTTCACAGAATACTTTTTTTGACTAGTGGCTATATTTTTCCGAGAATGAAAGAGATGAGGCAGGAGAAGCTGATTTGAAGAGGTGACTGGGCAATATCCTGGGCAATGCAACAACTGGCATGTTATTTAACACAGCTTTTAACCCTCTGAAGATGCAGTCTTTCAATTTTACTCCTCTCCCAGAGCAATTCTCCCATTTCCTAGCAAAGCTCCTTTACCCAACTCAACCCTAAAATGCCCATAGCATCTGGGGCTGAATCAAAAGCAAGGGAAGAAAGGTCTAGTCATTTCCAGTCGCCGACAAAAGCAGTTCCTCAGTGGAAAAGAAAATGCCAGGAATAGGAGCAGGCACAGATTCTGATGCAGTAGAGCTTGGGGCTTGATGAAGGTGAGGTGTTTGAAAAGGGCAGAGTTCTAGTCCCGGGCCGCTATCCCCCAATCCTGAGGCCAGACAAACAGGTAAAGACCGGGGGGGGGGGTATAATTAAAGACAGATCAGGCCCGACACACGGAAGAGGCGGTGGGCTCACCTGCCGCTTCCAGGTGATCGCAGCCACTCGGCCCGTCCTCGCTGTGATGGGAGGTTCAGAAAACACTGAAACTCCCCAAAGCAAAATCACCCAACTTTTCACCCGGGTGGAAATCTCGAATGTATAAAGTGAAGCTAAAAGGAGGAAGAGACAAATAAGGGGGTGAAATAAGATAATCCAACCTGAGCTCAAGCCGGGATAAAGTTCACCCTTTTCAGATCAGCAGCGTCTGGTTTGCAAAGTGAAACCAGGAGAATTGCAGGTAAACAGGAGAGGGCGGAGGGGAACTGGTTCTTCAGGTTGTTGAAGATTGTTACAGCAGACGACTGGCGGAGTTTTTATAAAAGACACAATAAAAACCCAACTCTGATTAAAAGAAAAAGCAGCTCGCCGCCCGACAGCTCCGAATTCAACTCCAAAAGGAACCAAAAACTTTCAGTTTGCAGATTAATCATTAAACCAGCAAACAAACCCTCTCCCTCGCTGCTGCAGGAGGGAAGCCCGTCTCAAACTCTCTTTGTTCTCAAATCAGATTTGGGGAGTTTCTCAGCTACTCTCACTCTGCAGAGTGTGGGAGTATCAGGAGGGCGGCTATTGTATCATAGCTTGAGACTGCTTTATTTTTCCAAAAAGATTTGTGAACACTTCAAATATGCTATTTCACACATTGCAATATAGAGCTATTTGATTAAATCGCGCAATGGTTCACCAACGTTTATTGGTTGAAGGACCCCTTTTCAAATGGATTTGTAATCACCCCTCCCCCATCTAAATTATATTATATAATACTCATAATATGAAAGTGCTGCATGTAAAGAGTGTTTTAGTAATACTTTTAAGAAAACAGGTATTTACATACAGATATCAGTGCTTTTCATTACTCAGCCTCTCTATCCTTGGCAGGCATACAGAGGAAAACAGAATGCAGAGAGAGCAGGAGAATGGGGAGAGCCAAGGACAGGGAGAGGAGGAGTATGGAGGGAGAAGAATGCAAAGAGAGCAGGAGAGGGGAGGGGGAGCAGAGCACACTTCTGGCCACCATTCTTTCGTTTATTCGTGACCACAGCACTTTCACATTGTTTCACAGACCCCCTGGATAGTCTGTATAGATCTGCAGACCCCAGTTTGAGAACTAGGGTGCCAGACTCCACTTATGAAGATTGCATCGACATTTACATTATATTAAACATTTCCTGATATATACAGCCCAATGGTTTTACACTGGTATAAAAGCAAAATACTGCGGATGCTGGAAATCTGAAACGTTAACTCTGCTTCTCTTTCCACAGATGCTGCCAGACCTGCTGAGTGGTTCCAGCATTTCTTGTTTTTATTTGTTTTACACTGGTTCCAGCTCTCTGTCTACTATAGGGGGAGGGCTCTAGCTGAGGCCGTTTCCCATTATGCCCACTTTATTCAATCTTGGGATATGGGCATTGCTAGCAAGGCCAATGTTGAGTGCCCATTCAAGCAGAGATGGTTTGCCATTTCTGTTCACTCATAAAGTGAGTTGCCCAAGTATCATTAACCCAAATTAAACAAATCTTCACTAAAATTCCCCAATTTTTAGAGGGGCACAATTAATAAAACCCAATTCAAAGGAAACTTAGCAAATGAATAAAAATGGTATTCAGAATGGTTTGTGACTTAGAGGTGGTGATGTGTCCCCATGCACCCTGTTGCCCTTGTTCTTCTAGGCAGTGGAGTTACTAGGGTTGTTTAGGACGGCTCTTTTAATTCAAACAATAAGGAAACACTTGCTCCAATGTCATTAAACCACAAACCAAATAAAAATGCTCCCTTTTGTTGAGAAAAATAGAAAACTGAATCATTTAAAGAAAAGAAACTTAGCAAAATAAATAATGTTACCACCCTTGTCTAGTATACACTCCATTCTCTGTAGTTTATTTAGGATGCATTTCTAGTTTATGTTGTGTTGTGCAATGTACAGGTTTTAGAGGCACAGTGGGGAAGTGGGAGATGTAATTGGACACCACTCTCCAAGCTTGCTGCTCAGAGTGTGTAATTTGATCCAGTCAGTGGTAGTCAGGCTGGAGGCAAACTGGAGCAGCCTTCAAGAACTCCTTGACTGAACAACAACAACTTATATTTATATAGCACCTTTAACATAATAAAATGTCCCACGGCGCTTCACAGGAGCATTATAAAACATTCCTCAAAATTCAGATAACGCACACAGCATCAACATTCCCCAAAGTTCAGACAATGCACAGCGCTAACACTCCCCAAGGTTCACACACTGGATGGCACTGACAGCCCCCAAGAGTTGGGACAACATACAGTACTAATGATGCCTGTGGTAATGTGTGGTTGTAATTGTGGAGGTGAAAATCTGCACTAATGCTAATGCACAGATGGCCAAAGTGTTTATCGAGTCAGCTAACTGGAACAGGGCAATGCGGTTTCTTATATCTCTTATACATGAGGAGGGAACTAAGTGTGGTTATGCTGAATGCATTTTACTTGTCTCAGCTGTCACTGGCCAGTATGGGCACAATCCCCACAGGTCATACAGCACACTGAGTTGAGAAAATGTCAAGGCAGACCTGAGATTTTCTGCAACGTAGACCATATATTGAACTGCCATCTCATGCCTCCAGGTATAATTATTCAAAGAGCCTTAACATGGCAGACAGACATGGGGCCAATGAATGCCAGTGTTGCCTTCGACTCCACAGTTACAGATAATGTTTTATGTCTTTTCACATTTCGGGCAATAGCTCTTGGGAATTAGAGGCAACATGCTCTGCATGGTGCTACCTCTTTAGCCCTAGAGCTGCTCTTTCACCTGGGTTTATCTATTGTTCCTTCTCTTCCTCACTTAACAAAGAGAGATGAAAAGATAACTATGGATGAGCAAGCCCTTATCGCATGCCTTGAAGCAAGTGCTCATCCCTCTTTATGTGAAGAATGATATCACGGGGTATTCTTAAACTTGAATCTATAATTTCTTCTACACTGGGGATCTGCCCTGTGGCTTTTCTCTGCACTGGCCCCAGCACAGGAGTAGGTCCCTTGTGCCTCAGTGACCAACACTGCACACGATAGTCAAGGTGTGGTTTGAGCAGCAGACCATTCACATTGATCACTACCTCCTCTGATGTAAAGGCTTGGACTCTCTGAATGGAAAATACCTGGTTTTGAGCTGTGCAGAGGTCTTCTGGCAAGTGAAATGGGACAGCGCCCCTTAACCGAATCTCTGCCTCAAAATTGGCCACCTCAATTTCTGCCACTATTTCCCTCACTTGATCCCACCGCGGTCCTGACTTAACTGCCAGCAGCGCGCCTACAGAAACCAAATAAAGGGACAGGGAGAGTGGGGTGGGCTGAAATGGTTCGGGTTAAATGCAAAGGACAGGAAAGCGATTTTGTTACATGGTTTTGGCTGGCAGTCAGGCCCACCATGGTGAAACTGCAGTTTCTGCACAGCCAAGTGTACTTTGTGAGACTTCCATCTATGGTAGCTGTAATTATTACCACTGCAGAAATTAGAGCTCTTTGCCCTGCTCCTGATGTCTGGTGGCTGCATTCATCTCCTGGACTGCCACAGTCACCAGGGTATTCCTCACATTATGCCTCACTGAGCTGCAGGTTCTGCACTCCTCGGCTGAGATACCACTACAATTATACAACTAGATTCGTTAATCAGACAATTAATTGTAACAGCGCACAAAAAGCAGCTATTTCAGTCTTAGCCACAGATCCATTGCAAAGAAAAGCACAAAGACACCAAAGAACCTGAATTTAGCAGCACTGATTGATTTCAAGCAGTGATTTTAGACAATAAGGCTTTGAGCTCCTGGAAGTTTGAACTTTGCTGGTGAGGAAGTGATGTCATTGGAGGGCCCGGCCTGGAAGTAATTCCATCAGAGGACCTGAAAATCCACAGTAGTTTATATCATGGCTCTAATTCATTGTTTACATCAGCAAATTAAAACACAGAAAACTGCAATTTTCCAGTTTATTTAGAAGAAATGCTTGTTTTTTTTTGCACACCTGTTAACTTCATAAAATAAGAATTTAACTAAACTTGCAGCTCTAGCTTACTATTTTATCAGAAAAATAAATTTTATTCATAAACAAAGCAAAATATAAACAAATGGAGTCCGAAGTCTTTTGGACAGGATTTCATGGGCACCCTGGAGATGGGCTAGGAGGCGGGGGATCCCATAGAATTGCGATGGGAGCCAGGGGTGGGGGTTGGGGGGAGGTGCAGAGGGCCCATTGCCTTCCCATTGCACAACAATTTAGTCGGGGGAAGAATAGACCGATAATGGCCTTCCCGCCCAGAGGTGACTTCCATGTGGGCTTTCTGGGGTGAGGGAGGGTGGCCTTCTTCGTGGGCAATATGTGGTGCACAGACAGCCCCCACAAGCAAACAACCCACCTCCCTGAACCCCCCTCCTCCTGCACTCAACATCCACTCTCCCCCTACAATCGCCAAGGCCTGCCGCACTAGCCCCGGCGACCCCACCTCATTTACTTGGGGTCCCGGTCTCCAGCGTTGGGCCTAGTTCCTGGGCTTCCTGCAGTACCAGATGTGGCCACCGCTCCCAGTGTCATTGCCAATACCATCGAGCTGCCGATACTATCGAGCTGCCGTCCCTCTGATTGGCCGGCAGCTCTTGGAGGCAGGATCGCCATCTTTAAAGGGACGGGGGGCTCCCACAAACTGCAGTGAGAATGACCAGATAATCTATTTTTTTAGTGATGTTGGTTGAGGGACAAATATTGACCCAGGACTGCAGGGAGAGCCCCCTGCTCTTCTTTGAAATAGCGCCATGGGATCTTTTACCTCCAGCTGAGAGAGGACTCAGGGCCAGAGTTCAATGTCTCATCTAAAAAAAGACACCTCCGACAGTGCAGCACTCCTTCACTACTGCCCCTCCAACATAGCAGTGCACCTTCATAAGGTAGGTTGGTTGGCATCCTTCCATCTATGAAAGATGATGGACACGCAGCAAACAATCTACAGTGGCGCAGTGGTTAGCACCACAGCCTCACAGCTCCAGCGACCCCGGTTCAATTCTGGGTACTGCCTGTGTGGAGTTTGCAAGTTCTCCCTGTGTCTGCGTGGGTTTCCTCCGGGTGCTCCGGTTTCCTCCCACATGCCAAAGACTTGCAGGTTGATAGGTAAATTGACCATTATAAATTGCCCCTAGTATAGGTAGGTGGTAGGGAAATATAGGGACAGGTGGGGATGTGGTAGGAATATGGAATTAGTGTAGGATTAGAATAAATGGGTGGTTGATGGTCGGCACAGACTCGGTGGGCCGAAGGGCCTGTTTCAGTGCTGTATTTCAAAACTAAACTAAACTAAATGGGGTGTCTTCTCTTGGTGCACCTTTGCTGATGGCTGTGAAGGCCAATCCTTGAGATGCAGTTTCTTCCAGAGTACAAGAGCAAGGAAGTTATGTTGAACTTATATAAGGCACTAGTTCGGCCTCATTTGGAGTATTGCATCCAATTCTGGGCACCGCACTTCAGGAAAGATGTGAGGGCATTGGAGAGAGTACAGAAAAGATTCATGAAAATGGTTCCAGGGATGAGGAACTTCAGTTATGAAGATAGATTGAAAAGTTGGGACTGTTTTCCTTGGAGGAGAAAAGACTGAGAGGTGATCTGATAGAGGCATTCAAAATCATGAGGGGTCGGGACAGAGTAGACAGAGAAAAACTGTTCCCACTCGGGAAAAGATCCAGAATGAGAGGGCACAGATTTAAAGTATTTGGTCAGAGAAGCAAACGCGACATGAGGAAAAACTTTTTCACGCAGCGAGTGATTAAGGTCTGGAATGCACTGCCTGAGAGTGTAGTGGAGGCAGTTTCAATCAAGGCATTCAAAAGGGAACAATATGAAAAGGAAGAATAAACAGGGTTATGGGGAGAAGGTGCGGGAATGGCATTAGGTGAATTGCTCTTTCGGAGAAACGGTGCAGACATGATGGGCTGAATGGCCTCCTTCTGCACTGTAACAATTCTGTAATTCTGTGATTGAAGTGCTGCACGTGAAGCTGCCAGGTGATGCTGTGAGTTGTTGTTTTTGACGTTGGTGCCTGTTGCCAAACTGCTGTAGCAACTGGTCGTCATGGTAGTGAACACCAATCCACAGGATGTGCCGCCATTTCCCTCTTTCACCAGCTAGTGAATCCCAGGTGCGATATTCGACATTTAGGGCCTCCGTGTGTCACGCTTGCAAGCGTTCTTGAAGCGGAGCTTTGGGCGCCCCACTGGTCGTCTGGCCCCAGCTACCAGGTCCTTGGGTATGCGGCTCTCTTCCATCCTGCAGACGTGACCGGTCCACTGAAGCCACCCCTGTTTGATTAGTGCCAACACACTTGGGAGCTCTACCTTTGAGAGGGCTGCCATATTTGTGATTTTGTCCTGCCAGGATATACCCGTAATGCGCCACAGACAGAGAAGATGGAAATTATTGAGCTACTTTTCCTGGTAGCTGTAAGTCACCCATGTTTCACAGCCATACAGCAAGGTGCTGAGAACACAGGCCTTAGAAACCATCAGCTTGGTCCTAAGGGTCAGCTTAGTGTTATCCCATGCGCATTTCACGAGTTGGCCAAAGGTGGTAGCTGTTTTCCATTTGCGTGTATCGAACTTTGCATCAAGGGACAGATTGTCTGTCACCGTGGACCCAAGGTAGCAGAATTTTCTAATCACTTCCAGTGGGGTGTTATTTAGTGTGTTTGGGCGGAGATGCAATACCTTGTTCCATGAACACGCTTTTCTTGACACTTATAGTCAAGGAGAACAAGTTATTGATATGGGAGAGGCAATCCATGAGTCTTTGTAGCTGAGTTTCTGTGTAAGAGACTAGTGCAGCAGCATCCGCAGAGTTCTCTGATCAGAATGTGATGTGTTTTTGTCTTTGATTTCAGCCTTGATAGATTGTAGACCTAGCTGTCTGACCTAATGTGCAAGTAGACTCCTTCCGTATCTGTAGGGAAAAAAAAACACCTTCCTCTGTGGACACATTGTGTACTGGTGCCAATAGTAATGTCCCTAACACAACCCCAACTAAATCAGTATAGACTAGGAACCAAACCTGGGATCTTCCATAATAAAAACAAGAAATGCTGGAACCACTCAGCAGGTCTGGCAACATCTGTGGAAAGAGAAGCAGAGTTAACGTTTCGGGTCAGTGACCCTTCTTCGGATCTTCAAGCTTAGGAAAGGTTCAACTACTCACTGGATATACTTACTGAACTCTGATGTTTATACGTGCCAGTCTCTTCTGGTAAGCAAGACAATAGCAGAGAAGCTATTCCTCACATCCAAGTTGGAAAGTGTTTTAGTGAATGCCCATTATAACAGATTAAGCAAAACCTAATGGTGATTTACCCGGTAGACAAAATCCTGTTCTGACGAAAGGTCATCAACCTGAAATGTGACTCTGTTTCTCTCTCCGCAGATGCTGCCAGACCTGCTGAGTATTTCTAGCACTTTCTGTTTTTATTTCAAATTTCCAGCATCTGCAGTATTTTATCTTTGCATTAGGTAAAATCCTTGTCTGAATAAACACAATTGAAGTTGATGCTCCTTGACAGACACCAAGGCAGTCTGGTATTCTTCAAGGATTCTCCTTGCACCTGATTTAAGTTGAATAAAAACAGCAAATGCTTCATTTGTGAGCAAAATTGGAAGATACTCTGTCTTAATGTTTTCATTCCTGTCATTTGCCTACGAGTCAACTTTCAACCCTGACAAAAGTAAAATACTACAGGTGAACTAAAGGTTGACTTGTGTGGGCAGGATTTTCCTCGTGGGCTTCAGGACCCTACGCCAGGGTTAGAAACCCGCACTGTGGGGAAACGTTCACCAGGCTGCGGTTTTCCCAAATTGTCCAATTAGGAGCAAGAGAGTGGGCTTGCCATCTTTCAGGCTCTTGAAGTTGGAGGGCCAATAGGAGGCCCTCTAGCACTGAAGCAGCAGCAGGTTCAGATACTGAAGCAGTCTGTGTAGAAATGCAGCAAGACCTGGACAATATCCAGGCTTGGGCTGATAAGTGGCAAGTAACATTCGCGCCACACAAGTGCCAGGCAATGACCATCTCCAACAAGAGAGAATCTAACCATCTCCCCTTGAAATTCAACGGCATTACAATCGCTGAATCCCCACTATCAACATCCTAGGGGATACCATTGACCAGAAACTAAACTGGAGTAGCCATATAAATATTGCGGCTACAAGAGCAGGTCAGAAGCTAGGAATCCTCTGGAGAGTAACTCACCTCCTGACTCCCCAAAGCCTGTCCACCATCTACAAGGCACAAGTCAGGAGTGTGATGGAATACTCTCCACTTGCCTGGATAGGTGCAGCTCCAACAACACTCAAGAAGCTCGACACCATCCAGGACAAAGCAGCCCGCTTGATTGTCACCCCATCCACAAACATTCACTCCCTCCACCACCGACACACAGTGACAGCAGTATGTACCATCTACAAGATGCACTGCAACAACGCACGAAGGCTCCTTAGACAGCACCTTCCGAACCCGCGACCTCTACCAACTAGAAGGACAAGGGCAGTAGATTCATGGAAACACCACCACCTGCAAGTTCCCCTCCAAGCCACACACCATCCTGACTTGGAACTATATTGTCATTCCTTCACTGTTGCTGGGTCAAAATCCTGGAACTCCCTTCCAAACAGCACTGTGGGTGTCCCTACCCCACATGGACTGCAGCGGTTCAAGAAGACAGCTTACTACCTTCTCAAGGGCAATTAGGGATGGGCAATAAATGCTGGCCTAGCCAGCGATGCCCACATCCCATGAATGAATAAAAAAGGCTGCCATTTCAGGTAAGTAAGAGAGAGGGTGCCTCTATTTTGAGTGCCCTCTCTCCAACTTGACAAAGTTTTAAATAAAAAAGAATCTACAGGGTGACTTGTGGCTGCAGCTGAAGCCAGGCAGGTGGGGAGGGCCTCAAAGCCTGCTTGGAACACTGGTCCCCCTGATCTGCTGCCAGGAGGCCGCCTCCAGATAGCTGGGCTGTTCCCTGACACCTCCAGGTGCCTGGTGGCTGACTGGAAAATTCTAGTCGGCTTCAGACAATAGGCCTTAACAGGCCATTAAACAGCTGTAATCGGCGACCTTCCTGCCCTGCTGATCCCCCTCCGCCCCACCCCCTCAAGGATGGTGCCGGGAAACCTGCACACCAGCTGGCGGTGTGAAATTCCATGCCACCTCCATACTCACCCCCATTGGGGCCTAAAACTCCAGCCCTTTGATATGAACAGATAGGACATTCCTGTTGAGAGATTAAACCAAATTGTTTTCTGAAGGTTTTATTGAGACATGCCTCTCTATTTATGCAAATGTGCTAATTGCAAGTAATAATGGCGTGAATGAATTACATTCCACCAGAGGGCATAGCTGCACTAGTTTACAAAATTCTTACAGCCCAGTGCCATTATCTTCAACCTTGAATATCTCCACACTGCTCCAGCACACACACAAGGCCTTGATCTTACAGGCATTAAAATAATAACTGTCTAAACAACACAACTTTCTGTGTTGGCAAGATGCTGTACAGTATATAGCTTTGTTACAGATGCTGCCAGTTCTGCTGAGTATTTCCAGTGCTTTAAGTGAAGGAGGATGGGGATGAGCAAGTAGGACTTGGTGTGGGATAGAATTGGGCAGCGGAGTTTCAGAGGAGCTGAAGTTTACACACTATGGAAGGTGGGAAAGCACTGCAGTAATTAAGGCTAGAAGTGAGGGTTTCAGTGAACATTATGGAGGTGGAAGTAGCTGGAATTGTTTTGACAAGAAGATAGTCTGAAACTGTGCTGCCTGCTTGGTATCGTCCTCCACATCCTCCTTGTTGGATGAGGAGTGGCATTTAGTCATGTTCTCTTGATGCAAGGCCTCCCCCTTTCACCGTGCAAGATTGTGCAGAGCACAGCAGACCACCACAATATACGCGAGACCCTCACTGGGGCCTACTGCAGGGCTCCACAGGATCGATCCAGGCACTAGAATCTCATCCTCAGCAGCCCAATGGCCTGCTCGATGGTCGCTCAGGTGGAGCTGTGGTAGGTGTTGTACCTCTCCTCTGTTGCATTGCGAGGGTTCCTCACTGGCGTGAGTAGCCATGTCTTCATGGGTAGCCCTTGTCTCTGAGAATCCTTCTCTAAAGGCGAATGAGGGGGCCGGAAAAGCTATGACACCTTGGACTGCCCAAGTTTGTCGGCATCGTGGCTGCCGGAAGCAGGCACACACCTGCAGGAAATGCTTTTGGTGGTCGCAGATCGGTTGAACATTGATGGAATGAGAGCCCTTCCTGTTGATGAAGGTGACTGGATGCTGTGTGGGAGCCTTGATGGTGGCATGTGTACAATCTATCACACCTTGCACCTGGGGGAATCTATCAATGGCCCCGAAGCCCATGGCCTTCTCAGCCTGACTGTTAGGGTCGGTCTGGTACCGCACATAGTCGCCGTCTCCCTTGAACAGGGCATTGGACATCTCCTTGATGCAGTGGTGGGCTGCGGCCTGGGAGACCCCACACATGTCCTCAGTGGATCCCTGGAAAGAGCCGGAGATGTAAAAGTTGAATGCCACAGTGATCTTCAGGCCACCAAAGCCCAGGGGTCGCAGCTCATCCTGCGGCATTGCAAATAAATCAGTGGCTGCTTCCCTGGAGAGTTGCAGTCTTCGCTGGCACTGTCGCTCGGACATTTGGAGGCAGCTGAGGCAAGTCCAGTACACTCTCTGGCGTGCATAGGCCCTTCTTGGCACGGCCATCTGCTGTGGCTCCCCCAGTCAATCTTCACCAGCTTGCCCAGTCGCCACCAGAAGCTGTCTCCCTCTGAGTCTCTGCTGCACAGTGTGGGGATCTGCAAAGATTGGGTGAATGAGACCCATGCCAGCTGGTTGCACCCCCTCCCTTGCAGTCCCTCGACAAAGGACCTTGCCTTTGTAAATGTTCCCCTGCCCACTCCCCTCTGAACACAGGCTAATGCCCCTCAGCACCCACCCTTGCAGAGAACCCAGCACCCGAGATGAAGCCCACTCTTGTCTGGAGGGCTGCATCGCTTTTGGACAATGGCCGCTGCACCCGCCACCCCCCCCCCCCCCCACTCCCCTTCCCGTATTCAATGCTCCACATGGCTGCCTTCCCGTGGCGTCAATGAGGCCTTGATGCTGCCACCTTTAAACGTCCGGGGATCTGAAGGAATGTGATCCCCGTGTGCCATTCACTAAATTGGAAACCCCTCCGATAAAATCCGAGTCAGGCCGATGCAAATACATGCTAAATACTTGTTCAGCAATTGTAATTGCAGTCCTGTCGCATCTTGGCAGCAACAACAACTCGGACCTTTCCCACCGCTGACAAAATCCAGAACTGGCATCACGACATCGAGTTTCCGGATGAATGCATCCCTCATTTTTTGCCCCCCCCCCCCCCCCAATCCCCATCCCCCCATGTCTCCACTCCCGCTCCTAATGGCTGGATAAAATTCAGCCCTAGAATTCCCTCCCTGAACCACACTGTCTTTCTCTTGTCTCTTTAAAATCCTCCTTAAATCTTTACCAAGGTCACTCTATCCTAATCTCTCCTTTGGGGCAGTGTTTTTCTCTGTGCCTCTGTAAGGCGTCTTGGGGTGTTTTCCCACATTAAAAACGGTGTGTAAATCCAAGTTTTGTTGCTTTCCCTAATTGTGCGGAGAAGGTAGTTGTGGGGCTTCATCTTGGAGCAATCGGTTTTGGAAATGAAATGGCTGGCTAAACCAGCTCAGAAAAGAATTAAAAGTTACTGGCTGTACCCTTCCCTGACTCTCTCCCTCCCTACCTGGTACTGTTACACAGGTCACAAGAGGTTTCCTGTGCAAGATGCAACAGCTCCAGGCAGAGGGCGAGGCTGAGCCACGCACGGCGCTGATTTTCATCCGTAACCAGACAAGCCATTTGAAAATGCTGAGTGCCCCATATACAATGGGGACAGCTTGGGGATGCTCTGCCAACGCCACTGGGCGCCGGTTAACATCAGGAATGAGAAAGGTGGAGGAGACAGCAACTTGGACAGAGGAGAGCATCATTCACTCTAGTTGTGTGCACAGTTCAGCTCATACAGGGTTAAAGGAAGAACTTTGCAGAGAGTTGACCTTCCACCTGATCCCTCCCACATTACATATTGTCATGTGCTGTGGCCGCAACTCCCTGTCAGCTGATTGGACTCAATAAAGCGGGGGAGGCAGGCAGCAGATGCACTGCTTGTCGTGCTGTCAGTCATCTGGTAGTGAGTATGCCTGCCGTCTGCCGGTACTGGTACTGCGCTAGCGCTTTGCTCTCTCTAATTACAGCAGTGTTATATGAGCCGGAGTACTGCGGGCAGCAGCCGCTGCGCTGCTATTCGGGTGGGTCTGCGGTTGCAGAAATACGTGGGTGTATTTACATAGCGGGGGTTAGCCATCCATTACAAAGACAGTTGTACTATTCTTTTCCCGTTTACGTCGCCATGCTAGTAAGCCTCTGTTTTGGAACGCTGTAGATGCGAGAGTGAGGTGTGTCCAACAATTTAAGTTTGCTACTGTTCTCTTAAATTTGATACAATGTGAGTGTCATTCCTGGAACTGCATGCGTCAAAAGATCAATAAATTAAACTATTCAGAAATGTATTGCCAACAAGGATCACATGGGGTTTATTTATTACAGCTCTGTTTCTAGATTTTTTTTTTTGAGAAATAGAATTTGAATTCTGGTGGGATTTCTCTGGATTGTTAGTCCAGGAACCGAACCACTAACATAGCTACGACAGTTTTAAAAAAAAAAACTTTACTGTATGAGGTTACTGGCCTAGTTATTTTTCTGACTGCTTCAAGGGGAGTCTCCTTTCCTCACTGGAGCGAGAAGGAGCCCTGTCTGGTTTTTCTTATTCATTCTATGCAGTGATCTGTCTACCTCCATCATCCATGATGATTGATTTAAAGAAAAAATCCTGAACACGTTTGACGCTATTGAAAGACAACAAAAACATTTCCAACCAGGGATTTCCCCACCTGAATTGTTATGCTGGCTTGGTCCAGGATGTTGACTGCCCTGGTTATTTCCAATATGTTTGTTTTTAGCTTTAAATGAAAATGTGGCCTTTTTAAATGTATTGTAATGTGAGTTGGCTTTCTCTACTGAGTATGGATAACTGTAACTTTTTTTAAAGGCAGTAGTCTGTTATACAGAGATGAGATGGTCTTGTGTTTTTAATTGCCTACAGACCAACTTTTACATGTGCATTTAGAATTTCTGTAATCTTTCCCCACAATTCTTCTTCTTTGGCCTCCTTGTCTCGAGAGACAATGGGTAAGCGCCTGGAGGTGGTCAGTGGTTTGTGCAGCAATGCCTGGAGTGGCTATAAAGGCCAATTCTAGAGTGACAGACTCTTCCACAGGTGCTGCAGATAAAATTGGTTGTCGGGGCTGTTACACAGTTGGCTCTCCCCTTGTGCTTCTGTCTTTTTTTTTCCTGCCAACTGCCAAATCTCTTTGACTTGCTATGCTTTAGCCCCGCCTTTATGGTTGCCCACTAGCTCTGGCGATCGCTGGCAACTGACTCTCACGACTTGTGATTAATGTCACAGGACTTCATGTCGCATTTGCAGACGTCTTTAAAGCGGAGACATGGATGGCTGGTGGGTCTGGTACCAGTGACTAGCTCGCTGTACAATGTGTCCTTGGGGATCCTGCCATCTTCCATGCGGCTCACATGGCCAAGCCATCTCGGGTGCCGCTGGCTCAGTAGGGTGTATATGTTGGGGATGTTGGCCTCCTCGAGGACTTCTGTGTTGGAGATACGATCCTGCCACCTGATGCCAAGGATTCTCCGGAGGCAGCGAAGATGGAATGAATTGAGAAATCGCTCTTGGCTGACGTACGTTGTCCAGGCCTCGCTGCCGTAGAGCAAGGTACTGAGAACACAGGCTTGATACACTTGGACTTTTGTGTTCTGTGTCAGTGTGCCATTTTCCCACACTCTCTTGGCCAGTCTGGACATAGCAGAGGAAGCCTTTCCCATGTGCTTGTTTAATTCTGCATCACGAGACAGGTTACTGGTGATAGTTGAGCCTAGGTAGGTGAACTCTTGAACCACTTCCAGAGCGTGGTTGCCGATATTGATAGATGGGGCATTTCTGACGTCCTGTCCCATGATGTTCGTTTTCTTGAGGCTGATGGTTAGGCTAAATTCATTGCACGCAGCCGCAAACTTGTCGATGAGTCTCTGCAGACACTCTTCAGTGTGAGATGTTAATGCAGCATCGTTAGCAAAGAGGAGTTCCCTGATGAGGACTTTCCGTACTTTGGTCTTCGCTTTTAGACGGGCAAGGTTGAACAACCTGCCATCTGATCTTGTGTGGAGGAAAATTCCTTCTTCTGAGGACTTGAACGCATGTGAGAGCAGCAGGGAGAAGAAAATCCCAAACAGTGTAGGTGTGAGAACATAGCCCTGTTTCACGCCACTCAGGATAGGAAAGGGGGCTGATGAGGTGCCACTATGCTGAATTGTGCCTTTCATATTGTCATGGAATGAGGTGATGATACTTAGTAGCTTTGGTGGACATCCAATCTTATCTAGTAGGCTGAAGAGACCACTTCTGCTGACAAGGTCAAAGGCTTTGGTGAGATCAATGAAAGCAACATAGAGGGGCATCTGTTGTTCACGGCATTTCTCCTGTAGCTGGCGAAGGAAGAACTGCATGTCAATGGTGGATGTCTCTGCTCGAAAGCCACACTGTGCCTCAGGGTAGACATGCTCAGCCAGCTTCTGGAGCCTATTTAAAATGACACTAACGAAGACTTTCCCCACTGTGCTGAGCAGGGAGATTCCACGGTAGTTGTTGCGGTCACCCTTGTTCTTTATAGAGGGTGATGATATTGGCATCGCGCATGTCCTGTGGTACTGCTCCCTCATCCCAGCACAAGCAAAGCAGTTCGTGCAGAGCTGCAAGTATAGCAGGCTTGGCAATCTTGTTGATTTCAGGGGTAATGCCGTCCTTCCCAGGGGCTTTTCCACTAGTTAGAGAATCAAGGGCATCACTGAGTTCCGATTTTGTTGGCTGTTTGTCCAGCTCATCCATGACTGGCAGAGACAGGGTTGCATTGAGGGCGGTCTCGGTGACATTTTCCCTGGAGTACAGTTCTAGGTAGTGTTTCACCCAGCGGTCCATTTGCTTGCGTTGGTCAGTGATTGTGTCCCCTGATTTAGATTTGAGGGGGGCAATCTTGATGGTTGGCCCAAAAGCTCTTAATGCCATCATATATCATACAATAGTGCAGATTAAACATATTGAGAGTTGTTTATACAGTAGGCATAAAACTCTAATTTAATTTAAAAGACCCAAACTCCAACCTACAGGCCAATTTAGAAATCTGTTTAGCAGGAATGGAAAATGTTAGTGGGTCACCAGAATGGTTGTGCATTTGTGGAGTGGGTCAACAATTGTACACTAGAGTAATATGATACATCTCCTCTTTGTCTCTCGAGACAAGGAGGCCAATGAGTAAGTGCCTGGAGGTGGTTTGAGATACTTTTGTTGGCTTCGTCTTGTAATATGGCATGTTGCTGCAAAAATGACTAATGCCATAAATTAGATGTGTTGCATTTCACTGGAAAGCTGAGTTGAATGTACCAGTGGGAATAGGGGCGAATCAGAGGTATTTTTTGACTTAATAGTAATGCTGTAGCAGCATAATTTTTCAAGCTCCTTGCAGTTAAGTGGTATCTTGATATCTGATGTATGATTGCAATGTCTCCCCGTTTATAAACTGATGACCTGCTTATCAATAAGTCTTCAAAAATATGTATTTGTGAATATCTGAAATATTAATTGAGCTGTGTATTCTTAGTCCCCAGTTTATTTTATTTAGAGATGCAGCACTGAAACAGGCCCTTCTGCCCACTGAGTCTGTGCCGACCAACAACCACACATTTATACTAATCCTACATTAATCCCATATTCCCTACCACATCCCCACCATTCTCCTACCACCTACCTACACTAGGAGCAATTTACAATGGCCAATTTACCTATCGATCTGCAAGTCTTTGGCTGTGGGAGGAAACTGGAGCACCCGGCGAAAATCCACGCGGTCACAGGGAGAACCTGCAAACTCCGCACAGGCAGTACCCAGAACTGAACCCAGGTTGCTGGAGCTGTGAGGCTGTGGTGCTAACCACTGAGACCCAAAGTTGAAATGAGTTTACTGTCCATGAGCCCACTGACTCTGCTGTGCCAAGGTGCTTAATAGGTATGTTCTCAAACAAAATTTGGTAGCAATCCACAAAAGGTATTGGGTAAAGGTCAAAGAAGTAGGTTTTAAGGAGTGTCTTTATAGGAGGAGAGGTTCAGGGTGGGAATTTCTGAATTAGGTAGCTGATGGCCCAGCCATCGGCGGTGGGCGGATGAAAATTGGAATGGGCAAGAAGCCGAAGTTGGAGGAGTGCAGAGATCTCTTGACGGTTGCAGGACTGGAGAAGGTTAGAGATGAGGAGGGGTGAGGCCAGGAACGGATTAGAAAACCATATTGAGGATCTTAAAATGGAGGCGTTGCTGGAACAGAAATCAATATAGGTCAGTGAGTTCTCGGGTCTTGGTGTGAGTGAGAATATGGGAATTCGAGTTTTGGATGAGCTCAAGTTTGTGGAGGGTGCAAGACAGGAGGTAGGTCAGGAGAGCATTGGTATAGGAGAGTCTGAGCCAACCAGGACCTTTTTTTTTTAATGTAACAGCATTTTCCTGCAAGCTGTGAGAAAACTAGCTTGAATCCAGGAAATTTGCATTTACTGCTGTTTTCAGTTGGAGTTTGCTTTCAGCAATTGTTCTGCTGGAGCAGTGCACGGCTTCCAGGAAATGGTTACTGAGAACAGTGGCATTACTTACTAACTCCATAGATTCCTGGGACATTTGTGGCTGTAACAATGGTGCACATCATGATTTTGACATTACTGTGGTGGTACAGGCAAGGAAATTCCTGACCAATCTTTTAGCTCTGTAATCTGTCGTCATTCTATTATGATGCAAAATCGGAATATTTCTCCTGCAATGCTGATCAGCATTCACAACCTCCCCCTTTTTTTTTTTCCTGCTAGTCTTTTTGTCAGCTTTTCTGCAAAGTAAAATATGTAACTTCCCCAGCCTGTATAGCCCAAACCCAATCCTGAATGCACTGTCTCTTATGGAGTTTCAACAAAGTCTCTTCCTTGAAGACTAAACAAAAATTATAATTAAACTTTTTTTTTCTCCTGTTCTGTTCCAGATACATTGGGAATGGATCTTCTGGGTGTTTCAAATGTCCGGTTTGCTGTCGATCTCTTCAAACAATTGAATAAAGATAATAATGGCAATATCTTTGTATCTCCATTAAGCATATCAGCTGCTCTGGCCATGGTGTATCTTGGTGCTAAAGGAAGCACTGCAACTCAGATGGCTAAGGTGGGTGCGGCATGAATTTTACATTGTGAAAGGAATGCCTTGTTTTCTAAACTGAACAGGTAACGTGCTTACCTATATAAAACATGTGGGTAGGAGAAGCTTGTTCTGGCAAGTGATCGATCTCTTGCACAGCTGTACTCAGACCTGTTTCACTGCCTTAGGGATTTTGCCAACAGTCATGCAGCACAGATGAGGCTGTTTGGTCTACCTTGCCCATGTCAGCTGGACATTTAGTCCCACTCCCTTGCTCAATCCACACACTATGTAATTTTTTTTCTTTTTCAAGTAGATATCCAATTCCCTTCTGAGATTCAATAACTATGTCGATCAGTCTTTCAGACACTGCAATCCAGAGTGCAACAACTCACCTGCATTTATTTAAACACAAAAATTCCTCCTCTTTGCTAGTCACTGCTTGTAGGATGTTGTACTGCACCAAATCATTAGCTTCACTTAATGGTAAACCTATACAATTTTGTTCTGTTAATATATACAGTTGAAGTGAATAGTTGTGTTTTTTTTTATATTTAATGAGATGTGAATGTCATTGGCAAGGCCAGCATTTATTGCCCATCCCTAATTGCCCTTGAGAAGGTAGTGGTGAGCAACCTTCTTGAACCATTGCAGTACATGTGGTGTAGGTACACCCACAGTGCTGTTAGGGAGGGAGTTGCAAGTTTTTGACCCAGTGACAATAAAGGAATGGTGATACAGTTCCAAGTCAGGGTGGGACTTGGAGGGGAACTTGCAGGTGGTGATGATCCATGTGTCTGCTGCCCTTGTCCTTCTGGATGGTAGAGGTCATGGATTTGGGAGTTTGAAGGAGCCTTGGTGAGTTTCTGCACTGCATCCTGTATTTGGTACACACTGCTGCCACTGTGCACCGTTGATGGAGGGAGTGAATGTTTAAGGTGGTGGATGGGTTGCCGATCAAGCGGGCTGCTTTGTCCTGGTGTCCAGCTTCTTGAGTGTTGTTGGAGCTGCACCCATCCAGGCAAGTGGAGAGTATTCCATCACACTCCTGACTTGTGCCTTGTAGATGATGGACAGGCTTTGAGAAGTCAGGAGGGGAGTTACTTATCACAGAATTCCCAGGTTTGATATATTTCAAATTGAAATGTAATTTTGAAATGGCGAGCTGTCGAATACGATTGAAAATTAGTTAAGGTAGTTTTTAGGATTGGGGTACGAGGGGGGTGGGGGGGTGGAATAGAAACCATTGGGGGAAAATTCACCATGTATAATGCTGGTTTATTTTTGATGTAAACTAATTTCTGGAGTCAATGATATACTATGAAAACCTCCTCTGCATCTGACTGATTGTCAAAGGTCAATATGACTTCACTGTTATGCTGATTTTTGTTTGCTGCAAAACATAAACTGAGAAGGGTAGGAGAAATTTTTTTTTTTAAAACATGTCAGTCTTTTTGAGATCTTTGCCAGGTTAAGTTCTTAACAGATGATCTTCCTCAAAAGCAATATAACAGTATATTTGTTTACCTGATCACTGATACTGTTATTTTTAATGAGGAAATTGGGAATATAAGCTTACTGATCAGGCTGTGCATTTGTTCAATCACCATCTGTAAATCTCTATCAAATAATTTTTTTTTAATTCATTCATGGGATGTGGGCATTGCTGGCCAGGCCAGCATTTATTGCCCATCCC
The DNA here is from genome assembly GCF_036365525.1 of Heterodontus francisci. Lineage (NCBI taxonomy): Eukaryota > Metazoa > Chordata > Chondrichthyes > Heterodontiformes > Heterodontidae > Heterodontus > Heterodontus francisci. The sequence continues at coordinate 17,083,767 of NC_090372.1, forward strand.
TAATTGCCCTTGAGAAAGTGGTGAAGAGCTGCCTTCTTGAACTGCTGCAGTCCATGTGGGGTAGGTACACCCACAATGCTTTTAGGGAGTTCCAGGATTTTGACCCAGCGACAGTGAAGGAACGGTGATATAGTTCCAAGTCAGGATGGTGTGAGTTGGAGGGGAACTTGCAGGTGGTGGTGTTCCCATGCATTTGCTGCCCTTGTCCTTCTAGTTGGTAGAGGTCGCGGGTTTGGAAGGTGCTGTCTAAGGAGACTTGGTGAGTTGCTGCAGTACATCTTGTGGATGGTACACACTGCTGCCCCTGTGTCGGTGGTGAAGGGAGTGAATGTTTGTAGATGGGGTGCCAATCAAGTGGGCTGCTTTGTCCTAGACAAACCCTAGCTTTGTAGTAGACAAAGCTTGTTTACATTTTATTTTAAAAGCTAACTTGGTTTGGATGGCCCTTTCTTAAATTGTTTCTTCTTGGTCATCCAACTTGAGTCATATTGTAACAAACATTACTATCATTTTTTAATTTTGCTTGCTGTAATCTTGGCTCTTAATTCCTGGCAACAAAGGTCGTGCTTATTTGAAGTTAACATATATTTTTAGGATTTGCTGTTTTGGATAGAAACGAATGAGGGGTGTTGATGATCTTGAGTATTGCTTTTGATGACCTGTAGATCTGCCTCACTTGGTTGAATTAATAAAAAAAAAATGAGTTTCAGTAGCATCAGCAACTGCAGTCATTTGGAATAACCGCTTTTAACACATGATCTAATATGGGCTTGGCACATAAAATGAATTGTGTTTTGTTGTACTGAATACCAACTCTGGATTCCAGTCTTTTTAGAATCTTGTTATCAAAGCTTGACACAAATGTGTATTCAGCATAATAAACCCATTGCATTGTGTTGTGCTAAAACTTAATAAGGAGACAATATGAGCCTGTTGGATTAAATGGTACACTTCCATTTATAAATTGTAAATATAGATATGTGCTGATCCTGGATTGCATTTGTACCTTTTTTTTTAATTTGCAGAAGAGAATAGAAACAACATTTTCCTCTCTCTACAAATCTCTTCCGCTCCATACATCTAACTTCCTCTAGCCAGGCGTTGCTTCACACCACCTCCCATTTTGTCCAGCACTAACGACCACCTTGTTTCTTGCCATTCATCTGCCTCACCACCACTTTCCACCCACCACCCCCTTCCCCGCCGAACATCTGATTTATCACCAACTTTGCTGCCTTCTAAAAGTCTCCTTAAAATATTTGTTGTTCTGAGTATGTTATTGCCTAAGCTTTCTGCTTCCACTTTTTTTTTAAGTCAATGGGCATGTGTAAATTTCCGTTTGTCTATGTTTGAATGCTATAATGTATTTTTTTTTTAAAAAAAAGTAAAATGTTAAGTTATGGCTGGCCATCTTTGCTCTGGTAAACTGATGATACTGACGTTTGTTTGTTTCAAGTCACTTCCATGCGCACAAGTGTATTTATTTACACAATATATATTAGAGATGTCTAATCATGTTTCTCTAGATTTTTGGCAGCTCCCTTTTTCTCATCTCTAAGGTGCAGCAGTACTTATGGTATGATAATGAAGGGGGTCATATGAAGTCTGTAGTACCTGTACTCTCAAAGACATAAGTGATGAACTGAATATTTGGGGATTTCCTAGCGTCTGATTATTTCCTAACACGCTCCTGATTTTTGGCCGCCAGTGTGTTAGGGGGGAGATGGCAGCGGGGAACAGGGGTGCATGTTATATGACCCTCTTGTGGGTCTGCTCCTGGGCCTGGTCAAGGTGGCCATCTATAGCTTCGGAATGGACACTGCCTGGTGGCAGGTGTACCTCTGGCTGCTTGCCTCTCCTCTGCCGACTTGCCCATGCCTGGGTCGCCCTGGAGAAGGAGCATGTGGTGCCCCTCAGTACACCTGAGGCCTTCAGTGACCAGTGGGGAACACAAAGACTGGAGTATTTTATGGACACTGAAAATAATTAATTTTTGTTTTCCTTTTTTGAGTTTAAAGTTTTTAAATAAAATGAAGAAAGATCTGAGAGCTTTAGGCTGCTCCTGTGTTGGGTCGCTACGTGGCTGTTGTTCATTTTGAGGTTTGACCTTGTCCAATTCTGTCATTCGCCTTTAAGGCTGCAAGCAAGTCTAAAAACCAAAAAAAAAGGGTGGTGAAGGGAGAAAGAGCTCTCTGCTGTTGAGTCTTTGGTATTTCTGAAACTTTGGATTTTGTTAATCTTGTAGAGGATGTTTTATATTTTGTTCTGCTCTCTAATATGCATACTGATAACATTCTGAAAACATTTTGTAAAACCGATAAATGCATGAGATAGACAATACAGAAACAATTCCTGAAGGCTATACATAATCTAAGTAGTTACAACTGCAGGCCAAATTTCATCCTCTGTCATTAGCTGTTGTGATTCAGTTTTTTTTTTGTAGTCAAGTCTATGAAGCTGAGCAGAATGGCTATTCTTGGGTTGTTGGATTTACAAATCAGAATTTGCCTTTTAACATATGGGAACGAATCTCTGGCACTCTGCTACAATTGTGTCGAGATGTACAGCCTCTTGTGGGCCAATCCCGTCCCAGAGAATAAGGTGTATGGGAGTGTTAGTTGTGCACTAGGATTTTGGATGAATTCTTTTCAATTGTTAGTGTATTAATTGAATGGAGTTTCTGATGGGACTAAAGCTGGGGTTTCCAACACATTGCCAGTTACTGGTGGATCTTGTCGGCCTTTGAGTAGCTCGCATAAAGCTCCTGACAATGCAGTCCAATCGCTTGTGTTATCCTGCCAGCATTAATCCATGCATGTTGCATACTGACATCACAACGGGGTGGGGGTGCAGGTCAGTTTGGGGGGTGGTGGTGGTGGGTTGTGATGTTTTTCTTTTTTATCAGAAGTAGCACTCCCTCAAGAAAAGGTTGGTGACTCCTGGGCTAAAGGCAAGTTATGCAAGAAAAGTCTTGTAAAGGTTCTCGTCCTCCTCAACCCTGCAGTTAACTGGCCCTTTTCCCCCCTGGAAATTGGAATCCTAAAGTAATTTGTTCATTCCATGCTATGTTTGAGAAATTAAATTGGGATATTCCGAAGGGATCCTAATGCAATTTTTTCCTGGAACATTTAAATTCTGTAACCGCTCTGTACATTTAAATGAAAGAACTTGGAGGTGGTAAAGCTGCTACTGACAATTCAGGAGTATACTCTAGGCGGTGAGCTGGCGCGGTCGATCACTTTGAATAGTTGCTGGCCTGACAAAAGAGCAGTTGTTGCAAATCTAGGATCCATTTGCATTCCATTGTGCCATTTTGTCATATGGTTTTAATAGTTTAACCCCCAATTCCTTCTTCCCTGGGAAAGAAAATTTTTCTTTCCCTTTGTGTTTGGTGCCCCCCCACCACCCCAAAAAAAATTACAACTGTACTTTCAAATTCTTAAACATTTTCCTAGCCCATAACCCTCCATTTGCCATGGTACTTGTGCATCTTTCAATCTGCTCAATTACTCCCTCTCCTGTGCTTTTGATGCCCTTGTTCTCTGTGAAATGCTTGCTGTCTCCCACCCTGTCATTCCCTCTGTTATGGCCCCAATTCTCATTTCTCAAGTCCAAGGAGTGCAGACTAGAACGTATCTGCACAACCTGTTTGTCTGATGGTCCAAACATCAATAGCTATTGACAGGCTCGGCTGTTCCCTGCCAAACTCTGTTCACTGCTCCATGGTCATTTGCAATACGAAGATAACCCCTACCACACGATTCCTCAGCTTCTTTTATCCACTGCATACACTCTCCTGAAACCCCTCTCACCTGGCCTTTTGCCTTCAAGTGCAATAAGGAACTAGCAGACTTTGTCACTAAAATTGAGGTCATCATTTCAGCTACCTCTGCCCTAACCCTAAACCCACGTCTTTCACTAGTTTCTCTCCTTTCACCCCTCGACTTTATCTTGCTCCCATGATATTTGTAAATAGTTTTCTTTCCTCAAGTACTGTTGCCCTCACTTTGAAAAGTGCACCCTCACTCCGTCTCAAAGAAAAAAATCACAAGCTATCTTTGCAAATTATCACCCCCATCATCAACATCCCTTTCCTCTCCTCCAGTTCTTCAACGTTTCAATGAAATTCACTACTGTTGTTCTCACCCTGACACGACTACAGCCCTAATCAAAGTCACAAATAACATCCTCTGTGATTAACCATGGCGCACAATCCTCCTTCATGTGAATGAGGAAGAGGAGGGGTCTGGCATCAGGTTCCACATGCACACCAACTACTCCAAGTCTGCCTCTCCTCCAGCACTCAAATCTACCACTAGCTCCTTCACAAGAAGAAGGGTCACTGACCCGAAACGTTACCTCTGCTTCTCTTTCCACAGATGCTGCCAGAACTGCTGAGTGATTCCAGCATTTCTTGTTTTTGTTTCAGATTTCCAGCATCCGCAGTATTTTGCTTTTATTACCACTAGCTCCTTGTCAGCCTGCCTGTCCAACATTCAATCCTGATGTGCCACGATTTTTCCCAGTTAAATATTGTAAACACCAAAGCCATCATCTTCAGCTTTGCCACAGATTCCATTCCACCCCTCCCCACTATTGCACATTGAAGGCAGGTATTTGCAATCTTGGCATCCCATTTGATCCCGAGCTGAGTTCCTGACTCTACATCCTTCTGACCACAAAGACTTCTACTTCTGTAAAGTTTTCCATTTGAACTCTGCCTTATTCAGTCTGCTGCTGAAACACTTTTTCTCCCCCTTCAGATGTGATTATTCTGATGCTCTCCTTGCTGGTCTCCCATGCTCTGTAAACTTAAATATCTAAAACTCTTGAAGCAGGTGAAGATAGATGAGCACCAGTCCTGCTCACCCATCACCGCTGTGCCCACTGAGCTAAAACTTTCAACCTTCATGCCCTTGCCACTATCTCGCGCTCTCTATCTCCTGGAGCCCTGCAACTCTGTTTCCTCCAATTCTACCTCTTGCATGTCCCTTGCTCTTCTCCCTACCATTGATGGCTATTCCTTCAGCTGTCTAGGCTCTTGAGCTCGAATTCCCTCTCAACCTTTTTACCTCTCTCCTCTTCTTCCTTTTTAAAACCTGTTTTTGACCAGGCTTTTAGTCACATCTTATCTTTTTAGACTGATGCCGAATTTTTCCTGACTGCTTTCACAGAAGTGTACTTTCATTTATATAGCACCTTTTCACATGCTCAAGATGTCCCAAAGAGCTTACAGACCAGTGAATTACTTCTGCAGCCAAAAGAGAATCCTGGAAATACTCAGCAGCTCTGGCAGCATCTTTGGAGAGAGGAAAAGTTAACATTTCAGATTGATGTCCTTTTGTCAGATCCGTTATTTAGATGTAAATATGTGATGAAAAAGTTATTCAGTTGAAGTGAAGGCAGAAGATTTTTTCCAATTTGGATGACTTGAGATTAGTTTAAATTTCTAATACCTTCAGAATGTCCTCTTGAATGACAAAGCTGTATGTGAATTAAACTGAGGTCCGCAGAATAGGACTGAGACAGTCCATTTTTACCACTATGGAAACTGAATTTTTAAAATATGCAGACGTCAAAGTAAAACAAATGAGCACTTTCAAAGAATTGCTGCAATGACCAGGTTTCACTTAAAACTGTTCAATGGACCGTTCTCTCGAGTGACAAACCCTGACTGACCAGGAAGGTTGGAGTACTATGAATAGACTCTCCCAAGTTGTGATGTTCAAACTTTACCCTAAGTCTTTGTGATCCTGAAATTATTGTTCTGGTTGCAAGAGTGATTTTTTTTTAAGTTGAAAGTGCAAATGAAGTATTTAGTGGGCAGATGAAGAATGTGTTGTGGCAGATAGGATTGTTGCTTATTGGGTAAATGAGTCAGCACATTTATTATACGAAGGGGATGTTGAAAAACTTCCTTCTGTTGAATGGTAACTTAACCACAGTAGCCATCTTTTTTTTTATAATTTAGAGGTTAGACTATTTGAGTTGATTTTTACAAAATAAACTCTTGTGCCCTTTTTTAAAAACTAATACTGAGGGAAATATTAATGCCATCTCGCAGGGTGGGTGGGGTGGAGAAATAGGAAACCTCAATTTCAAAATCCTCCATGTCCGCATTCTAACTCGAGCCACCTCTGGAGCACTCGTGTGTGCTCTTCTGCTTTCCACCACATCCCTCCACCAGTCCCTATCTGCTGTACCCTGTAGCACAGTCCTAGCCATTTACCTGCTCAATTTAAAACCCCTCTTTCTTAGTTCTTTCTGCTGTCAAACCTGACTCTCCTGTGGTGCCTTCACCTGCTTTATGATAACTGCATAGAATTGCAAAAATTTTTAAAAATAGTTTCATTGTTCAAGCCCAGAGATTTTTTTTTTGTTTTATTTTTAATGCTTTTTCAAAATTTGTGTGTGGGATGTGGGCGTTGCTGGCAAGGCCAGCGTTTACTGCTCTTGGAAGGCGGCAGTGAGTCACCTTTCTCGAACTGCTGCAGTCCATGTGGTTATAGGCACATCCACAGTGCTGTTGTAGGGAGTTCCATGATTTTGATCCGGCAACAGTGAAGGAACAGCGCTATATTTCCAACTCCAGATGGCATGTGATTTTGGGGGGTGGTGTGGTGGGGGAAGAGGGTGGGACTTGTAAGTGGTGGTGGTCCCATGTGCTTGCTGCCCTTGTTCTTCTAGACAGCAGAGGTTGTGGGTTTGTGATGTGCTCTTGAAGCTTTGCGCTTTTCTGCAGTGCATGTTGTAGATGGTACACACTGTAGCCACTGTGTACCCAGTGGTGGAGGGAGTGGATGTTTTAAGGTGGCTAATTAAGTGGGCTGCTTTGTCCTGGATGGTGTTGAGCCTCTTGTGGTGTTGGAGCTGCACCCATCCAGGAGAGTATTCCATCACACTCTTTTTACTTGTATAATAATAAAAGCAAAATACTGTGGATGCTGGAAATCTGAAACTCTTTACTTGTGCCTTGTAGAGGTTGGAAAGGCTTTGGGAAGTCAGGCGGTGAATACACAGCTTCTGGCCTCCTCTTGCAGCCACAGTATTTTTCTCGATGCTCCAGTTAATTTTCTAGTCAATGGTGACCCCCACACCCCAGGCAGGATGTTGGTGAGGGATTCAACGATGGTAATGCCATTGAATGTCAAAGGTTAGATTCTCTCTCTTTGTCAGAGATGGCCATTGCCTGGCACTTGTGTGGCACATTCTCACAACCAACATGTTTACAGCAAGTAACATGTGAAAACTATGCAGGTTTGTGTTTGAAAATAGTCCCAGATGTGAGTTTACCTAATCCAGACTACACCAAAACTGACCACTGCTAATATCCTACATTTTGGAAAATGAGCTCGCCCAGTGTTGCAAAATGCGATATTTATGTGGCCTCCCTGTTAATGAGATGAGGTAAATATTCAGCTTCTAACCCAGTACATTTTTAATTCACTTACTGTGCTAGAGTGAGCAAAGTTTACCTGTTTTGTATGTTCACATACAAGATGTGACACCAAGCATGCCAAGTGGAATAACTTCCTTCTGAAACCACTTTTTCCAGTTGAAGTGATTGCATGGTTGATTTTATATGAAGAAATATTACTTGATTGAGCTGCTTTACTTTTAGCAGTGGTGACAATGAAGGAATTCCACCATAATCTTAGAACTGAGTCCATTAGAGATTAATTTTTATCCCCTTTTCTAAACAGTTTTGCTTAATGGTCATTTGGATATAGCTGGTAACTAGAAAATACTTCAGCAATTTTGCTGCTTTTTATTCTCCATGTTATCCAAAAGTGTTTATATAAAAAAAAAAAGTTCAATCATCTCATTAGAACCCACTGGCTGGGCAATTCCTTTTTCATTTGTTCACACTTTGCTGGCATTATTTCACTGGAAATGTGGTAGAAACCCCATTCTGTTTCCATTGCAAGTCTGGTGAATCAGTGCCTGCTAAGTATGAGCGGATCAAAGGAATTTCCCAGCCACAATGTTTTAAGCAACTTCACTATAAGGGAAAACAGCAGGACTCTCCCCTCCAGGTTGGAGATCCTAGTCTTGTGCAGGATGGTCAAACATCCACAAGTGGAACTAGCAAGTTCCGGTCAGGTTGTTTGGGGTAAAACGGGAAGTAATGAATTAAAAGCAAAATACTGCGGATGCTGGAAATCTGAAATTAAAAACAAGAAATGCTGGATTCACTCAGCAGGTCTGGCAGCATCTGTGGAAAGAGAAGCAGAGTTAACGTTTCGGGTCAGTGACCCTTCATCGGAACTGACAAATATTAGAAAAGTCACAGGTAAGAAGCAAGTGAGGTGGGGGTGGGGCAAGAGATAACAAAGGAGGTCTAGATTGGACCAGGCCACATAGCTGACCAAAAGGTCACGGAGCAAAGGCAAACAATATGTTAATGGTGTGTTGAAAGACAAAGCATTAGTACAGATTCAGTGTAAATACACTGAATATTGAACAGCAGCAAGTGCAAACCTGAAGAAAAACAGTGGGCAAGCAAACTGAACAAACAAAGATGAAATGAAATAAATGCAAAAAATAAACTGTAAAAAAGAATGTTTTTAAGAAAAAATAACTCAATGAAAGTAAAATGGGGGGCTGTCATGCTCTGAAATTATTGAACTCTATGTTCAGTCCGGCAGGCTGTAGTGTGCCTAATCGGTAAATGAGATGCTGTTCCTCGAGCTTGCATTGATGTTCACTGGAACACTGCAGCAATCCCAGGACAGAGATGTGAGCATGAGAGCAGGGGGGAGTGTTGAAATGGCAAGCAACCGGAAGCTCAGGGTCCTGCTTGCGGACTGAGTGGAGATGTTCCGCAAAGCGGTCACCTAGTCTGCGCTTAGTCTCCCCAATGTAGAGGAGACCACACTGTGAGCAGCGAATACAGTATACTACATTGAAAGAAGTACAAGTAAATCGCTGCTTCACCTGAAAGGAGTGTTTGGGGCCTGGGATAGTGAGGAGAGAGGAGGTAAATGGGCAGGTATTACACCTCCTGCGATTGCAGGGGAAGGTGCCCTGGGACGGGGATGAGATGGTGGGGGTAATGGAGGAGTGGACCAGGGTGTCGCGGAGGGAACAATCCCTTCGGAATGCTGAAGGGAGGGGAAAATGCCTTTGGTAGTGGCATCACGCTGGAGGTGGCGGAAATGGCGGAGGATGATCCTTTGGATATGGAGGCTGGTGGGGTGAAAAGTGAGGACAAGGGGAACCCTGTCATAGTTCTGGGAGGGAGGGGAAGGGGTGAGGATAGAGGTGCGGGGAATGGGTCGGACACTGTTGAGGGCCCTGTCAACCACTGTGGGGGGGGGGGGAAATCCTCGGTTGAGGAAAAAGGAGGTCATATCAGAAGCACCGTCATGGAAGGTAGCATCATCAGAGCAGATGCATCGGAGACGGAGAAACTGGGAGAATGGAATGGAGTCCTTACAGGAGGTAGGGTGTGAAGAAGTGTAGTCGAGATAGCTGTGGGAGTCGGTGGGCTTATAATGGATATTAGTAAACAACCTATCCCCAGAGATGGAGACAGAAGTTGAGGAAGGGAAGTGTCAGAGATGGACCATGTAAATGTGAGAGAAGGGTGGAAATTGGAAGCAAAGTTGATAAAGTTTTCCAGTTCGGGGTGGGAGCAGGAAACGGCACCGATACAGTCATCAATGTACTGGAAAAAGAGTTGGGGGAGGGGGCCTGAGTAGGACTGGAACAAAGAATGCTCGACATATACAATTTCAAGGGCGGCACAGTGGCGCAGTGGTTAGCACTGCAGCCTCACAGCTCCAGGGACCCGGGTTCAATTCCGGGTACTGCCTGTGTGGAGTTTGCAAGTTCTCCGTGTTTGCGTGGGTTTCCTCCGGGTGCTCCGGTTTACTCCCACATGCCAAAGACTTGCAGGTTGATAGGTTAATTGGCCATTATAAAATTGCCCCTAGTATAGGTAGGTGGCAGGGAAATATAGGGACAGGTGGGGATGTGGTAGGAATATGGGATTAGTGTAGGATTAGTATAAATGGGTGGTTGATGGTCAGCACAGACTCGGTGGGCCGAAGGGCCTGTTTCAGTGCTGTATCTCTTTATATTAAAAAAAAAATCCCACAAAAAGACAGGCATAACTAGGACCCATGCGGGTACCCATAGCGACACCCTTTACTTGAAGGAAGTGCATGGAGTTGAAGGAGAAGTTGTTCAATGTGAGAACAAGTTCAGCGAGGCGGAGGAGGGTGGTGGTGGATGGGGTCTGGTTGGGCCTTTGTTCCAGGAAGAAGCGGAGAGCCCTCAAACCATCCTAGTGGGGGATGGAGGTGTAGACCGATTGGACGTCCATAGTGAAGAGGAGGCGGTTGGGACCAGGAAACTGGAAATTGTCAAAATGACGTAGGGTGTCAGAAGAGTCACGGATGTAGGTGGGAAGAGACTGGACCAGCGGAGAAAAGATAGTCAAGATAGGAAGAAATAAGTTCAGTGGGGCAGGAGCAGGCTGACACAATGGGTCTGCCGGGACAGCCCCGTTTGTGGATTTTGGGAAGGAGGTAGAAGCGGGCTGTCCAGGGTTGTGGGACTATGAGGTTGGAAGCTGTAGAGGGAAGATCTCCCGAGGAGATGAGGTCAGTGACAGTCCTTTGGACGGTGGCTTGATGTTCGGTGGTGGGGTCATGGTCCAGAGGGAGGTAGGAAGAAGTGTCCATGAGTTGGCGTTGAGCTTCTGCAAGGTAGAGGTCGGTACGCCATACGACAGCAGCACCACCCTTGTCTGCAGGTTTGATGACCATGTCGGGGTTAGACCTGAGAGAACGGAGTGCCTCAAGTTCAGAGGGGGACAGGTTAGAGTGAGTGAGGGGGGCAGAGAAATTGAGATGGCCAATGTCTCGCCGACAGTTTTCAATGAAGAGATCAAGAGCAGGTGAGAGGCCAGGGGGAGGGGTCCAAGTAGAGGGAGAATGCTGGAGGCGGGTGAATGGGTCTGCTGGTCGGGGGGAGGACTCCTGGTCAAAGAAGTGAGCCCAGAGGCGGAGGCGACGGAAGAAGAACTCAACGTCATGCCGAGCGCGAAATTCATTGAGGTGGGGGCATAAGGGGATAAAACTGAGACCTTTTGCGTACAGAACGCTCAGCATCAGAGAGGGGGAGGTCAGAGGGTATAGTGAATACACGGCAAGGGATCAGATCAGAAGGGGTGGGGTCAAAGGGAAGTGAAGCGGAGGGAGGATCTGGAGGGGCATTAGTCCCCATCAGCTGCTGGAGCTTGCGTTCCTTAACACCTGAAAGGAAGAAACAAGTAATGAATTGTTGGTATTAAAAAAAAAAGCAACCCAACATCAAGGATCTATGAGTGTCAATGCCATTATTTTACTTCTAAAAGTAAGATGACACCAAGCAAGATGCAGTAAACTCTTCCTAATGCCTTGGATTAAATAATTTTAGTTGGTCTGAAAAGGACAGAGGAACTATAATCAAATTTCATTATGGAAATGATGCAATTTCCATTACTTCAATTGAGGAAGATTCTTTGCATTTTTTTATAGGTAACAACCCTTAATCATATTTATTTATGAACTGGATTACTAATTGTATATTGTATACAGGTGGGTGGGCATTCATTTGACCCCCCCCCTCCCCCCAACCACCATATTTAGAGAAAGACTAAAAATGTTTGGGGTTAGGAGGTGTATGCTTGTAATGTGTAAATCTATAAATGTGTGTGAAGATTAGCTCCAGTTCTTTCCTTTTATCAACTGGCTTTCTGGAGTATAATTTTGTGCAGTTCCTCAATTTGCGCAGGACATGTCAAATGGTTGCAGACTGACACTAATGCAGTTTATAGTGGATACTTTGTCAACCAGAAAAAAATCAATACATATAAGTATTTAAGCAGTAGCTTGTAGAATAAGGCAAGAATTAACATTACCTGACCCAAGCCCTTCACCAGTCATCGGTCAAGTTGTGCCTTCCTGTGATGCCTTGATTTCACATTCCTTTGGCTTGACTGCTCATCTTGACCCTATAACTTGAACTGCAAACTGGGCTCTGCTTTTAAACCCAAGGAACAATAAAGCTATCGGCTGCTTTCTTGTCTCGCTAGAGTGTCAATAAACCTAGCAATGCACCTTTTCCATCTCCTGAACCATCACAACAGTAGTTAGCACTTCCAACAATTTGTGGCCATCCTGTTTGTTTAACTGCTGACCGACTTAAACTGTAGTTCACTGCCTGGCATTTCAAAGAAACATGAGATCACGTTGAAACCAGATCAGATGGTTGATGTGATTTTTTGCAACTGACCTATGCATTGGCTTCGGTGTCTATATTGTCCTGGCCAATCTGATATTAACACCCGACATAGGATGCTTTCTACGCAATCTAGGATGATGCTGGCTTGTCTGCTGGTTCCCGCTGTCCCATTGTCCCAACTAATCTCTAACATTAGCCTATCCTAATCATGACTGCATGATGTGATCAGTTTTTGACCTGCATCAACAGTTTGTGGGTTTAAAATGGTACACTTGAGATTATTTGTAATGCAAGATGGTCAATATTGTCACGCAAAAGGCATTTAATTTGTTCTTGTGTCCAATATTCTGGCATATGATCTTGTTTCAAATAGAGACCCTCTTCTGACTATGTATATCAGCTGTTTTAGTATTGTGCATGTGCCAAGACACCAGTAGGTGCTCAAGAGCTGTAGTGTTTTTTTTTTCTCTCTCCCAATTGCCTCAGTTACAGATCCCATTGAATGCTTTGAGCACCACAATATTCCTCACTCACAACTAGATTCCATCACAAGTGCTGTAATAGGCCACTTATTTATTTTTAGCAAAAGGGCATGATTTTGTCCAAACAAATGAACAACCACTATTGGCTAAAACTCACAGCTGGCATTAATTTGGACAGTTCTGGCCGCTATCTATCTCAAAACTAACAGATTATCTGGTCATTATCACAGTGCTGTTTTGTGAGTTTGCCACAAACAAATTGACTGCTGTGTTTCCTACATTATAACAGTGACTGCACTTCAAAAGTACTTAAATTACTGTAAAGCACTTTGGGATGTCCTGAGGTTGTGAAAGGTGCTATATAAATGCAAGCCTTTTTCTTTCAAAATGAAATCCAATTGGGTCAAAAGAGAAGCCTTTCAGAAGGGTGCCGAGCACTGACTAATACAGTAGGTGTTGAGGTAACCAGTTTCTAAAGGAGGGCTATTTTTGTATTTACTATGTATAAACATCATGGGGACCTGAAGGACTCAATAGAATATTTGAAGGTACTGGGGGAAACCCACACCCACACCCCCCCCCCCACCCCCTCTACAGAGCAGTAGAATTGTGGGAGATGTTTCCTTGCCACTGATACCATCCCCCTCCCTGGTTACCGTCTCCTGGCTGAACAAGACTGTTTGTAACCTCAGTTTCCTATTTGACCCTGAGCTGACTTTCTGACTCTGTGGTTTTTATCACAAAGAAGGCCAACTTCCTCTGTAATATTGCTCATTTCCACCCTGCTTTACATTATGGGCTGAATTTTACGAGTGTGCCGCACTTCGCGGTGGTGAGCATCCCATGCGGGTGCGTTGTCCCTGAGACCCTGCGCTATTGCGCGTAGGGGCTCATTTAAATAGAGGGGGTGGAGTAGCCTCCCCCAATTTGACACAAGGGGCTGGCTGCTGTGTCCCCAGCAACGGTGCCATTTTTAAAGTGCTTTAAGCCCTTCAGTAGCATTTTTAAAAATGTTAAAGGTCCTGATCTCCGGGATGTAACAAAATGTCATTTTTCAAACATAAATCACTTCTCTCTTTCACCCCCCCATGGGTAGATTATACATTAAATTGCACTCTTTTCCCCCATAATGAACCTTTTTTTATAAGAGTATTCTGAACTTCCCTCTTTTTTTTTTTTCTCCCCCCCCCCCCCCCCCCACCCAAAAACATTTGTTCCCTTTTGACCCTCAATCCCTTCCCGTTAGCTAGTAAAGTTTGTTTGTTTACCCCGCTCCTCCACCACCCCCCCCACCCTGAAAATTCTATTCCTCCTCCCACCCCACCCCTCCCCTCAACCAGGTTCTCGCCACATAACACTGTACAGAGTTTCGAAGGTGTGCAGAGTACGAATGGCGGCTGTAAAATCTGCATGGGATGGCTGCCTGCAGATAGGTTTATTTACATCTCTTTATTGTCAATTTGAATGTTAAGATGAAGGGCCAGGTGGCGGGGGGTCGCACCGAGGTCCCCCGCCACTGGTAATATGTGGCAGGTCCTTCTTGATGTGGCGGGCCTCTCCCCACTGCTTTTTACCGGCCCCTCACGCTGCGACCCCGTGGTGTCGAGGGGCCAGTAAAAATTCAACCCTGTACTTTTGTTACATCCGGACTCGACTATTCCAGTGCTATCCTGGCTGGCTTCCCACCTTCCAGCATCCTCTGTAAACTTGATCATCCAAAACTCTGCTGCTTTGTATTCTTAACGCTCTCTCATCTTGCTGACCCAGTGCCCCTGCACTCGCTGAACTACATTGGCTCTCAGTCCACCAATGCTTTGAAGCATAAAATTCTCATCCTCCTCCAGCCCCTACGACTCTCCGAATCCTGCATTCCAAACCTTGGGGAGGCGATGGCATAGTGGTAATGTCACTGGACTAGTAACCCAGAGCCCACCTAATGCTCTGGGGGCTTGTGTCTCAATCCCACCACGGCAGATGGAATTAAAAAGTTAGTCTAATGGTGGCCATGAAACTATCCTTGTTGTAAAAACCCATCTAGCTGACTAATTCCCTTTTTAGGGAAGGAAATCTGCTGTCTTTACTTGGTCTGGCCTACATGTGACTCCAGACCCGCAGAAATGTGGTTGTCTCTTAACTGCCTTCTGGAATGCCTAGCAAGCCACTCCGTTCAAGGGCCTAGCCAGCGGCGCTCACATCCCATTAAAAACAATCCTCCACTTCTGGACGCTTGTGTGTCCCTGACTCCCTTCACCCCGCACTTGGCATCTGTCTTCAGCTATCTCATCCCTAAAATCTAATTTCCTTCCCAAATCTCTCCATCTCTTTCTTGTCCCTTTTTTTTTAAGATTCTGCTTAAAACCTACCTCTTTGTCCAAGCGTTTGGTAACCTGTCTTCATGTCTCCTCCTTCGGCTTGATGGCAATTTCTGTCTGCTTTGCAACCTTCTGAAACGCCTTGTTTGCTTTGCCATTAAAATTACCATATAAATGTGATCATTTGGGGAGACCAAACGCAGATTGGGTCACCGCTTTGCAGAAAACCCCTGCTTGTCCACAGGCATGACCCCAAGCGTCTGGTTGTTTGCCATTTTAATTCAGCACCCTGCTCACATGCCCACATTTCTGCCCTTGGCCTGCTGCAGCGTTCCACTGAAGTTCAACGCGAGCGCAAGGAACAGCACCTCATCTCCTGATTAGGCACTCTACTGCCTTCTGGACTCAACATTGAGTTCAATAATTTCAGACCATGAGCCCCATTATTTTTATGTATTTTTTTTTTTACCACCTAATGGTCTTAAACTTGTTTCTCATTGTTTGTTTTTGTTTTCGGCCAGAGCTGTTTATCCTGCCATTAACAGTTCCTCTGTACTAATGCTTTGTCTTTTATTACAACTATTTAGCACTTCATTTGCATTCTGTTCCGTGACATCTGTCATTTTAATTGCTGACCCCTTCCATCCTGTCACAGACCTTCCCTCTTGTTCTTCTTTTCCCCCCCCCCCCCCCCACCAACCTTTCACCTTTGTCAGTTCTGATGAAGGGTCACAGACCTGAAATGCTAACTGTGTTTCTCTCGACACAGATGCTGCCAGACCTGCTGACTATTTCTGGCACTCTTCCTGTTCTCATTTCAGAGTGCCAGCATCTGCAGTATTTTACTCTTACTGTATAAATGCAAGTCATTTTGAAGCAGTAATGGGAGATTGACTTGTTTATTTCTCAATGGCAGAGTTCAGTGAATGCTTCAAGAAACATTTTATGCTGTGCAGCATTACTAGTAAAAGGCAAATAACTTCCTTTTTACTGAAGTATTGAAAATATCAGTAAACTGGAACACAATTGCTTGAAGTTTGGAGAGAGCTGAGTTGGGGCTGCTAAAGTGTCACCAATGGGGAAAAGAAATGCATATTGCAGGCATTGTCTGTCGCTAATTATAATTAGCGTCCTCTTCGTAGAATCATAGCATCATAAAATGAAAGTGCAGAAGGAGGCTATTCAGCCTGTTGTGCCTGTGCTAGCTTTTAGTCCTACATTGCGTACTAGAAATGAATACTTGAAGGGAAAACAGTCAAATTTAAAAATAAAAATATGCCAAGTATCCTCCAGAAAATACAAGGATATGGCGTATGCACAATCTTATTCTAAATCTATGCTGAAAGACCTGTGAATGATCATTTTTAACCAGAATAGATTTCATAATGCTGCAATAATGGCCAAAATATATTAAATTTGTCCCCATATCACTAAGTAATATTACAAAGATTTTGCTGTTTATTCACCTACCTTTCCACTGGACTTTAAAAGCATGAAAACTAAGTTTTTAGACTCACTGTAGTAAAATGTGCCAGGTATTGGCAGCCTTAAAACCTGCAGAAACTATCTGAGCAGACTTGAGTTTTTTAAATAATCCAGACTTTTAGCCAAGTTTCAATTTATAAAAAAAAAAAAATAGTTGCTTTTTTTTTGTTGTCTTGCACTGCCACTTGTTAGCAACCATGGCATTAAAGCAGACTCGTTCAATCTTTTGAATCAGACAGACATTTGCTCAGGTCATTACTTAACCTTGAGGTGGATGCAGATTAACAAAATTCCACAGATGCACACTTATGCCAAAGACTACATGTACTAGGAAAGGTTTAACAGAAAAATTATAACTTTCTTCCTCTGTTTATAATTGCAGACTGACCTTTTTCTAATTGGATCAAAATTTGGTTCAACCATATACCATTTACAAAAAGCACAGTTTTAAGTCTCATTTAAAAATTTAAGCAGGATCCAAATATATCATCAGTGTAAAGTTCTACAGCATTTGCACTGCCAGTGGCTGATGTCTGGATTTGCTGGATTTTCCTTCCGGGGGTGGGAAATAGAAATTGGGACTGTTTCCAGGTGTTGAACTCACTGGAGGGTTGGTTGGGAGGGGGGGAAATATTCACTCAGAGATTATTCAGAGTCTCCCCCTTCATTGGACAGATAACCTGCCTCCATGCCAATTAAGGATGTTGGGATGGGCTCTCAAGGCTGCAGAGCCAATCAGAGGCCTTTCAGCTTGAGAGGAGCAGCAGGCTATAACGGCAGGCATGTAAGCAGAGGGTGCTTCAGCATGGAGGTGCACCACTTGTGGTGGTGTCTGGGAGCCCCTCTACAGGGCAGCCTGTGGCTGTGCTCTTGCCCCAGGCAGGGGGGGGCCGCCTCTAGGCCTGCCTGGAGCGTTGACCGATGTCATTCCCGCACTCCTCCTCCCACTCCCCCCCCCCCCCCCCCCCCCCCCCCCACCCCAAGAGGCCAACTAGAAAATCCCAGTCTGCCTTTTTAAGTGGGTTTAATTAGGTTCTTAACTAGTCTAATCGGCTACCCGCCGCATGGGAGTGGGCAGCCCTGCCAGCCCCCAAACCCAACTCCGCAAAAGTAGCCAGAACCAGGAATGGCAAGAGGAAACCGGCACGCAGGCTGGCGCTGGTATTTTTGGGCCCTGTCCATTCCCTAGCAGGACTCAAAAATTCAGCCCAACGGCATTTACCATAAACCTGTTGCCTCACCCTTATTAAACTGTCAGCTTTTCTTGCTTTTGTGCGTTTTTCTAGCTTCTGTTTAAATTACGTAAATAGTTCTGGAAAACCAGTGTCTGTGTCCCAGGGATGTATGATTCAAAAAGACAGAAATGACTTATAAGCACAGGAAACCTGTCAGGACCCAACTGAGGGAAATGAGCTAGCCGAGTCCAGACACCATTTTTGTTGGTGTCCAGTAGCCCACCATGGAACTGAATTCCCTAGGCTGTAATTGACTGTACACTGTTAGCAACTCTCCTCTGGCATAAGTTCACAAGATGCACCATCTCAAAAACAAAAAATTTGCTTGATCTTAATAATGTGTGAAACGTATCATCCAGGCAGGGAAGTATTTCTGAACAGCCTCTGACCATTGGCCTACCTCAATGAAGTCCTTGACATGACTCCAATCTCTCTTGGCATCCAGACTGCCCAAACTAAAACAATCCAGGTAATTTTCTGAGTTAAGAAATTCGATCCTCCTCTTGGACTTTGCCTGATAACTTTGTGCCTCCAGTTTAGGAAAATCTGCTCTAGAACATACACTAGAACTCTAGCAGTAGGTACATTGGTAATCAAACTTTATTTTTCAGACTGCTTTGCATTGAAGAAGCCCACTGCAGAAAAGTGAACGTATTGTAGAAAAGCAATGATATAGAAACTGTACGTTAAACCAGAAATCAACCAATGCCAATTCCATGACCATCTTTGTGCAGTTCCCAAAAATAGTTGGTATGGTTCACCACCACCCCCAGCCCAGTTTCGAACTGGAGTTCTAAATCAAAAATTGGATTCGTTTTTATTGATGACTTTTAAGCTTTTTATCTTTCCTTTCTCCTTTTTAGGTGCTTGCTTTTGATAAAGTTCAAGACCTTCATTCTGAATTTCAGAAACTGCAAGCTGCGATCAACAAGCCTAACGCAAACTATCTGTTGAAGCTAGCCAATCGCCTCTATGGGGAGAAGACCTACAACTTTCTTTCAGTAAGCTTTGAACTGTTTGTGGTAGAGCTCCACCAGTGTGCCAGGTATAATTGAGCTGAATTACACAGACCAGCGAATGAACCAATCAGACAGGTTTTCTTGAGTTTAAATAAGAATGATGTAAGTTTAATAACCTCATCACTCTAACCTGGTTTTAAAATTACTAAAATATGCGACGCATCCACACTCCCATGCATACGAGAGGCATACACACATACAAATAGATAGAGGGGAAAATAGAATGGGGAGGTTGAAGTAGAATTGGTAATCAATGGAACACACATACTGTCCTTAATGTCCTTAATTGAAGTTAAAGTCTTGGAGTCTTCGCTGGGGCCACGTGCACAATTCCAGGCTTGCTTCTCTGGTACCAGAAGGTCAAAGGGAGGTATTGTCTGCCTGTCTTGTGGTCAGCTGTAAAGTTATGCAGCCTTGAAGTTTAGAAGCTGCCACTGAGGGGAGAGAGAGCGACCAGCCGGTCTAGTCGCAGCCTTTCGGTCACAATACGAATAACCTTGGCTTTACCCAGCAGGCAGGTCATGCGACCGTCTCTTTGCTTGGAACCACAGTCGACAATTTTGCTGTTCAGTTTTTTTTTTAAAAGTCATTTGCAGTGTCTGGCTAAAATAAAATTCTCAAGCAGTGTTCCATATAATGAAATTAATAGGTCTCCATTTAACAGATGTGATTTCCGTCAGTCAACAGGCCACTTAAGAGATTCCGATTGGCCTCTGGGCAGGAAGGCCAATGTCGGCCGATCCTGCCCGCAGGAATATCGGGCCCGGCAACCCCGGTCTCTGGTTCCATGACTGCCACTCCGATTCTCTGGCCCTCCCTCACCGCCATGGAACCCGACATCAGGCTGGGAACAAAATCCAGCCCTTGGTGTGTGGGTACAATCAGCATTCAGTTGGCCTTGTGTTGAGTCGGTGGGCACTTGGAGAAGCTAGGCAAGTCATAGCCCTCAGACTTGAGCATTACATAAAAGGCTATGTTACTTGCTGTAAATCCACAGGGAGAGGGGGTGGAAATGTATTTGTCCATCTCGTCCTTGCCCTACCCCTCAAAAAAAAAAAAAACACTGTCTCCCCATTCCAGTTGTGAAATTAATATTCAAATGGTCAAAATTAGAAAAAGGAGAGTTATTACCTTTTTGATGTCTTGCCTGTGATCTTTCAGAATTTCCTTGGGTCTACTCTGAAATACTATCAGGCAGAGCTAGCTGCCGTTGATTTTGTCAATGCAGCAGAAGAAGCACGACAACAGATCAACTCCTGGACAGAAACACAGACTGAAGGTAAGTGCTGTTGAATAATTTCTTTCATTAATACTCTTTTCTATATTTTATGTACTTTGAGAGTGACTGATTCTTATCAAAAGTGACCATTATTGGTGCTGTAGGTGTTGCACTAACTAGTCATTTCTGCCTTCTAAAACTTCTAGTCCCATTTTTTGAAATGTAGTTCCAGCCACTATTGTAAAGCATGAATCTGTAAACGGCCCCCTCGGGAACACCCCATAACTTCAAGTCATGAAGTGCCACACACAAGGCGGTATTTTATGATATCTTTTCCCACCCCGTGGCGAGTTTGAAGGTAGGGATGGCATTTAATCGGGCAGGACGGCGAGTGGGGACCCTGCCACCTTCTCGCCTCCACCTCGATTATAAGGCCCATGGACGGCCTTCCCACCCCGATTTTTGAGGCACTTGAGGGGCAATTAATGCCCAAATAAGGGCCTCTTCCTGCCACCGTGAGTATTAACCCAGTAATGTGCTCCCTGCATGGCACCAGGCCCAACATGGAAACCTGTGCGGGGTTGTTTGTGGTCTCTGAGATGTCCCTCATTCAAAGGCACTCGGGACCTGGCTTTGGGAATAGGTGTGTGGGTGGTCTTCTGGGCGCTCCCTCCCTGTGCAACCCCTCCCGTCATCACTCCCCTCTGGCCTGAGCTGCTCTGTGATCCTGGGCCTCCAGTGGGTGTCATTCTGGCAGCAGCCACCACCTCCTCCCCAGTGGCACTGCTGGCCTCTGGCTGGCAGCTCGGTGGGCTGGGCTTCCGACCCTCGAGGACCTGATCCCAGGGAAGGCCTGCCGGTGACTTCTCAACTGCCTGATAGGCCTGTCAGTATTATGTGCCATTCCAGAGGAGACAACGGGGGTCTCTCGTTGGCTCTCCAGCTGGCAGCTGAGACCCTCATCACCTCCATAAAGTTCCACCAACTGTGTGCTGTCACCTGACCAATACTTCCAGTTCATGATTTTCTATGGCCTTTGCCATTCATTGGTTCTGTTTTCCTTTTTTTTATTGATCCTTGACCTGTTAACGCAAGTGGGTCTTTTTTTTTTCCTTCCAGGCAAGATCAAGAACTTACTAGCTGAAGGAACTGTTGACAACCTCACAAAGCTTGTCCTTGTGAATGCCATTTATTTTAAAGGAAACTGGGACAGGAAATTTGAAGAACAAAATACCAAAGGTGGACAATTCAGAATAAATCAGGTAATGTGGGAGAAACACTGTCAATGATGACCTATCAACAAAGACTCCATGCAAGTCTAGCAGAAGATTCTTCTGCTGAGTACCCAAATTAAATTCCTGTCCTTTTTGGCATAAATTTAGGTATTTGCATGTGTCCTCAGCTGGGTAAATGCATGGAATATGTGACCCATTCATCGTCCTGAAGTGCCTGTTTGTTTTAGTGAGAGAAAGGGTTACAAATTCCAACTCCCTACCACAGAGCACTTTAATGCCCCATAAAGATGTAGCGAGAGTTTGTCATTATGATGCAAGCTTGCATTTATATAGCAACCATTTTGAAGTAGTAAATTTCAAGGCGCAAAGTTTGACGCACAACCTTTCACAGCTTTTCTTAACTCTGCTGGTTTCATAAATGCAGCACAATGACTTTATTTCATGCTGTGATACTGACATAGTGGTTGACCTCAATATATTTTTTTAATGGGATCAAATGAGAAAGTGGCCTTTACAAAATTATTTTTTTTAAATTTTGATGCTCGTCCGTCAAATCCAGGACTAGTTTTAAATCCATCGGTTTAGCCGCTGGCAGTGTTTTACAACTGTTCAGCCGAGAACTAGTCTAATTTTCCTCATTGTAATTTTGTTACATGTATTTAAAGTGAGGTCCAGGTCTTAATAGTGGTGTCTGTAAATGTGAGCTAATCTAAAACTTTGCTACCTGTATCCTAACTCGCAGCAAGTGTGTTCGCCCAGCACCCCTGTGCTTGTTTACCTGCATTGGCTCCTGTTTTAAAATTCTCATCCTTGTTTTCAAGTTGCTCCATGGCTTCAGCCTTTCCCTTCCCTATCTCTAAACTCTACAACCTTCGAGATCTCTCTGTTTCTCTAATTCTGGCCTCTTGTGCATCCTCAATTTTTATTGCTCCACCATTGCCTAGGCTCCAACCTCCTTTCAAAGATGTTCCTTTAAAATATAGCTCTTTAGTCCAAGCTTTTGATCCCCTTGTCCTAGTATCCTAATGTAGCTTGGTGTCGAATTTTGTTTGTTATACATCATCTGAGAAGCACCTTGGGTTGCTTTACTACATTTAAAGGCTTGATTGGTGTTGGGATGGCAAGTGGTAGTTTTTATTAGGCTGTCCGCTTCTGGAGAAGAGGCAAGAAAATCCGGGGCTGCAGCTCAAGGGTTCAAGGCAGCCATTTTGTATCTAAAAGCAGTTTGAACCACATCTGAGATTAGTGTTTCTTCAGGGACAGAGCCCGCAAGTTTAAACACTTGTCCATTAAGGTTACTCAGCAGGTCCGGCAGCATCTGTGACGAGAGAAGCAGAGTTAACGTTTCAGGTCAATGACCCTCCATTAGAATGGGAAGGATCACTGACCTGAAATGTTAACTCTGCTTCTCTCTCCACAGATGCTGCCAGACCTGCTGAGTATTTCCAGAGTTGTTTATTTCAGATTTCCAGCATCTGCAATATTTTTTGCTTTTGTTCCATTTGAGGTTATCTGTCCTCCAGCAAGAGGAACGCAAGTGAAGGGGAGAAGGCCCACAAAGGGCATGAACCCGGCCCATGGAAAAGGCTGTTTTGGTGGGGATTGCTTCCTCGCCTTCATTTAAAGAATGTCTAAAACCTGGGTTACTTGCCATGTGATCTTTAAGAATGATCGCCAGTGGGAGCTTTGGAAATTGCTAAGTGTTTCCGACTGACCAGAGTTGATTTTTTTTTTTTCCAGAAGGGATTGTAATGACTAGAATCATTTGGCAGTAAGCTTAGATCTTGGAGAACTCGTGGTCTCCTGTATGTGCTGGTCTGTAGCTGTCACAACTCCAGTTGTTGCTTGTTGTGATTGAAGTAGTGTTTTTGAGCATTGCTGATTAGTTTTTGTAATCTCTTTTGGGTAGTGAGTATGGACTCGAGGCTGCCTATTTTGCAGTTGCCCTGTCCCTCTTCCTGAAAGTGGAATAAGGAAGACAATATAGATCCCATTGGTTTCCAAGGCCTAGTTCACAAAGATTAATTTTTTTAACATAAACGTGATGCTGTAAAAATTGTTGAACGTGTTTACAGAACTATTTTTTTTTAAGGAAAACAGCCATTCCATAAATCTTCCCTTCAGACTGCTGACTCACCTTTTGGCCTCTAATGACTGGATTGGCTGCAGTCTGGCCCACAGCCTCTTTTTCTCTGAAATGTTCTTTTACTGCCAGCAGTTACTGGGTAGTAAGTAAGATTACTAACCATCCAGAATTGCCCTGGAGTCTCCAGGAATTATTAATCTCCTCAACTCTACTGCGAGCAGTCAGGGGAAATTTTTTTTTTTTTTTTTGGGGCATTCAAAACGGCAATCAGTTTATCATTGTTGATGAGCGGTGCAGAATCTGAACCAGGGAGTATCATAATAGTGAATTCAATGTCAAATCGGGTACAGAAAGCACCCAAAATGAAGAGAAAGTAAGATTTGATAGAGATGCAAGACAAAAATATTAAATCTCCTCCAACAATTAAAATCTGAAGGATTGAGACTCTACACTTGTCAAGTCAATTTTCAGTGCCAGAGGGGTTGTTTAGCAGTACTTCCCACATCATAAAAAGGGTATTTGCACTGAAATTGACAAGCCCTAACTTTTTTCTGTTGAGGTTAGTTTGTATCTTGAGTTGAGTGCAGCAACATCACTCCATTCAATGTATTTGAATGGTGAGTCAGATGGTGAGATACCAGTATTGTGTGGCTTTTGGAGGAGCAGGGTATCTCTGACAGCAACTTCCAGGTTGCTGTGTTTAACTGTACATGTGCAGTTATCAGAAGTTGCCCTCTAATTTACACTTTAATACTTTAATAACTGAACACTATTGACTTCACCACCATTTTATTTCTACTGCAAAATCTGGCGTAATGGGTACATATTCAAATTGGAAAGAATTTACCAGTAGTGTCTCCCAAGGACCTGTGCAGTAGTGCCAATTATTCCCTATATATTGATTTTAATAACTTGGATAGCACCAAAGAGAGCCCTATGTCCAATTTTGCTGATGACATAACAATTGGCTGTACAGTAAGTAGGGAGCATAAAATTGCAAAGAGACATTGATAGATTAAGTAGGCAAAACTGTGGCAGATGGATTTCAATGCAAGTAAGTGTGAGGTCAATCATTTTGGACCAAAAGAAAAGATAAAACCTAGTACTTTGTAAATGGTGACAGGCTAGGAACAGTAGAGGAACAAAATGATTTAAGAGTCCATGTACATGGGTCCCTAAAATGTAATGACAAGTACAAAAAAAAAATCTAAGGCTTATGGAATATTGGCGGTTGTATCTAGTGGGCTAGAATATAGAGGGGAGGGTGTTTTTGTTACTGCTATACAAAGCCCTGGTTAGACCATGTCTGAGGCACTCTGGGCAAATCACTTTATAAAAAAAAAGATTGATCTTTTGAAGGAGTGCAGTGCAGATTCACCAGATTATTACCAGGTTACAAAGGTTACATGAACTAGGCTACATTACAACAGTGACTACACTTCAAAAGTACTTCCTTGCTTGTAAAGTGTTTTTGGGACATCCTGAAAGGCGCTATATAAATGCAAGTCCTTTTATAGACTTGTATTCCCTGGAATATAAAAGGTTTAAAGGTGATTTGATTGCTGTTTAGAATTTGAAAGGTTAGATAGAGGAAACTCTTCCTGCTGGTCGAATTGGAGGGGGTGGGGGGTGGTGGAGAGGGCACGGGCAGAGTCCAGGACATGGGGACTTAACCTTAAAATCAGAGTCTGGTTACTCAGAGAAGTTAAGAAACACTTCTTCGTGCAAAAGGTGGTGGAAGTCCCTCCTACAAAGTGAGCTAGGCTAGCATCTACTGCAATCAATTTTAAAATCTGAGATTATTCAACTTTTTCTAGTTGAGGGCAGTAATGGATATGGAGACAGGGTGGATGGTGTTAGGATACAGAGTAGCCCGTGGTCTCATTGAATGGCGCAGTAGACTCAAGGGGCTGAATGGTTGGCCACTCCTGTTCTATGTTTACTAATTTGGGATTTCCAACTCTTCGTTACTACATTTCAAAAAGATTAAAACTTGATCTTCAAGATATCTACTAACTTGTAGGGGCCTGAATTTGCTGGGCATCTTAGTGTCTGCCATTAGTAAACTTGCCCCTGCAGCCTTCAGCAGCAGAAAAACAATTGCCCACAAAGTTGCTGATACTCAGATAGTGAGGAGAAACTGGTGTTTGGGACCTGTGTGGACAGGGCAACCAGCAATATATCTCCTTAACTAATGAGATTTAACTACGGGGTGGGGGGGGGAAATAAACACAGGACAAACAGAGAAAAGTGATTGCCAGGTCATACAGGAAAGTAAATAGTCATGTAGGCATCCTTCAGAACAGAATTACAGGAAACCTGAAAAATGGCATCAGTCTTTCTTCTATGTTTCCTTGATCATATAAACCCCAATATGTGATAAATGTATATCTAGTTGGCTATAAAATGCACATGGAATTTAGTCCATTACATTCCTGAGGTTTACATTGGCTGAATTTTGTCAATAATTTCATCTAATATTATGGGCAATGTTCCCTTTAACTTTTCTCTGTGGTTGGCTTGAAGGCTTTGAGTGGCACATGGCCACGTCTCCATACATCTTAAAGGGAGTGTTGTGCACTGTCTGTTCCCTGTGTTGCACATTTCTGATTGCTACACCGCTTTAGTGGGAGCATTGGTCG
Organism: Heterodontus francisci; assembly: GCF_036365525.1. NCBI lineage: Eukaryota > Metazoa > Chordata > Chondrichthyes > Heterodontiformes > Heterodontidae > Heterodontus > Heterodontus francisci. Next base: position 17,109,716 of record NC_090372.1, read on the forward strand.
TGGCTACCCTTTACAACCACTAACATTGAGAAGTGATAAAATGCTAAGGGTAGCTGAGAAGATTTTTTTTTTGTCGGTGAAAGGAAGCTTTATTTTGTAATGCTAAATCTCCTCCACTTGAAATTATTTTGTGTATGCTTGGGTAGATGGTGCTCTCCAGCTTTGTTAATAGGCTCTCTTTACTTGCAGAATGAAACTAAACCAGTGCAAATGATGCGTCAAAAAGCCAAGTTTAATATGACTTACATTCATGAAGTTGCAACCAGGGTACTTGAGCTCCCCTATGTTCAGAGTGAGCTGAGTATGATCATCCTGTTGCCAGATATGAAAGACGACTCCAGCGGGCTGGAAAAAGTAAGTTGGAAGCTTTTAACCTGAAACATTACCTCCAGTTAGTCAAAGGAAAAAACAGTTGAGGGGAAAAAGACATTCAGTTCCCCTTGCCCAAGAAATGAATCCACATAATTAACTCCAAACTTCTAACTAAATGGCAGTAAAATTCAGCCAGATAATCTATTAGAATGGTTTACAATCTGTTAGTTATTTGTGTCTTGCTTGAACCGATTTTTTTTTTTTTGATATTGCAGATTGGGCCAGAATTTATGGGTTTTGGGGTGGGGGGTCCAATAAAATATCGACAGAAGGCAGCAGATGGAGTGCCCATTGCCAGGTGACTTTTGTCCAAGGTGGGAAAGGCTGAAGACAGCCTTTCCACCCAGAGGCCAATTTGAGACCTTGAAGTGGTCAATTAATGGCAGTTATTGAGTTTTTCGAGAAGGTGACCAAACAGGTGGATGAGGGTAAAGCCGTGGATGTGGTGTATATGGATTTCAGTAAGGCGTTTGATAAGGTTCCCCACAGTAGGCTATTGCAGAAAATACGGAAGTATGGGGTTGAAGGTGATTTAGAGCTTTGGATCAGAAATTGGCTAGCTGAAAGAAGACAGAGGGTGGTGGTTGATGGCAAATGTTCATCCTGGAGTTTAGTTACTAGTGGTGTACCGCAAGGTTCTGTTTTGGGGCCACTGCTGTTTGTCATTTTTATAAACGACCTGGATGAGGGTGTAGAAGGGTGGGTTAGTAAATTTGCAGATGACACGAAGGTCGGTGGAGTTGTGGATAGTGTCGAAGGGTGTTGTAGGGTACAGAGGGACATAGATAGGCTGCAGAGCTGGGCTGAGAGATGGCAAATGGAGTTTAATGCGGAGAAGTGTGAGGTGATTCACTTTGGAAGGAGTAACAGCAATGCAGAGTACTGGGCTAATGGGAAGATTCTTGGTAGTGTAGATGAGCAGAGAGATCTTGGTATCCAGGTACATAAATCCCTGAAAGTTGCTACCCAGGTTAATAGGGCTGTTAAGAAGGCATATGGTGTGTTAGCCTTTATTAGTAGGGGGATCGAGTTTCAGAGCCACGGGGTCATGATGCAGCTGTACAAAACTCTGGTGAGGCCGCACCTGGAGTATTGCGTGCAGTTCTGGTCACCGCATTATAGGAAGGATGTCGAAGCTTTGGAAAGGGTGCAGAGGAGATTTACTAGGATGTTGCCTGGTATGGAAGGAAGGTCTTACGAGGAAAGGCTGAGGGACTTGGGGTTGTTTTCGTTAGAGAGAAGGAGGAGGAGAGGTGACTTAATAGAGACATACAAGATAATCAGAGGGTTAGATAGGGTGGATAGTGAGTCTTTTTCCTCGGATGAGGATGGCAAACACGAGGGGACATAGCTTTAAGTTGAGGGGTGAAAGATATAGGACAGATGTCAGAGGTAGTTTCTTTACGCAGAGAGTAGTAGGGGTGTGGAACGCCCTGCCTGCAACAGTAGTAGACTCGCCAACTTTAAGGGCATTTAAGTGGTCATTGGATAGACATATGGATGTAAATGGAATAGTGTAGGTCAGTTGATCGGCGCAACATCGAGGGCCGAAGGGCCTGTACTGCGCTGTAATATTCTAAAAAAAAAAAAAAGTTAAGGGCCTCTTCCTGCTGGCATTCTGTGGCAGGGGGCCTCTGCCATGTGGGGAGGTTGCTCAGTAAAGGATGCCCTCCCTGGGGGCTCAGGGTGGGTGGGGGTGATTCATGGACAATCTGTGGCCCATGGAGGGTCCCCAACTGCAAAGGCTGCCCCTCCACAAATGCTCCCCCTACCTTCAATGGCCACCCACCTCCACCCCCTGCCAGACTGGCCCCAGAACCCTGCCACACTTACTTGGGATTCGGGGCTCCTATGACTTTGTTGTACTGGCAGTGGCCACTGCTCCTGGTGGTGCTGCTGATTATTACTGAGCTGCTGACCCTTTGGCTGGCACCTCCTGGGAGGTGGAATCCCAGGGGCAGGCAGCATGGCACTAGGCAGTTAATTGCCTGGGCGCCATTTAAATGGAGCTGGGGGTGTCTCCAAAGGGCCAAGGCAGGGTTCTCCTCACCTTAGGCCTGGCGTCGGGACCCCCCACCAAGTCCATAAAATTCAGCCAATAATATGCTTGCGTTCAAATCCACGTGTTATCACTTGGGTGACTTGCTCAGTGGTTTTGCGTTTTTAAATGGGTTTGCATTGCTGTCGGCTAGCTAGTGCAGGTTGACACAGAATGCTCTCCTGTGTGGCCTTTTGACCAGCCAACAATTGGTTCTCTACCCTTCTATCAAAACATCTGGAGAAATGGAGGCAACATTTAGATCTTTTTTGGCAAGTGTAAAGGTTTTGGGAAATAATTATTGAATATAAAATATCTCCTGTGTGGTAAAAGTCTGTATTACAAATGGAGTGTGTGCTCCAATTTTTAAAAAGATGCAGAGACCTCCAAGTCAATTTTTTCTGGAGCATGAGAATGTGCTAGCTAGTCCAACACTGACCGGTATTCATATGTCAACATCTTCCAGTGCGAAGTTACTCCTGCCCTACACCTTGATTTGAAGATTAACACCTTTTTCCAAGTAAAATTTACTCTGATTATTACTGGGCTAGTAACAGAGTCAAACACTAAACCTTAAACCTTTTTTCATCTATTGAATAGTTTCGGATAGGTGAATGGGGATGATGTAACACTGCTAATAACATCTCTGTCCTAGTCAGTGATCTGTTGCAAATGTGGTACTTGAATTTATTGTGTTTAGTCTTTGACTGTATTCCATAAATTACCTTCAGTGGGAGGAAATAGTGGTTCCCAGGGATCTGCTGAGATTTGACTTGGATGAAGGAATGGAGTTGTCTATCCAAGTTTGTAGTTGATACCAAGTAAGAGGCTTAAGGAGCTGCGTAGATGGGAGCTGGAGGTTACAAAGGGGTATAGACATAATGGGCTGAATTTTATTCTGGCACTGTGCTTCGCGGTGGTGCCTTCAAACTCCGCAGAATGCCCGCATTCAGCGGTGGCTGCTGAGCTCCAGCGATATTATGTGTGGGGTCTCATTAGCATCACTGCACCAAGCCAACCACCCCCCCCCCCCCCCCCCCTGCCCTCCCAATATTACGTCGGGAGAAGCAGCACATCCGCTGCAGTGAGGAACCTTTTGACAGCTGTGCAGCAGGTGCTGGGGTCCTATTTTAAAATGCCCCAGCATCTGCTTCCTGACAGCTGTCAAAGAAATACTTGCTTCACTGTTGGAGTGGGGTGGCTGTCAATCTGGCAGCAAAGCAAAGTGCTGGGGAAACTCGGCAGGTCAGGCAGCATCTGTGGGGAGAGAAGCAGAGTTAACGTTTCAGGTCTCTGATCAAGTTCAGACCTGAAACGTTAACTCTGCTTCTCTCTCCACAGATGCTGCCTGACCTGCTGAGTTTCCCCAGCACTTTCTGCTTTGCTGCCACATCCTTACCCTGCTGTGTCCCAGTGTCTTGTGAAGTTTTGATCCTCTTCCACTCAAGTGTTACATTGCTTCTTGTAGGCGTGCTTCACCTGGGTGAATAATCTTAATTTTGCACATTCCAGGACGTGAGACTTAAATGTACCATAAAAGGCAAATACACAACAGAAATAAAACCATAATTGAAGAATATTTACATACTCTGGGCTTCTAATCATCTGACTGTGAAAAGCTGCAGATTAATATGAATTTGGAATCTGTTCATTTCTCTGCCAACTGTTACATGAAAATACATGTAACTGCAACTAAACAGTCTTTGTTAAACAGGAAAATATGTTCACATGGATGATAGTAGTATGAAGGATATGTAGGTAGTTTGATCCTAGAGTAGGTTAAAGGTTCAGCACAACATTGTGGGCTGAAGGGCCTGTACTGTTCTATGTTCTATTCTAGCTGCATTGCCAACTAGAAATATTACATTATGATCAGCTGCTGCAGAAGCAAAGTGTAAATTAACAAGTGTCGATGTGTAATAATTGAAAAACCATGACAACAGCACAGATTTCCTCACTAGTCCTGCATTGGTTTTCAAACATGTGCAAGACAAACCTTGCTGCCAGAAGTTAGAGCAGTTACACGGTGGAGTCACCTTTTGCATTTAAAGAACCACACCAAAAGTCGAGGATGGCAGGGGGGGTACTCTAGGGTGACCCCACAGTTGAGCAAAGCCTCCCTGCTCGCTCTCCTCCAGACTGTGTGCAGGCAAGGCAGGAGGTCCTTTTTCACCAGCGACGGAAAGAGGTCCTCCCGCCTGAACAAGGCAGTCTGGCTGGAGATGGCAGAGGAGGTGAGTCGCCGTGGGGCCATCTGGCGTCAAAGAGTCCAATGCCGGAAGGGGATGACCAAGCATTTCCCCCCCCCCGCCCCCAATCAGCCGGGGCCCTCTAGGCCTCGTGTATAAGGTACGAGTGCCAAAGTCATCCACAGCCAAAGGGCAGTCGAATCAGCAGCCTCCCTCCAGTCAGGCTGCTAGTGCAGGGGTTGCACTGAGAAGGGGCACTCTCAAGCATTTACAGAGAACACACTGACACAAATGGGAATGCACGGGTGTCACAGCAATGTAAATACGTCTTTCACTAAATGTTCTTCAACATGTGTGTCCTTTTTTGTGAATAATGTGTGCCAGCATGTAGCGACAATGTCACATCCCTTTGCACCATTGCCCCTTCAGGAGAGCCAACATATGCAATGACAGCATTGCCATGCCACCGTTACTCATGAGCATCTTCATGGATGCAGTGACATGGACATTGGCTCAGTCAGCTGCTGCCTCTAATGGTTTAAACAGGGATGCTGCAGATGTGGACTGGCTCACAGCAGGTGAGCGAGGGTAATGTGTGGCTTGCAGAGCTCATGTCGGTTCCCATGGAGCAGATAGCCTTTCTTTTATTTTTTCCCACGACTCAACCTCCTACCTTTTGTATGATGAGCCACTTCCATACATCCCTAGCTCACTGCTAGCCCTGCGTGCAGAGCCTGGGTGCCATCTGCCCTCCCATGCATCTTTCATGTTGTAGATCTTCAGTGTCCTCATAGTCTGAGGAGAAATCCTGTTGACTGTCCTCATCATGCCAGGCCTGGCCCATATTGGGTGCGTAATTGTGCAGAGCACAGTGAGCAGCAAAGAAAGGAGCTGGCCTTTTTGGCCTGTAGTCCAGGGCTTCACCCTAGCCATCGAGGCATTGGAAGCGCTCTTTCAGCATGCTGATCACCTGCTCAATAATGGCTGGCATTGTATCTCCTCTGCAGCAGTGATAGGGTCTCACTGGTGTCGGGAGCCAAGGCTGCAAGGGATAGCCCTTGTCTCCAAGAAGCCAGCCAGTTCAGTGAACAGTGGTGGCAGATGGGACTGGCGCAGGGCATGGGCGTCATGGCAGCTGCCTGAGATGCAGGCACAGATTTACATGAAGCATCCGCAGTGATCACATACCAGCTTCAACTAGATTGAGAGGATTCCTTTAATGGTGCTGTCTGTAGGTGGTAGCCTGGTGGGAGGCCTGATGGCCACATGGGTGCAGTCTATGAAGATTAAAACCTATGGTTCTCCAGCAATGATGCTGAAACCGATGGCCCTCTGGGCCTGGCTGAGTCAATCCCGAAGCGGACATACTCACTGGCCCTCTGGTGCAGGAAATTGGTGACCTCACTGATGCAGCGGTGCACTACTGACTGTGACCCCACAAAGTCCTCCGATGGGCACCTGAAAAGCTGCATGGGTGTCTAGCTTGAGAACCGTTACCACGAAGGACCGCAGGCATAGGATGTCCACCAAAGCCCATGGGCTGCAGGTCATCTTTGAACAGGGCACAGAGATGTGTCACCACCCTCTGTACACTGGTGCTCTGACATCCAATGACATGCTATGTGGGGCCTGTTGATGCACGGCGACGGTAATGGCGAGCTCTCCTTGGGGGCTGCTGCTCCCGACTGGGAGCCTGCATGTAGACTGCATCTACCTGTTGATTTTGGCTCCAGAAGTGGATCTCACAATGTAGGATGAGCCACACCCATTTCCAGGTGAAGTTGAACCCATCATTATTTCAAAGGTTCCTAACAGGGCAGGGATCAATGTTGATGGGTACATCAGGTGCTTTCATGGATCAACTATGCATGGCATTGTAAAGACCGCCTTGGGTCTGCAAATGAAACCCCGCCCCAAGCCCGACACGACCCAGTTTCTTTTTTCCCGTGCCTGACCTGACCCACCCACCGGAATATAATCCTCTTTATTAAAGAGGTTGTGCTCTACCTTGGATGGATTCGCTCACTGCAGACTAGTGCAGAGTGTCTCCCGCCTTGACATCCTGGCTCAGTGTGTGACCCGGAAGAGCGATCCGAATCCAGTGCATGTCGGGTTCGGGTCAGGTACCCATGCTCTATGGCATTGCCCATCTTGGCCAACACTGAGTGGCACAATATGACCACATCAAGATCCTACCAGCTGCATCAGTTGCCCCCACCATCCATATAACCTTAATGCTGTTGCCCTTTCTGGCACCCTCCCCACACACAGTGACTAGAGTGCAATTGCTCTATCACACACCCACACAAACAAACGCAGAATGTACACTGTTCACGGAGGGACGGTACATAGTAGCTCCCTTCATGCCTACAGAGCTTTCTCTCCAATAATCCCAGACCCCCTTCCTCCTCCCTTCCAGTATCCAGAGTGAGACCCCTGAATAACCATCCCCCCCGCCCCCTCACTTCCTTTTATAGAATGCAGAGTGAGACCCCTGAATATATGACCTTCTGTAGTGGAACCTTCTGCCTCCGATGACCCGCCAGCTTTTCTGATCATGAATGGGACAGCACGTGACTGCTGCCCAGTCAACAAAAAAATCTGGAAGTGTCCATGGGGAGGCGGTGGACTCCATAATCTACAGAGGTAAGTATCGTTTTACATACGGTAATTGGGGTGCCGCCGCTTTGCGACTGGTGGTGGGGGGCCGCACAGAGGTCCCCCGCGCCGGTAATTTGTGGCGGGCCCTTCTCGACATTGCGGATCGAGGCTGGCCTCTCCCCACAGAATTTTACCGGTTGCCATGACCTGCGGCATCGAGGGGCCAGTAAAATTCAGCCCAATAAGTGGGCGAGAAACTATGGCATGCTGTTGAGTGTGCAGTTTGGATCAGAGAAAGAGGAGTCTGCTTATTTCTTGAATAGATTAGGAGTTGTGGAGGAACAATGGAATTTGGGTGTCCATATGTACTAGGGTTGTCCGCTCTGCTTGGAGGTTTGACCATGTGATGGCTAACTGTTACAGCATTTACCTTTTTTTTTAAAAAGTTGGATCCTCTTAGTTGTGTACCTTTGCCCATGCAGCAGTAACCAGAACTAATAGGTCCCCTGTGGAGAAGGGAAATAGAGGGCAGGGAAGAGGAAATACCAGAGGTGGGCTAGCAAGGTCAGGGGGTGGGGGGGGTGGAATGTGGGGGGTGGGTGCAAGAACTAGGGTTGGATAGAACTGATTCCACCAATATAGTAATTCTGAAATTGCATTGATATCTAATAGTAAAACTGGTAACACTCTGATTCCCCTCATAACCACCATAACATAATAACTATCTATAGGTAAATGGTAGGAATAGGTGTAATGCCCCACTATCCTACCTGTAACTAGTAGTAATCCTATACCCTCTTGATATTTGTGCTGCAACCAAAGCTAGAAACACCCTGTACTGCTAGAGCAAGGAGGCATATTCCTTTTTAAATTAGACCGAGGCCATTTGGGAAGAAAGCACTTTGTTCATGCAAATGGTAATGGAAGTTTGAAACTGAGAAAGGCTGCAGCTCCTGAGTCAGTTTAAAAAAAATTTCAAGACTGCAATCTTAATTTCTTTGGAGAAAAGGCTGCTAAATAGAGTTGGGGTATAGATCAGCCATGATCTAATAGAATGTGGCACAGACTTAGTGGTTGAATCATCTGCTCCAGTTCGTCTTGTACAGTTGCTGATGTCATTAGCCAGTCTGCCAGGTCTTTAACCAACATTAGCATGCTTCTTCACTGGGGAGTGAACGTATGTTACATGAAATTGAGCTTTGATTCAATAGAGCTTACTTTTTTAGGGCCAAGTGTTCAAACTTTATCTTCACAGGCTGCTTAAATGCAGCCTCACGAGTCAACAAATTTAAATAAATATTTACATGAATTTGCATATTTGAAGCCCTTGATGGATGAATCAATCCCAAATATTGCTAAGAATGGCACCTTTTTATATAGTCCTGTACAAAAATAAGTTCAAACAGAACACCAGTCACGAAGAAAAACACACTTGCAAATAGCACATCAGTGCCTGGATTGATGGGTTTTATTGTTCAGTTTTTACACTCCAGGGTTGGAGTAAGTCTGGTTTATGGTGACCTAATGGACTTTGGTAGCGTTGTAAGCCTGTGAATATTTAATTTTTTTTTTTTTGTTTCCAAAAATTAAGCCTTTAAAAATAAACCAAGAAGTGCATCCAGTTATTTGAGATTTCAGTAACCACATTTCTGAGCACAATGTGCTGTTTACTTAATTGAGTATACAGCAATAAATTGGCTTTTCAGTAGTTTAAGATATTACTTGTCCAAAGAGACAAAATACTGTCTGAGTGCCCATTCCATTGTCATAGTAATACAGAATTGCTTTAACTTTCCTTTTAACCTCCATATGTTCCTATGAAATTAGTGAACTCTGCTTTAAAAGACATACTTCCACCTCATTTGGCAGGATAGGGTAAACATCTCTTAAACGGCCTACTTCCAATGATCCTGTGATCCCACTGTCCCAATGTACACAGTTGTGTAATGCCATTAAAGCATGAAGGTAGCAATGGAAATCTAAAATGCTGCCATGATGGAAACTGTAGATCAGTAGCCTAGTTTTATTGCCATGTGAGTCGTTCTAGTTTCCCAGCTTACCATCTATTTTATGGGCTGACTAAATCATAACTAATAAGGTTACAGATAACTGGCAACAATTACAGAAATGGAGTAACTCAGATTCTGTATTACTTGGAAGTGCTGTTCTATTTTAAATGCTCTCTATACAGGGTTGATAAAATATGGCTAACAGTTCATTTTTATTCTTAGCTTCAAAATGAACTCACCTTCGATAATTTGATGGATTGGACCAACCCAGACAAGATGGATAATATGGAGGTTAATGTTGTCCTTCCCAAATTCAAGCTGGAGGAGAAATATGACCTTAAATCAACCCTCACCCTTATGGGGATGGGAGATGCTTTTAGTGATTTGCAAGCTAATTTCTCTGGAATGACTGAGAAAAATGATCTGGTTTTGTCACAAGTTGTTCACAAATCCTTTATAGAAGTTAATGAAGAAGGCACAGAAGCTGCTGCTGCCACGGCAGCTATTTTTCTATTGCGATGTGCAATGATGACACCTGACTTTGTGGCTGATCACCCATTCTTGTTCTTCATCAAGCACAACAAAACGCGCAACATTTTGTTTTTTGGAAGGCTCTCCTCTCCTTAAACACAATGCCTCAGCGTGCAGGTATTGCAATGCTGATCAGATCAGATCAATTGGGTAATGTTTACATAAGTGGTTTTCAAAGTGATGTCAACAGAACCTTTTGACTATCTTAACTGATGTCTAGGGTTCTACAGGATACCCACTAGAGTGGAGTTTAATGGCAGTTGAGAAAGATGGGGTAGAATGAAATTCAATGCATATGATAAAACTACAGTAATTTTATTAATTGTTTAATCGATTAATCCAACAGATGAATAGAAATTTTAAAAAAAAAGTCTTACTAGAGAGGGTCAGGTTGCAAATCACATTGTCAAGTTCTTTAAGCTGAAGGGCCTATGGTAGTGAAGGAGAAGGAGTGATCTCTAATACAGAAGTTTGAAAAGCCACTTGTCTAGATATTTTAAAATAAAGTCCTTTTTTGTTCTGTCCATTTATGCAATATAATAGGATAATCTGATCTTAATTTTATTAATATTTGGTTTAATATCACTTTATTCCAAAACTAATTACAACATCTTGATTCATCTAGGCATATGATGAACACTTCTCCCTCCACCCCCATTATAGCGTTTAACTGTTTCGTGAATGACTTGTTACTTTGCTACTGTATCTGATGCCTACTTCATATATTTTGAACAGTTTGTAAACAATTTCTTAAATTTACCCCTTTGTTTTAAAACCAGTTTAGACTGGTGTGCCCTTATCCCACTTGTAATTTTAATTAAAATAGTATTCTGGATTCATTGTTTCCATTCTCTTAACTGTCTTTTGTACACTTCTACGATTACTGCTTCCTTTCCAGACTTAAACTCCAGATATCAGTGATTAATTTTTGAAGTGTAGTGATGTATGTAGGGGAATGAAGTTTTACTGCAAGGAGTGCTCAAAGTTTGAGGAAAATGTGTGAAATTAATACCAAAGTTTTGATTTTTTTGTTTATGTACAGTGCCTTTCTTTAGCCTTAACCTGTATGTTGGAGGCTGCAATTAAAAAAAAAACAGTGACCTATTGTAGTTGATGCTGAAATAAAATGGTTTGCTTTTGCCTCATGTTTTCTTCAGTTGTTCACAACTATTGGATGTTGACAGATCATTGGAAAGAAATGATTAGACGCCCTTTTAAAACATTTTGTCATCACAGTTTTTATTATGACGAGTCCAGAGGCCATCTGCCTTCTGGTTTTTCTAAGGGCAATGATGAGGAGAGGTGGGGTGTTACCGGAGAGGTGGCCTTTGCTGCTAGGAGACCTCCTGGGTCACAGATTGCCGACGGAGGAGGGCCCTCCCTCACCAAGCCTGCCAGGAGGTTACCTCATTTTACTGGGTGACCTCACTGTGTGGCGGAGGCTAGTTTAATTCCTGCTGATTGGCCACTTAATAGCCTCAATTGGTCTCTGGGTGAGAAGGCCACCTTTGGCCTAGCTACCTCCCACTTAATTTCAGTAGGATGGGAAGGGGACGGGCCCTCCCCCTCCCGCTTCCCATCTCAAATCTATGTGCCCCGCCTCCCAGCCCATCTCAGGGGGACCTATTAAATTCCAACCTTAAATTTAGCTGCTTTGCTGAGCTCAGTAGGGTGCCTACACTAAATTAATCAGCTCTTTCAAAGAGTCAGCACAGGCATGAAGGGCTGAGTGGCCTCATTCTGTATTGTGAGACTATATGGGCCAGAAAATTGTTAGAGCCCCCAAAACAGGCATGGGGTCATGATGCACAATTAACCTGTGCTCTTTCAAAGTAACGCAGGCAGCGCACAAACTTCATGCTGCCTGCTAATTTACATGTTAGTGGCATTCAGTCCAGCACTAAATGTGCTGTTGAGTGACTGCACACCTCAGTAGGGAACCCAAGTTCACATGAGACTGGAACCACTTAAAGATACCCTGCACTACTGAAGGCCAAACTGCACCTCTTAAAGGGAAGGTGTATTCCAGCTCCAGCAGGTACTGGACATCATTGTGGAAGAGTGTCTGACCGAGGGAAGTGTGAAGATGTAGCAGCATGTCAGAGAGCAAGCTCCGAGATTTTCCAATGCAGCATTCGAGGCCCTGATGCAGGTGGTAGACAGTAAGAGAGAGAGAGAGGTCCTCTTCCCACAGGGAGCCAGGAGGCTCTGCAGACAAGCACCTGGAAGGGAATGGGAGCAGATAGTCAGAGGTTAGTGCAAACAGTGTCGTTCCGAAGTATTGGATGCAGCACCTAAAGAAGTTTAATGACCTCATATGAGTGGTCAAGGTCAGTGAATTCATCTTCAAATGGCATAACCTTACAACTGAGTCACTAGCCTCACACACTGCACAATGCAGCGCACTTAAATTTAGCTGCTTTGGCCAGTGGCCAGGTTGAAACCATAGACAATGATGGTACGTTCCTACCTGATCCACCTTCTCACATCCCACTTCCCTCCTCATCTCACAATCTCTTCTGATATACAACCTGCAGATATTGTCAGCATGCACCCCTACTCTACACCTTCCCCCGCCCCCTCACCACAATCCTACCCTACCCCTGTCCCTTTCTCCTTTCAGGTACCCAAGAACTGCCATCTGGTGCAGTTGTGCGGGGGTGTGAAAACCAAGAGGAGCAGCACACTGTGATAAAGAAACTGTCACTCAATTTCACATTCACAGATACCAGGACAGAGAGGGTAGAGGGTAGTGTAGAGGTGGGACGTGCACATGATGATTCAGCAGGCACGAGTGGGCTGCAGCCAGGCCAGAGGAAGCATGGTGGGGGTGCCAACTCCCAGGAGGGTAAGGTCGCACATTAATTCTGCTGCCGAGGAGTCAGATCTCAAAAGGGCAGCCTGCAGAAAAAGGCTTATAGGCATGTACACAGAAATGCTTGTTACATTGGCAGGCCTGCCAGAAAGCCTGCTGTCACTGTCAAGGAGCATGGAGAAGATTGGTGCCAACTTGGCAGAGGGCTTTGTGCAGAGCTTGGAGCCCATCCTTTCCAGCATAGAAGTGGTGACCAACTCTGTGAGAACACTTGCGGACCCAACTTTGATGCAATGTCTGATGGCTGTGTCTCAACTTCCATTGTAGCGGATACAGAAACCACTCAACATCTGTGTTGGGAGCTTAGACAGAGGTCATGAAATCTCAGCTTGTTACCACAAAGACTCAGATTTCTGCCATCTTAGCTGCAGCCACTAGTGCTGAAAAGGGCTTGTAAGGTCTCAAAGCAGTCCAGTAATCTGTGCTGCAACAGATTCATGGTATTTATGAGGCGCTGCCCCAGAGGAGTGGCAGTGGTTACATGGAGCATGAACCTATTATCCTCTCTCTCAGGATGAAAACATTCCTGCTCCCACCACTTCCCCTGTGCCAGTGCCCCTGCAGTTGCCTGTCAGCCAGCCAACCCAGACTGCTACCACCCATGCCAAGGTGATGCAGTCCAGAGCCTTCTAGGCCTAGAGGTGATCGAGGGGGTCCTGCTAGGTGACCCTCAGTCTCTCCCAGTGAAAGTCAGCAGCCTTCCATCAGCCATGCTGCAGTCACTGTGGCAGTACTGCATAGGAGCACTAGGGCAGGTAAAGGCACCCACACGACAGGCACTAAGAGAATGCACAAGGGTGCTTAGTAGTGTTTTGTATGGAATATTGGATGTTTTGCCGGATAAAGTTGATATGGAATGGTTGCAATCGCGTGGCTTCTATTTCAACATTGTAACAGTCAATAACAGAGAGATGGAAAGGTGTGGCACTGATGTATAATCAGGATCTGGAGATATGTTCACAGCAATAGGAGTCCAATGAGGCTCTGAATTACAGCCCATTCGGAACGTGAATGTGCCGCCTTCCTCCTCCTCTTCCGTCTCCTCTTCCTCCTCTTGAGGTGCTCAGTGAATCCTTTGTGGCAAGAGCTGTCCCCTCATGATGGCCTGGTTGCGGAGGATGCAAGAGAGCACGACGAGTTGGGGCATTCTGTCTGTCGAGTACTGGAGAGGTCCTCCTGCGTGGTCGAGGCAGCAGATCCATCGCTTCAGCACCCTAGTGGTCTGCTTGATGGTGTTTCTTGTGCCAGCATAGCTCTCATTGTACACATGCTGGACACGTGGTTGGGTTGTGGAGTGGCGTCACGAGCCAGGTGCAAAGCCCTTGCCGTCCAACAGCCATCCTCTGGTTTGTTGTGGTGGCTGAAATATTGAAGTAACAGCTGACTGGCGCAGAATGAAAGCATGATGGCTGCTGCCAGGATAGCGGGCATTCACCAGTACGATGTGCTGAGCCTGGTCACACACCAACTGCACATTAAGCGAGTGGAAACCTTTGCGGTTGTGGTACATTGCAACTTTCAGTTGTGGTGCCCACAAAGCCGTGTGTGTAGTCGAGGGCACCATGTACCATGGGGAGGTCCCCATCCTGGCAAAGCCACATGCGCCATCCTGGTGAAAGCTCACTGACCTGAAACGTTAACTTTGCTTCTCTCTCCACAGATGCATCAGACCTGCTGAGTATTCCCAGCACTTCTTGTTTTTATATGCGCCATCCACCTACTTCTCTCTGTTCAGTGAGAACACAGTGAACTCCCTTTCCTGGTATAAAGAGCCTCTGTCACCTCTCTCTAATGTAGCAATGGATGGCAAACTGGAAGGATCCCAAGTGAAGAAATTCAGGGCCACGACCACCTTCACAGTCACTGGCAGTGCCATCCTGGCCCTGCTTTGAGGTTGCGGGTCTGGCTGCAAGAGTTGGCAGAGTTCTGTGAGCGCCTCCTTCGTGAATTGCAGACACTGAACACACTGCTCCTGGCTTAGGTGGAGGTAAGAGAAATGCTCCTGGAAGACCCTGGGTGGACTCGGCCTCTGGCTGAGAGCCCTTCTCTCCCACCTCATTCCTCTCACGCTGCAGCCCAAGGGAAATTGCAACTATAGCTCCCATGACTGGGAGCAAGTGATGTGCCCAGAGACCTTGCAGTCCTTCTTTGCATGCAGCACCACTCCCTGTCAACTTCCCCTACAGTAACTAACTCCTCAAAATACCCAGCACTTCCACAAACTCAAACAGAGCCAATAGAGAGTAATCAGCAACTAACCTGTAAGTTGTTGATGATCCATTTAAAGAGTGCTCATGAAGGAGTCCCTCCTGATGTTGTATCTACATTTAGCTGCGCGAGGTTAAGAGAGGGCGTTAGCTAGAGCGGCAGCTGACTGATCATGATCTGTCTACTCTGCATATTTCCAACGTAAGCTCCAAACACCCGCGCTAATGCCCTCACCAAGGCAGCGCAACCAATGCGCTGTTTTTGGTAACATTTTGGTAACAAGGTCGCACCCGTAGCACCAAAACTACAGGTGCTCAGGAGCCCAATTTTGTGGCCTATGATTCTATCAACTTGCTGTAGAATGCATTAGGGGAAGCAGATTTTTGGATGAGCTAAAGTTTATCGGGGTGTGGGGAGTGAAGTGTATGTTCACTTGATTTGGCACTGAACCTTCCCACCAGTAGTTTCTGGCGGGTGTGCAGTAACTGGATGAATCTGATCATCTTGAAGTGTCTCCAGGCAGTAGAGGTTTCAAAATGGCGATAGCTGCAGCAAGAGTGCACTGCTGGCTGTACGCAGTTTAATAAGATGCCACAGGTCACAGCACTGAGATGTTAATTTTTCTTGCAGGTAAGTAAATGTTCAATAAGGAATCTTCACCTTTGAAAGTGAAGTGACCTCATTTTCTGACATCGGTGTTTAAAGTTAAATGTGTCAGAGCAGAGCAGCTTTATTCCTCATTCAGGTGACGTAAAAATACCTGATGCTGATAGTGATTACCTGATGTGGGAAATTGCTCCATTCTCTAGGACTAACATGGAATATTCAACATGAATATTTGGGTATACAGGGAATAATTTCAATATTTGTAGGTGATATGAAACTCAGAAGTGTAAACAATGAGGAGGATAGAAACAGAATTCAGGAGAATCAAGGGGGAAGACATGTGTCAGACGGAATTTAATAAAGAGAGGTGTGAAGTAATAAATTTTCATAGGGAGAATGAGAAGAGGCAATATATACTAAATTGTACAATTTTCAAGGAGGTCTAGGAACAGAGAGGCATCAGGGTATACAAGATGACAGGAGAAGCTGAGAAGGATGTTGGAGAAGCAATTGGGATTCTTGGCTTTGTTAATAGGATGGATGCCAAGGCCTTAGAGAGGGTTCAGAGGAAATTTACTAAAATGGTACCAGGCATGAAAGACTTCAGTTACATGGGGTTACGACCTGGTGAGAAAGAGGGCTAGGGTTCCTTTTCAGCCTTCACCTGGTCTTACTGTAACAGGGTTTAATTTTAAACACACTGTGTTTTAGCTCCCCCTTGGTGAATCCTGGTTCACCGCTTTCCAATTATAAGGCAAAGAAACCAGTATAAAGAGTCTTTCCTGGGTTTAAAAAAGAAAAGTTGAAATTTATTAAACTTAAACTCTAATTCGGTTAACGCCTATGGATACACGACATACCCACACTAGCATGCACACTTCTTCCTTTATTTCTTAAGTGCCCACATATTATAGTGACAAATTATCTGCTTTATTGATGGCAATTTAACTTAGTTCATTGGAATTTTGTTGCTTTAAAAACTGTTTTTGCAAGATGTGCCTTGAGACAGATGTTTTTGTCTCACTGATGTTCATCAATCAACTGAGTAAGCTTCAGTACATTTATTAACGAGAGACGATAATATTTGAATTTTAGACATGAATCCAGTTTTATACGTTGCAGATCAATGCCCAGCTTGCGATTCTGCATAAGCCAATTCTTATCTTCAGTGGTGAACCCTGTTAATTCGTTAACTTCCTAGAGAACCTTATTGTATTAAAATTGTTTTGAACAGCTATTCTTTATATTTGCTTTTCTTACAGGTTAAAACAATGGAAGATCTGTGCAAAGCAAATTGCCATTTCACTCTCGATCTGTTCAGAAATCATATTGAAAAAAATCCAGCTGGCAACATCTTCTTTTCTCCATTCAGTATCTCTACAGCATTGGCCATGGTTTACCTTGGAGCAAAAAAGAATACTGCATCTCAAATGGCAAAGGTATGGATGAAATTACCCAGCACAAATGATGTAGCTGAAATCTTGTTTTAATTGTTTTGAGTGTGCATTTTTTTGATAAGTCCTTGTTTTTAACAAACTCCAAATATTGCAACTTCATGATAGCTGATAGTCTGATATTTGTCAAGATAAAATAGATTAAACGTAGCTCCCGTGTCGATGATGAATATCCAAAGTCCATCATTGTAGTTATCGTGAACCCTATTTTGATAAATTAAATGCTGTACTGAATTCTGATCTAATCACAGGAATGCTGTAGAGTTTATAACAAGCCAATCTTCTGAACACTGAGAAACACAATTTCTCTTAATTCACTGCATTCTGGGTGTTAATCCACAGAGATCTCACTGCTGCACAAAGTTTGTAATTTTGCTTTACAACTTAGTTCTGTGTTGTTGTGCTTGGTCCCCCACACAGGTGCCTCCTACTGGTGAGTGACAATAGGATTGTGAAACCTGATGCCATTAGCCAATACACCAGGTAGCAGAAAATCTGTAATAAAAATAAGAAATGCTGGAAATACTCAGCAGGTCTGGCAGCATCTGTGGAGAGAGAAGCAGAGTTAACGTTTCAGGTCAGTGACCATTCTTCAGAACTGGCCAGTTCTGATGAAGGGTCACTGACCTGAAACATTAACTCTGCTTCTCTCTCCACAGGTGCTGCCAGACCTGCTGAGTATTTCCAGCATTTCTTATTTTTATTTCAGATTTCCAGCATCTGCAGTATTTTGCTTTTATTTTAGCAGAAAATCTGTTGCTGCCTTGTGGCTGTATGTAAGCATGCCAAGTGAATATTTACTAAGGTTTTCTGCCTTTTGGGAGAGAGATTTTTAGTGAGCCGTGTGCATTTACAGCTCCATAGGTTATCTGGGAAATGGAGGTTCTGATGGGTAAAGTGTCTAGCCAGGTAGGTGTACACTATCTGTGAGACCTTTGAGTGTACATTCACTTCAGTTTACAGGTGGATAATGCTGCCTTTCAGCATCTACTCTGTCAAGCCCCATCAGAATCTTATATTTTGATAAGATCACCTCTCATTCTTCTAAACCCCAATGAGTATAGGCCCAACCTGCTCAACCTTTCCTCATAAGACAAACCCCTCAGGAATCAGCCTAATGAACCTTCTCTGAACTGCTTCCAATCCAAGTATGTTCCTTCTTAAATAAGGAGACTAAAACTGTACACAGTACTCCAGGTGCAGTCTGTACAGTTGTAGCAAGACTTCCGTACTTTTATACTCCATCCCCCTTGCAATAAAGGCCAACATGCCATTTGCCTTCCTAATTATTTGCTGTACCTGCATGCTAACATTTTGTGATTCATGTACAAGGACACACAGACCCCTCTATACTGCAGCATTCTGCCGTCTCTCTCCATTTAAATGATATTCTGCTTCTCTAGTCTTCCTGCCACAGTGGGAAACCTCACATTTTCCCACATTATACTCCATCTGCCAAACTGTTGCCCACTCACTCACCTATCTATATCCCTTTGAAGACTTTTTGTATCCTCCTCACAACTTGCTTTCCTACGTATCTTCGTATTGTTGGCAAATTTGGCTACAGTACGCTCAGTCCCTTCATCCAATTCATAAATATAGATTATAAATAGTTGAGGCCCCAGCACTGATCCCTGTGGCATTCCACTAGTTACAGTTTGCCAACCTGAAATTGACCCATTTATCCCGACTCTCTGTTTCCTGTTAGTTTGCCACTCCTCTATCCATGCTAATATATTACCCCCAATACCATGGGCTCTTATCTTGTGTAGAAATCTTTTAAGTGACACCTTATCAAATGCCTTTTGGAAATCCAAATACACTACATCTACTGGTTCCCCTTTATCCACCCTGCTTGTTACATCTTCAAAGAACTCTAAATAAATTTGTCAAACACAATTCCCCTTTCACAAAACCATGTTGACTCTGCCTGATTGGATTGTGATTTTCTAAATGTCCTGCTACAACCTCTTTAATAATGGATTCCAGCATTTTCCCAATAACAGATGTTAGGCTAACTGGCCTATAGTTTCCAGCTATCTGTCTCCCTCCTTTCTTGAACCTTTGCAGTTTTCCAATTTGGTGGGACCACTCCAGACTCTAGGGAATATTGGAAGACTATAACCAATGAATCCGCTATCTCTGCAGCCACTTCCTTTAAGACCCTCGGAATGCAGGCCGTCCGGTCCAGGGGACTTGTCAGCCTTTAGTCCCATTAGTATTCCCATTACCTTTTCTCCACTGGCTTAGTATTAAATGTGGTCACTGTTAAAATTGGTAGCAGAATTAGACCTAAAAAACAACTTCTTTGATGAGATACGAGAGCGTGATCGGGAAGTGTAGAATGGAATCCCAGCTCCAAATAAATGCCTGCAGGAAGGGGGCAAAAAAAATTGGCTGAAAAAGACATTGTGGAAAAAATTGAATGTGGGTGATTTAACTTCTAGCTCCTTTTTCACTTCATTGTTTGATGTTTGTTTTGTCCATTTATTCTGATGACAGACAATCCACTTTGATCAAGTTGGAGAGGTCCACTCTGGATTCCAGAAAATGCAGTTGAAAATTAACCGAGCTGACATTTCATATCTGTTGAAAGTGGCCAATCGGCTATATGGAGAGAAGACCTGTAACTTCCTAGAAGTAAGTTATGAGTGGATCACCTGCTCCAAGATTCTTCCAGTGCTCAGGTGCCAGCAGGAAGACTGATGCCAGTTATGTTGTACTTAGATCCTCACAATAATCCCTGCAAAGGACAGAGCTATGCCTAATGCCATTGTTTTGACATTGCTGATATAGACAATTTACCAATTTTGTAACAATTCTGCTGATCCACTAATTGATCATTTTTAAATCAGGCCTTCAGTAGATTCCAAACTGGACAGTAGAACTAATTTTTCCAATATGCATTATGTAGGAATTCTGTAAATCCTCCATGAAATTCTATGGTGCAGAGATGTCTGCAGTTGATTTTCTAACTGCTGCGGATGAAACGAGACAAGAGATCAATAAATGGGTGGAGGCGCAGACTGAGGGTAAGTTGTCCTCCACCTTCAGTCATTTGCAAATTGATGGTGAAGCATGAATCAATTTTTAGAAAATGCAAACAAAATATAAAATTTTGTACCAGCAATTTGATTATGTTAAAAAATCTATTTTTTATGAATTTGCACACCCCCAAAGCCACAGCAATTGTTAAAAGATACTTTAATGAATTATATTGAATGAAACAGGATCCAGAAACTAGGCCAGAATTTTACCCCCATTCCCCGGGAGTGGGCGGGAGGTTGGAGGGGTGGGGGCAGGTGAAAAATTACGTGGGACGTGGGATATGCCATTCCTAACACTTACTAGCACCCTCCCCCCAACCACTGCCATTTTACCAGCAGCTGGGGAGGTGGAAAATGGCCCAGTTGCCAAGGCCAATTGAGGCCTTTAAGTGGCCAATTAATTGCTACTTATGGGCCTCCTCCGGGCACTTCACCTGCTTAGGAGGCCCCCCTGCCCCTGGTAATACCTGGCTCCCTCTTGCAGGCCCGGGTTGGGGGCCTTCCTGATCGGGAGCCCTGTGCCTCATGGAGGGCTCCCCAGTGGCACAAGCTACTCCCACTGGACCACTTCTCCCCTCCCTCTCAATCATCCCCCAACGCCACCTCGCTGGGGCCCAGCCCATTGTCCCCGGCATGGCCCCAGACACTTACCTTCATTCCGGGGCCTGCTCCATCTTGCTGGTCCTGGCTGGGTGCAGTCGCAGCAGTGGCCACCACTCCCAGCCAGGACTGAAGCCCGCTGATTGGCCAGCAGCTCTTGGAGGCAGGGCTTCCTGCCTCAGAGGTGCGGATGTCCCACCGGTGGCCAATTAAGGGCCTGGGATATGCAAAATCGCCACGTGTCATCCAGCAGAGGTGGGCACACACCTGACTTTTAAGCCAGTGGGTGGGGCCATTGCCTGAACGTAAAATTCCATCCCTGGAGTGGGTTCCAACAGTAAGTTAATTATCTCAGAGTTGAACCTGGATAGCTGTGTTTCAATTGACTAGTGTACCTCCAATCTGATGGCAAAGTGAATTCAGTTGAACGATGTACCAGTACTGGTGCCTTGTACTGGTCATGTTGTAGGTTATATTGGCTGTATACAGTTGACTGTATTAGCTTTAACTGAAATTTGGAGTGCTTTTGGTATCAAGCATGCTTGATACATGCTGTGCTGCCAGAATGATTGTCCTCCTGTGCACAATGATGCTCTTTGTTACAGAAAGCTACTGTAAATAGACTGTGTGCAAATCAATCGGAATTACTTGAAAGCTAGTGTAGAGCCAATGGTATAACGATGATGCAGTGTGGATTATCAGTATAAAAAAATTTGAGGAGCACTGCAGCCAAATTTCATCAATCTTTTAAGCCAATCGCACAATTGATGCTAATAACACTGCTCTGCACGCACTGCAAAAGTGCAGCTGATGAAAATTCCTGAAATTATCCCAGTTGTGGCTGTAAACATGTGCCTAAAATCTAATACGCAACAGGACTCAAAGTCATTTTTGTGATGTTTTATGGAGTTGTTTTCCTTTTCTGGTTTCTCCTCACTGAAACCAACAATGTATTTTCTTTGAAGGCATCTTTTTGGCAAAAGAAAGATTTGAATTAAAAACTAAACAACTTCCACAATTGCATTTTCTTAAAAAGTTGTTCTTAATGTGCAGAAACGAATGCCTGATGGCTTCAAGCTTTTATTTGGATGCATAAAGTGTGACTTAATGAAGGAATATAGCATAGGATTTAGTGCTTTCCTCAGGTCCTGACTGTTTACAAGGATTTCCACTTGTTTTACTCTGGTTTTATCGTTTTGCCATATTTATTTTTTTATTTTTTATTTAGAGATACAGCACTGAAACAGGCCCTTCAGCCCACCGAGTCTGAGCAACCATCAACCACCCATTTTTTCAGCATAATTCATCGATGGAAAAAGCAGCATAAAATTGTGTGTAACTTACCATTTCAGGGATTTCCAGGCCATCTTGTCTGCAGACTGGAGAGGTCAGATTTGCACTTTCTGAAGTTTGCAATGTGCAGTGTTGATGTTTACAGCTACAACTGGCATAAAACAGGGAACACAATGCTTTGTGGCCATTTGGCTCAGTTCCTGCTGTGACACAGGAAAATAACACCATTCCTATATTGCTAAGTTTGTGGATCTGAATGCTGCACTGGGTGAGGACATTGTCCTTCCAGCACTGGGACCAGGGGTTTGAATCTGGCCCAGACTAATGGAGTGGAAGTCTCCCAGTTGTGACCCAAAATGATTTTGGGCTGTTTCAGTCTAGTGGGCGTATGCTCAAAGTGCAAACTTTGCCCCTAATTTAGCAGAATAGGAAAAACTTTCTGCAAAGTCTCTTCCACTTGTCCACTGTGGCTTTGGTGGAGGAGGAGCAAAATCTTGGGATTTATGTCATGTTTGTAGGGGTTTGCACAGTTTCCCGGCCCTTCAGTGACAGGCACCTTGCTGGCTGTTGGCAATGCATCCCCACCTGGCCCACTGGGAAGGAGGTCTTGATCCAGGAGGCTGCAGATGTCA
Organism: Heterodontus francisci; assembly: GCF_036365525.1. Classification (NCBI taxonomy): domain Eukaryota; kingdom Metazoa; phylum Chordata; class Chondrichthyes; order Heterodontiformes; family Heterodontidae; genus Heterodontus; species Heterodontus francisci. The sequence goes on from NC_090372.1 coordinate 17,132,171, forward strand.
GTAGTGACCTGCCATGAAAAACTGAGCCTTCTGAGGCACTGGTGCTCAGACATGTCGAGAGAGCTGATCCTCTGCCTGTAGACCCTGTGTTGGGGTCTCACCTTCTTCGAACTGGGTCTCTGTGTCCATCTCCTGTTCCCTGTGGAGCAGCATGTGGAGAAGGTAGCTGGTGCTGCTGGTATTGCTCCTGGTGCTATTGGTCACCAGAGGTGCAAGATAGAGCTGCATAAACTGCTCCCATGCTGTAGTGAAGACTGACAGCACGGAAGTGCAGTGCAGAGTGAGTGAAGTGCAAGATGGTGAACTAACTTCCAAGAAGTTGTCAAGCACCTGTCAATCACACTTCCTGCTGCTGACTTCCTTATCTTCTTCCATGCACACCTGCCTCGTTGGAGATGTTGTTCTCTTCCTCCCATCCTTAGGAAAGATCTCACTGCAGTCCCACAGATCCTGCAGCAGGACCTTCAGGTAAGTGTCAGAGACCCTGGGAGGCAGCCTTCCCAGGTCTTCTCTCCATCCCTGTGGTTGTTGCAGCCTCAGAAATCCATCTCCAGTTCAGCCTTTCTGACCCATTGCCTGGTCACATTAATTCAAAATCCTTCTTTTGACAGATCTAGCGCATCATCCCACCCACCCTCTCTGATTGCTGAGAAGGAGAGCTGTGAGCACCAGCCTCTCACCTAGACATGGCCCAAGCCCTTCAGTTTCGCTGTTCAAACCCTTCTTGTTGTAAAAGAACCTTTATGGATGAGTGACCATAATATGATAGAATTTTACATTATGTTTGAAAGTGAGGTAGTTCAATCTGAAGCCAGGGAGTTAAATTTGAACAAAGGAAAGTATGAAGGTATGAGGGGCAAATTGGCTGAGGTGGATTGGGAAAATACATTAAAAGGTATAACAGTACAAAGGCAATGGATAGTCTTCAAAGAAATGTTACATGGTTTACAGCAATGATACATACCTTCAAGGCACAAAAACCCCAAAGTAAAGGCAGTCAACTGTGGATAACAAAGGAAGTTAAGGATTGTATACGATTAAAAGTTGCTAGAAATAGAGGTAAACCTGAGGATTAGGAGAATTTTAGATTACAGCAAAGGAGGATGAAGAAACTGATAAAGAAAGGGAGAATAGAATATGAATGTAAGTGGAAGCTCAGTCATTGAGTGTGTCTAAAGCAGAGACTGACAGATTTCTAAATACAATTGACATAAGGGGATATGCGGATAGTGTGGGAAAAAGGCATTGAAGTGGATGATCAGCCATGATCATATTGTTATGACCCGGTGAGAAAGAGGTCTAGGGTTCCCTTTCAACCTTCACCTGGTCTTACCATGACAGGGTTTAATTTTAAACACACTTTTTAGCTCCCCCTTGGTGAATCCTTATTCACTGCTTTCCGATTATAAGGCTAAGAAACAAGCACAAACAGGCTTTCTTAGGTTTAAAGAAGAGAAGTTGAAATTTATTAAACTTGAACTTAAACTCTAATTTGGTTGACGTCTACGGATACACGATGCACCCACACTAGCATGCATACACAATACACGCATGCAAATAGAGACAGAAAAGAGCAGAAGAAAAATAAAGTGGAAAGGTTTGAGGCAATATCTGAAGTTTTTTGTTACGGTTCTTCGAGCTCACTGTAGAGTCCTTGATTGCAGGTAGATCTTGCTTTTTGTTGGGGCCCAGTATTCTTCTTAAAACTTGTTTGCTGTAGGAGACTTTCTTGGGATTCATGTGTCTTCAGTGGATTCAGAGGCTTGTGAGAAAGAGATGGGAGCAGACAGGAGCGATCTTCTCAGTCCAGGAGCAAACAGACACTCCAGTTCAGAAATAAACTCTGGAACAGCCAGGTAGTCATGTGACCAGCTGGTCTAACCAGATCTGGCCCTTGTGGTTTGTATCCTCCTTAGCAGGCCCTGGAATGTGATTCCTCACCTTCGATGTCTGTTAGTATGTAAAAAAAAATTTCCAGCCATGGCTGATCTGTTTAACAAGTAATTTTCTCGCTCCAAACAACAGTTAAAAATCAATGTTCATGACAAAATTGATGTGCCTCATTCTTGGCAGGTGGGGGTCTAGCATGACAATATTGACTGGCGGGGCAGGCTCGATGGGCTGAATGGCCTACTCCTGCTACTATGTTCCTATGTTCCCGGCCTATCAGATTCACTGAAGAAGCACTCCCTGCCATGCACTCACCTGGTTGACCCTGGCCAGTTGCTGACAGCTTAGGAAACAGGTGAGCTGGCTGTCAAATGCAGAATGCTTGGTTAAAACAACAGTTAATTACCTATTTACATATTACAATTACTTACCTAACAGCTCCAAGGGGGTTTCCTGCTGGCCTGCAAACTCACCGGGTGAGACCCGGAAATGGGGGGTGGTATTGGGTTCCTGACCCAACGTCACTTTTAGGGGATTTAACTCCCCGCATGCGCCTGAACTCACTTTCCCTTGGCAATTAGGATTTAGAGAGTCGTAGAGTCATTACGGCACAGAAGGAGGCCATATGCCGTATGTTTTTGGGTACAATTGATTGTTAATCAGGGCCTTGAAGATCAAGTGTAATCAATGCCTGTAAACATGCTTTACTTCAGTGATTTTGTTTGTAACTACAGAAAGATTAGCAGTAAATGGCATTATAAGAACCAACAGGAAAATGAAGCCCAGGAAAAGACCCCTGAGGTCCATCTGGCAAGTCCGATCGTTGGTATCTGGTCCTAAAACATAACTAATGTACCATAAGATTGCTAATGTTACGACCAGGTGAGGATGGGGTCTCAGGCTCCCCTTTCGTGCCTTCTCTGGTTTGATCGCAACAGAGTTTATTCTTTTAACACAGTAATTTAACTTACCACCTGTGAGCACTTGCTCCTGTTATTCTAAAATATACTTGCAAATAAACCAATCAGACAGGTTTTCTTGAGTTTAAACAAGAAAGATGTAAGTTTATTAACCTGATCACTCTAAATCGGATAAAATTACTAAAATACGTGATGCATCCATGCTCACATTCACACAAGGGGCACACACATGCACACATACACACACATACACACAAATAAATTACAGAGGGGAAAACAGAGTTGGGAGGTTGAAGTAATGTCTGTAATAAATGGAATTTAAATACTGAGTCTCAGTGTCATTAGTTGAAGTTAAAGTCTTGAAGTCCTCACTGGGCCACATGCACAATTTGGGCTTGCTTCACTGGTTCTGGAAGGCAGGAGAGGGGCTTTATCCGTGTCCTCTTTGTTGCAGACTGTCAAGATCTGTAGATTTGAGGCTTAGCTGCAGCCGAGGCTACCCTGGGACTTTGCTGGAGAGAGGGGTGCTTTCGTGCTGGCTTACAGTTTCAGTCTGACTTCTGAGTCATCATTCACAAATTTTCAGTGTGGCCCAAGTAGTCATGTGATGTGACTATCTCTTTGTGTTTGAAACAGAAATTTCTGGAAGGGTTTTTTTGAAATTCAAAGTTCTCCTCTCAAGTTGTGCAAACATACTTGGTAGGGGGGTATTTGGCTCTTTCAAAGTCAATGGGTGTCGTTGGGCTTCTGACGATCAACATTGACAAAACCATTCTAGGTAATTGAATCAGAGCGCACCCCTATTGTTCTGGCTAGATGGGGTAATCACCTCTGTCCCCAGCTGGCCCTTGGCTTCTCATTTGCAATTTCTGTGTGACCATCTTTAGCTGTTCTGTTCTGCTTTTTAAAAAGTTATTTGTAATAATGTCCAGTAAAAGTCTCAGGCAAAGTTCCATATGGTGAAATTAATATTTCCAGTTGGCATGGGGGGTTCCTGTTACACTAACATTTTGTAAAATGATCCATTTGAACAAAGAAATATGAATTTGAAGAATAATTGAATATATTATTTTCATTTTGCAATATTTTAATACAAACTAATCCCTCCCTTACTAAATTAAAATGGATATTAACCAATTTTGGAAATTGCAACATTCAAGCCTGTGTATTGTTCTGTGAGAAAAGCTTCCAGTTTCAGTAGCTATTCCGAGGAAACATTTTTAAAATATGTAACCAAAAACCTTTGGCAACTACGAATTTGATTTTTTTTTTCTCTCTCTCCTTCTGAAGTTTTAAATTTAGAAAATAAATTACTGAAGGTTAAATCTTTCCAAGTCTTTTTACTGTGTACTGTATCAATATAGTGTATCTATTTCCATTCAGGAGATCCAGGACCTGCAGGCTCCAGGGTCAGTTGGTAGTGATACTAGACTCGTGTTGGTGAATGCCATCTACTTCAAAGGAAGCTGGGCTAATAAGTTTGAAAAATGATACACAGGGGAGATGCCATTCAGACTGAATAAGGTATTCTAACAAAGTACCAGCACTGAACTAAGTGATGTTGTCTTTTTAATTCTTCCCCCATAAGAAACCACACAAGTTATGATCCTGATTATTTAATTAGTAATATTAAATTATGACCTTTGGAAATTTTACTGAGCTTGGATCAACAGCAAAGGAGCTCAATTGGAAGCAAAACTACTAAAGCAGAGTTGTTTTGCAGGACTTGGGGGCATTGTGACATTGCTATCAGTGCAAGACATGAGTTTGGTGAAAGTCTAAAACAGACTGTCAGATAACATTGTTTATTTCAAGCCTTGAAACTTGCTGATCAATAATGTCAATTTATCTAGATAACATAGTTCTATGGTCAGGGTATATAGAGAAACAAGTAACTTTTTTTTTATATAATTGTTGATTTTAAGTGACCCTAATGCCCAGGTACCAGAATAAATGTGACTGTGTTTTAGAGTGAAAAACCTTTCTGAATGACAAGTGGATCTCACCCACAGAGTGTTCTGTTTATTCAAAGCTAACAATGTATTTTGATCAGTCCAGAGTTGTAAATTTGGTAACGTGGCTTATTGACTAAATGATCTGGGAAATATACTTGGTTGAAACTTTCAGAAGAATACATCAGTGCCCCTCAAAAATAATATGTACAGTTCAGAGTAAAGTTGATTGATTGTAGATACTGTGCCTTTAACTACTTATATTTATATACCAGTGAGTACTCTTGACAAACTATGGGCAATTATGACATTGCGCTCTAACACAATGCACATATACAACAAAATGGCTGATTTACAGGTTATCTTGTGATTAGTTTTGCTTCTTTTGAGTAATTTCTAAAACTCTCTCCTTCAACATTCTTTTTCAATTATTTTAACTTACGAAAAGAAATGATATGCATTCAATGTCACTGTTCACAAAATGAAAGCAAGCCAGTGAAAATGATGTACCAAAATGAGGAGTTCTTTATACGTCATGTTCCACGAGTTAAAATCAAAGTTCTTGAGATTCCATACGTTGGTAACGACTGAAGCATGATCATCTTGTTGCCAGATGACATCATGGATGATTCCACAGGTCTCAACCAGGTACAGTGTCTTTCCATGATTCACCTGGAGTCAGAGATTTCACAAGTAGATGCAGAAACTCCTTACTCTGTGAGCTGTATGAAGCTTTAATATTCTTAAATTTACAACACCTCTAAGAGTATCTATAGAGTAGCTGAATAATTTAATTCCGGGAACCACTGGTTATAGAGATCTTTTTCACAGCTTGATGCTGTAAGGGTGCTTAGCAAATCACAAGTGCCTTCAGACACGTACTGGGACATCCCCACTCATTTGCTGGTCCATTTGGTGAACATAAAACGCCACTTTACAGCCCCAGTCTAGCAAAATGGCAAACTAGGCGGGGCTGTGACCCAGAGCAGGTGGCATTCCTCTTAATCAACAATTCTGTATTTTAAACCGCCTTTCATCACACAATTTATTGACATAATATATAGTAGCTCAGATGTGCTCTGATTTCTATAATGGCATTTTGGCAGAAACACATAGACATGGATTGAGGAGCTAATGACCGAGATTTTTTGTTATTCACATTGGATTTTATTTGTAAAATTCATACCTAAAAGGTGTACTCCAATATAAAGTTTAGATTATACAAAGTTTAGAATAAATGCATTTCTTTTTTTGATGTTCCCCACCGTGAATGCTTCAATCCTCAGCAAGTTCAAGCATTGAGTAGTTGTACCATACAGACCAGAACTAATCTATACTGCATGAGCTAATTGCGGTCAACGTCCAGTAAAGATGCTAGAATTCCCTGCCACCTCCCTACTGTGTAACACACTATTCATGTTAAAGTGCCTTGCTGTGAAATGATAACTCACCCCTGAGCTAGGAGAGGGAAATCAGACAGGAGTTCTACCTGTGATTGTTATCCAGCACACCCTCCTAAAATCACATACATGTCTGGATATCCTTCAAAGACAGAATTGGACTTGCCTGAGATGCTTTCCAGTCAGTTTGCCTACACTTGCTGTTCAAGCTTACATGTGAGTAATGGTTATGTAGCCTGTGGAAAACCAGCACTGGTGGAACTATTCCCCAGCACAGAGTCAACACAGTCAGTCAAGGAGGTTGGAAAAAGTGGCAAGGGAAATGTATGAAGCACTGAGCACAAGATGGCTGGCTCCCCATTCTGAGACACGACCTTTCAGCATTTCTGAGACAAGGTAAAGAAATGTAACATGTTGTGGTTACTTGCATTTCCCAGCACCAATTATGGTTTAATATTATACAAATGCAAAAACAATGATGAGTAGGAAAAGATCCTCAGCTTCATCCAGCCTCTCTCCCACATTGTGATACCCTGTGTATCACACTATATACACTCTTTACCCCACCCAAAATCCTTGTGATTTCCTGGCAGAGGCAGAAAAACATTAAAAACATTGGGGAGAAAAACCTAAGAAATTCCTCTCCTCTTCCCATTGTTACGACCAAGGCAGGGGTAATGCGCTGTTAATTCAGTCTCACTACTCCACAGGTATATTATTAAAGTTTCCCACCAACTGGGAATTAGCCAAATTAAACACTTTATTTATCCCCCAGAATAAAGCACACCAAACCAGGTTTCTTTAAACAGCAACAAAATTAACTATTTATTAATAAACTAAAATCTTAAACAATAATGGGATAAATCAATATATATGAAAAGATTTTATAACTCCTTATTCTTCTTAACCCTCATGCATACACATCTCCATTCAAAAATCGGTTAACCGGGGAAACAGGGTGTTTGAGTTGCAGCTGTTTCTTAGGAAATAAAATAATTGGTTGTCACAGTCTGGTAGGATATTTCTGGATCAGTAAGGTGTCCCAGAGTCGAATAGTCAGATGCCACTCGAAGTCTCTCCAGGCACGTTTGATGAACAGTCTATGATGGGTAGGCATTTAAGGCAATTCATCTGCAGCAGGTGTCATACAGATCTTTCAGAAAAAGGTGTAGCAACAGGTCTACTTAAATTTTAAAGTAGCAGTCTAACAATAGAAGCTTTCTTGAGATTTCAAGATCTCTCAAAATACAAAGGTCAACAAGAATCACTCCTGAGGCAGAGATTTTCCAGAGACTGGAGGCAATAGGAATTTGCTACCTTTGCAATGCAGGGCTTCCTCTCAGCAAAGGGGTCTTTCTCCACAGAGAGCAGCAACTTTGGGCGGCACAGTGGCGCAGTGGTTAGCACCGCAGCCTCACAGCTCCAACGACCCGGGTTCGATTCTGGGAACTGCCTGTGCGGAGTTTGCAAGTTCTTCCTGTGTCTGCGTGGGTTTCCGCCGGGTGCTCCGGTTTCCTCCCACCTCCAAAAGACTTGCAGGTTGATAGGTAAATTGGCCATTGTAAATTGCCGCTAGTGTAGGTAGGAGAATGGTGGGGATGTGGTAGAGAATATGGGGTTAGTGTAGGGTTAGTATAAATGGGTGGTTGTTGGTCAGCACAGACCTGGTGGGCCGAAGGGCCTGTTTCAGTGCTGTATTTCTAAATAAAAAAAAACTCCTCTTTCTCTGGGTCTTTTCTCTCTATTCAGGCAGGCCAAAACCACATCTTAAATGTAGAACTGCTTTCTAAGGGAGGCAAGGTTTCATTTGCAGAGAATGGTAATACTTTTTCTGGGTTTTCTTCTCTTTCCAGGCAAGGCAAAACAAAGATTTCAAAGCCTTCTCTTTCAGTTCACTGGTTTCTTTCAATCCCAAAACAAAACTCACCTTTCAACAACCAAATCATAAATCTTCCTGGTTGCCTGGAAACAAGTTGCCGTGCAGCCTGTGCCCCACCCAGTTCAGCATTCAATGTTCTCAGAGAAATGTGTCTTTCAAAACACAGAACTCCAAGTTTCCTTTTCCAAACAAAGCACTTGTAACACCAAGCAGTCATAAGTAGTCCAAGAGATCACTCTGGCCTTGGTCTTTGTAACTGAGCTTTTCTTGTTTTGGTTTCTTACTGATATTTTTTCTTTTGGTCTATCAGCTGGAGCAGATACTTACGTTCGACAAGCTGCAAGAATGGACACTTCCAAACCGGATGCAAAAGGTGGATGTTCATGTTCGTCTGCCCAAATTTAAACTGGAAGATAACTATGAGCTCAACTCGCCCCTGTCCAGTTTGGGCATGTGAGACCTTTTTGATGGTTCAAGGGCCGATCTATCTGGAATGTCTGGAGCTTGTGACTTATAAGTGTCAAAAGTTGTGCACAAATCCTTTGTGGAGGTGAATGAGGAAGGAACTGAAGCAGCAGCTGCTACTGCGGTTGTGATGGAAGGTTGTAAGTTAATGCAGGAGGAGATGTTCACTGCAGATCATCCCTTCCTGTTTTTCATTAGACACAACAAAACAAATAGCATTCTGTTCTTTGGTAGATACTCCTCTCCCTGAACACCAGACTAAGTAACACGGCATGATAACCTGAAAGCAAAATGTTGAATTATTTAGTCAGTAAATGCAAGGGAATAATCTTAATGGTGATTACAGATACATTAAATGAATGTATTTCACTTGTTAAAGCTTCTGATTCACAATAAACTTCTTTCAAATACAAACTACAGTTTAAAATGAATAGAAAATATGGTTCATAAAAGCAAAATACAGCAGATGCTGGAAAACTGAAATAAAAACAAGAAATGCTGGAAATACTCAGCAGGTCTGGCAGCATCTGTGGAGAGAGAAGCAGAGTTAACGTTTCAGGTCAGTGATCCTTCTTCAGAACTGGCAGAGGCTGGAAATGTAACAGGTTTTAAGCAAGTAAAGTGGGGGTGGTTCAGTGATTATTGTCTTGGAATTTTTCAGGATAGATTTATTGCTTTCTAATTTAAAATATATAATTATTTTGTATCAAGTTTTATTAGCAATTTTTTTAAATTCATTCATGGGATGTGGGCGTCGCTAGCCAGGCCAGCATTTATTGCCCATCCCTAATTGCCCTTGAGAAGGTGGTGGTGAGCTGCCTTCTTGAACCGTTGCAGTCCATGTGGGGTTGGTACACCCACAGTGCTGTTAGGAAGGGAGTTCCAGGATTTTGACCCAGCGACAGTGAAGGAACGGCGATATAGTTCCGAGTCAGGATGGTGTGTGACTTGGAGGGGAACTTGCAGGTGGTGGTGTTCCCATGCATTTGCTGCCCTTATCCTTCTAGTTGGTAGAGGTCACGGGTTTAGAAGGTGCTGTCTAAGGAGCCTTGGTGCATTGCTGCAGTGCATCTTGTAGATGGTACACACTGCTGTCATTGTGCGTCGGTGGTGGAGGGAATGAATGTTTGTAGATGGGGTGCCAATCAAGCGGGCTGCTTTGTCCTGGATGGTGTCGAGCTTCTTGAGTGTTGTTGGAGCTGCACCCATCCAGGCAAGTGGAGAGTATTCCATCACACTCCTGACTTGTGCCTTGTAGATGGTGGACAGGCTTTGGGGAGTCAGGAGGTGAGTTACTCGTCGCAGGAATCCTAGCCTCTGACCTGCTCTTGTAGCCGCGGTATTTATATGGCTACTCTAGTTCAGTTTCTGGTCAATGGTAGCCCCTAGGATGTTGATAGTGGGGGGATTCAGTGATGGCAATGCCATTGAATTTCAAGGGGAGATGGTTAGATTCTCTCTTGTTGGAGATGGTCATTGCCTGGCACTTGTGTGGCGCGAATGTTACTTGCCACTTATCAGCCCAAGCCCGGATATTGTCCAGGTCTTGCTGCATTTCTACATGGACTGCTTCAGTACCTGAGGAGTCACGAATGGTGCTCAACATTGTGCAATCATCAGCAAACATCCCCACTTCTGACCTTCTGATTGAAGGAAGGTCATTGATGAAGCAGCTGAAGATGGTTGGGCCTAGGACATTACCCTGAGGAAATCCTGCAGTGATGTCCTGGAGCTCAGATGATTGACCTCCAACAACCACAACCATTTTCCTTTGTACTAGGTATGACTCCAACCAGTGGAAGGTTTTCCCCCTGATTCCCATTGACCTCAGTTTTGCTAGGGCTCCTTGCTGCCATACACGGTCAAATGCTGCCTTGATGTCAAGAGCAGTCACTCTCACCTCACCTCTTGAGTTCAGCTCTTTTGTCCATGTTTGAACCAAGGCCTGTAATGAGGTCAGGAGCTGAGTGGCCCTGGTGGAACCCAAACTGAGCGTCACTGAGCAGGTTATTGCTAAGCAAGTGCTGCTTGATGGCACTGTCGATGTCACCTTCCATCACTTTACTGATGATTGAGAGTAGGCTGATGGGGCAGTAATTGGCCAGGTTGGACTTGGTGCTTTTTGTGTACAGGACATTCCTGGGCAATTTTCCACATTGCAGGGTAGATGCCAGTGTTGTAGCTGTACTGGAACAGCTTGGCTAGGGGCGCAGCAAGTTACGGAGCACATGTCTTCAGTACTATTGCCGGAATATTGTCAGGGCGCATAGCCTTTGCAGTATCCAGTGCCTTCAGTCGTTTCTTGATATCACGCGGAGTGAATCGAATTGGCTGAAGTCTGGCATCTGTGATGTACCAAAACTCCTGCTTTTGAGTTTTAAATTTCAAAGGAATGTATTTTTTGGTATTTTTTTGGAATATAAATAGAAAATACTGGCAATAAATACCAATTTTACCATTTTAAGCCATGGGATTGGTGCTACAGATTGGAAACTCTAGGTTAGTGAGTTAATCAGCATTTCAAACATAAAGACAGGTTAATTTCATCAGAATATTATATATGAACATGGGAACAGAAGTAGACCATTCAGCCCCTCGAGTCTGTTCCACCATGCAGTTAGAGCTGAATCTTATCTCCATCTACCCACCTTGGTTACGTAACCCTTAATACCCTTTCCTAACAAAAACCTATCAATCTCAGTTGTGTTGTTTTCAATCGACCTAATTTCAACAACTTTTTGGGGGAGAGAATTCCAGTTTTTCACTATGCTTTGTGTGAATTAGTGCTTTCTGACATCATCCCTGACAACCTAGCTCTAATTTTAAGCCTTTGCCCCCTTGTGGACTCGCCCAGCAGAAGAAATACTTTCTCTCTACCTACCCAATCAAATCCTTTAATCATCTTAAACACTTCAATTAGATCACTCTAAAATTTCAATATTCAAGTGTCTACAAGTCTAGTTCATGCTACCTGCCCTCATAATTTAACCATTTAGCCCCTGTATCATTCAGTGAATGTATGCTGTACTCCCTCCAAGGCCAATATATCCTTCCTGAGTTGCGGTGCCCAGAACGAATGCAGTACTCCTGTTGGGGTCTAACCAGAGCTTTGTACAGCTGTAAGATAACTTCAACCTCTTTGGAATCCAGCCCTCTTGAGAAAAAGGCCAATATTTAGGGGAGGCGGTGGCATCGTGGTATTGACACTGGACTAGTAACCCAGAGACCCAGGGTATTTCTCTGGGGACATGGGTTCAAATCCCACCACAGCAGAAGGTGGAATTTGAATTTAATTAATAAATCTGGAATTAAAAGCTAGTCTAATGATGGCCATGAAACCATTGTCGATTGTTGTAAAAACCCATCTGATTCACTAATGTCCTTTGGGGAAGGAAATCAGCAGTCCTTACCTGGTCTGGCCTACATGTGACTCCAGACCCACAGCAATGTGGTTAACTCTTACATGCCCTCTGAAATGGCCTAGCAAGCCACTCAGTTGTATCTAACCGCTACAAAGTCAATAAAAAGGAATGAAACCGGACAGACCGCCTGGCATCGACCGAGTCACCGGAAACGACAATGGCAAACCCAGCCCGGTCGACCCTGCAAAGTCCTCCTTACTAACATCTGGGGGCTTGTGCCAAAGTTGGGAGAGCTGTCCCACAGACTAGTCAAGCAACAGCCTGACATAGTCGTACTCACGGAATCATACATTACAGACAATGTCCCAGACACTGTCATCACCATCCCCGGGCATGTCCTGTCCCACTGGCAGGACAGACCCACCAGAGGTGGCGGGACAGTGGTATACAGTAGGGAGGGAGTTGCCCTGGGAGTCCTCAACATTGACTCTGGACTCCATGATGTCTCATGGCATCCGATCAAACATGGACAAGGAAACCTCCTGCTAATTACCACCTACCGCCCTCCCTCAGCTGATGACTCAGTACTCCTCCATGTTGAACAGCACTTGGAGGAAGCACAGAGGGTGGCGAGGGCACAAAATGTACTCTGGGTGGGCGACTTCAACGTCCATCACCAAGAGTGGCTCGGTAGCAACACTACTAACCGAGCTGGCCGAGTCCTAAAGGACATATCTGCTAGACTGTGAGTGGGGGATTTACAGTTCTTGGAGCAGTCATAGCAGCAACAATTTATATTTCTATACCACATTTAACATAATAAAACTTTGCAAGGCACCTCACAGGAGCACATAAAGCAAATTTGACACAATGCCACATAAGGTGATATTAGGGCAGGTGTCCAGTAATCCAGAGACCCAGGCTAACACTCTGGGGACAAGGGTTAAAATCCCACCATGGCAGCTGGTGGAATTTATATTCAATTAATTAATAAATTTAGTTAATGAATGAAAAGTCTGGAATTGAAAGCTAGTCAGTAATGGTGACCATTAAACTGCCATGGATTGTCGTAAAAATCTATCTGGTTCAGTAATGTCCTTTAAGGAAGGAAATCTGCCGTCCTTACCTGGTCTGGCCTATATGTGAGTCCAGACCCAGACAATGTGGTTGACTCTTAACTGCCCTCTGAAATTGTCTAGCAAGCCCTTCAGTTGTACAAAACTGCTACACAAAAGTTGAAAAGGAATAAAATCATACAGAACACGTGGCATGGGCCTACGCTCCGGAATGACAACGGCAAATCCAGCCCTGTCGCCGCTGCAGAGCCCTCCTTACTAACATCGGGGGGCTTGCCCCAAAATTGGGAGTGCTGTCCTCCAGACTAGTCAGGAAATGCCTGACATAGTCATACTTACAGAAACATACCTTAAATTAAATGTCCCAAACACCACCATCAACATTCCTGGGTATGTCTTGTCCCACCAGCAGGACAGACCCACTAGAGGTGGTGGGGCAGTGGTCTACAGTCAAGGGGGAGTTGAGCTGGGAGTCCTCAGCATTGACTCCGGACCCCATAAAGTCTCTTGGCATCAGGACAAACATGGGAAAGGAAACCTCCGATTGATTACCACCTACTGCCCTCTCTCAGATGATGAATTAGTATACCTCCATGTTGAACACCACTTGGAAGAAGCACTGAGGGTGGCAAGGGCACTGAATGTACTCTGGGTCGGGGACTTCAATGTCCATCACCAAGAGTGGCTCGGTAGCACCACTGTTGACCTAGCAGGCCAAGTCCTGAATTACATATTTGCCAGACTGGGCCTGCAGCAGGTGGCGAGGGAACCAACAAGAGGGAAAAACCTACTAGAACTTGCCATCACCAATCTACCTGTTGCAAATGCTTCTGTCCTTGACAGTATTGGTAGGAGTGACCATACACAGTCCTTGTGAAAACAAAGCCTCTCTTCACACTGAGGATACCTTCCATCATGTTGTTTGGCACTACCACTGAGCTAAATGGGATAGATTCAGAACAGATTTGGCAGCTCAAAACTGGGCATCCATGTAAAAGCAGCAACAGAATTGTACTCAACCACAATATGTAACCTCATGGCTTGGCATATCCCTCACTCTTGCATTACAATGAAGCCAGGGGATCAATCCTGGTTCAATGAAGAGTGCAGGAGGGCATGCCAGGAGGAGCACCAAGCATACCTCAAAATGATGTGTCTACCCGGTGAAACTACAACACAGGACTACATGCATGCCAAACTGTGTAAGCAGCATGCGATAGAGCGAAGCAATCCCACAACCAACGGATCAGATCAAAGCACAGCAGTCCTGCCACATCCAGTCGTGAATGGTGGTGGACAATTAAACAACTAGCAGGAGGAGGAGGGTCCACAAACATCCCCATCCTCAATGATGGGGGAGCCCAGCACATCAGTGCAAATCATTTGCAACCATCTTCAGCCAGAAGTGCCGAGTTGATGATCCATCATGGCCTCTTCCTGATGTCCCCAGCATCACAGATGTCAGTCTTCAGCCAATTCAATTCACTCCACGTGATATCAACAAACGGCTGAAGGCACTGGATACTGCAAAGGCTATGGGCCCTGACAACATCCTAGATGTAGTACTGAAGATTTGTGCTGCAGAACTAGCTGTGTCCCTAGCTAAGCTGTTCCAGTACAGCTACAACACTGGCATCTACCTGGCAATGAGGAAAATTGTCCAGGTATGTCCTGTGCACAAAAAGCAGGACAAATCAAATCCGGCCAATTACCACCCCATCAGTCTACTCTCAATTATTAGTAAAGTGATGGAAGGTGTCGTCAACAGTGCTATCAAGTGGCACTTGCTCAGCAATGACCTGCTCACTGACGCTCAGTTTGGGTTCTGCCAGGGCCACTCAGCTTGAACTTGTGCAGCCTTGGTTCAAACATGGACAAAACAGCTGAACTCAAGTTGTGAGGTGAGAATGATTGTCCTGGACATCAAAGCAGCATTTGACTGAGTATGGCATCAAGGAGCCCTAGCAAAACTGAAATCCACCCACTAGTTGGAGTCAAATCTAGCACAAAGGAAGATTGTTGTTGGAGGCCAATCATCTCAACCCCAGGATATTGCTGCAGGGGTTCCTCAGGGTAGTGTCCTAGGCCCAAACATCTTTAGCTGCTTCATCAATGATCTTCCCTCCATCATAAGGTCAGAAGTGGGGATGTTCGCTGATGATTGTACATTGCTCAGTACCATTTGCAACACCTCAGAGACTTGAGCAGCCCATGTCCATATGCAGCAAGACCCAGACAACATTCAGGTTTGGGCTGATAAGTAGCAAGTAACATTTGTGCCATACAAGTGCCAGCAATGACGATTTCCAATAAGAGAGAATCTAACCATCTCCCCTTGACATTCAATGGCATTACAATCACTGAACCCCCACTATCAACATCCTGGGGGTTACCATTGACCAGAAACTGAACTGAACCAGTCACATAAATACTGTGACTACAAGAGCAGGTGTCAGAGGCTGGGAATTCTATGGTGAGTAACCCAGCTCCTGACTTGCCAAAGTCTGTCCACCTACAGGGCACAAGACAGGAGTGTGATTGAATACTCTCCATTTGGCTGGATCAGGATGGCTCCAACAACACTCAGGAAGCCCGACACCATCCAAACAAAGCAGCCCGCTTGATCGGCACCCCATCCACTACCTTAAGTATTTACTCCAGCCACCACCAACACACAGTGACAACAGTGTGTACAGTCTATAAGATGCACTACAGCAACTCACCACGCCTCCTTCAACAGCACCTTCCAAACCCGCGACCTCTTCCACCTAGAAGGTCAAGGACAGCAGATGCACAGAAACACCACCGCCTGCAAGTTTCTCTCCAAGTCAAACACCATCCTCACTTGGAAAAATATCGCTGTTCCTTCACTGTTGCTGGATCAAAATCCTGGAACTCCCTCCCTAACAGCACTATGGGTGTACCCACACCAGATGGACTGCAGCAGTTCAAGAAGGCGGCTCACCACCACCTTCTCATGACAATTAGGGATGGGCAAAAAATGTTGGCCTTGCCAGCGACACCCACATCCCATGAAAGAATAAGAAAAGCCTTGATCAAAGAGGTAAGCTTTAAGGACCATCCTAAAGGAAGAAAGAGAGGTAGAGAGGCAGAGAGATTTATGGAAGGAATTCCAGAGTTTAGGGACTTGGCAGCTGAAGGCATGACCACTAATGGTGGAGGGTTTAAACGCAGGCAAACTCAAGAGGCCAGAGGAGGGATTTGAAACCAAGGATAAGAATTTTAAAATACAGATGTTGCTTAACGAGGAGCCAATGTAGGTCAGTGAGCACAGGGGTGATGGCTCAATGGGAGTTGGTGTAAGGACACAGGCAGCAGAGTTTTGGATGACCTGAAGTTTACAGAGGATAGAATGTGGGTGGCCAGCCAGGAGTGCATTGGAGTCAAGCCCAGATTTAACAAATGCATGATTGAGGGATTCAGCAGATGATTAGCTGAGGTGGGGTGAAGTCCTGCCATGTTATTGAGGTGGAAATAGGCAGTCTTAGTGATGGCACAAATATGTATTCGGAAGCTGATCTTGGGGTCAAAAATGATACCAAGATTGCGAAGTCTGGTTCAGCCTCAGACATAGACCTATATTCGGTGGTGTGCACTTTATACTTTTTATGTTGTGCCAGCTTTTGCTAAGTTTTCCAAATTGCCATGTACACTTCTCACAAGCTCTGTAGGGTTTAATTGCACAGCAACTTTAAAAAGCAAAGCAAGAAGCCCCCTTGTGTCCCTCAGAAGAGGACAAGCCTCCGCTGTGAAGGAGGCGTCCAATCAATGTGAGGGTGGAAAGGCGGAGACTCCGGGTTAAAATCCGGCCCACAGGCAGCGCACAGAGTGAAGTGAACAGAGTGAAAGGAAGTGTTGGATGCTGAAAGGCGGCGGTAGTGCCCCTACATTTCCCTGTCAGCGCTGCAAACCTTCGCTAACTTGTTGCTCAGTTTCCCAGCTTTTAGCGCAACAGAGAAACATCAGCCACTTCACCCATGTGGAATCTGTCCTTTCTATCTCGTACTGAACAGTCAACAAATACCACCGGGGACAGGGAGATCTACAGGATTCCGCTTCAGGATTTGTCATCGAGCTGTTCATTTCGGAGCTGAAATCGACCGGGTAAATTTGCAAACCCGAACTTGCCCGAGGAGTGACCATATTTTTATAATTCAGTTAAAAAAAAGAGACGAGCCCGTTTTCCTTATAGGTTCAGGGAAAGAGCAAATGTTTGCTGGACACGAAGGAGGAGTAAGTTTACGTTCAGGAAGGTTGAGGCAGTCATTTAATGTTGAGAGACAGGAAAGGATCAGGATCCACCATGAGGACAGATTGTGGATGGGAAACTGTTCAGGTAGGCACCCATTCAGAAAGGCAGAGAGGCATGAACTGGCGAGCAGGAATAAATAGATTCCGGAGGAACTTGAAAGGATGTCGGTTTTTATGAAGCTATGTATACATGATTGCTAGAAGCATTAGGAATGAGATGACAGAAGGGTTGTGCAGTAGAGAAGTGGGATATACCAGAAATATGTATATTATTTATACTTTAATAGCAATATTTTTGAAAACAGAGACATTTTGTCAAAGCTTTTCATCTTGCACTCATCAGTGCACAATCCGCAAGAATGCCAATGTAAGGGAAAGCAACAAATCTATACTGTGAGAGTGCTGATTAGTTGGCAGGTGCACTCTGATTGGTAGAGGTGTTGCCATGGAGAATGCACCAGTTTATGGTGACTGATAGTTAACTGCCAAGCTTTTTTTTGAAATTTAAACCAGGCAGCTTGACTCTGGTCAAGGCATTGTCCTGAGGAATGAACCAGCAAATAGCTGTCAGTTGTTTAGCTGAAACAGGTGCAATGTGTGTACATGTTCTTTCTGTCTGCAAAGTAGTACCAAACGACTAAAAATATTTTTACTGGAATGGGATCAATGTTTATTGTGTTTAGAAAAGACAATGGACGGAAAAGGGATTGTAGATCTATATGTTAGGGGCACCTGGGCAGTAACCAAAGTCAATCCTGTTTCAAAAGTATGGCAGCAGAGGCTAAACATAATAGTCAAAACTTTGTAATAGTAATAGGGCAGTCAGAGAAGTATAAACCATAACAGATATAAGCAGAAGCAAAACTGAAGATTGACAATATTGTGTGATTACTTCCTGCAAGTATTCAATGGGAGGATTTGAGAAACATGCCCACTCCAAACAGAATGAAGCAAAGTGAATCTCATGACTTATACAAATGAGATGAAGTCATATACAAACTTACTAAATCACTGGGAACCTATGTTATTTTCCCCAGAGTGCTGACAGAGTGTAGGAAGGATATTTATGAGGTACTGGCCTCCATTATGAGGGAGTTGCTGGAGATTGAGGAGGCACCCAGTGGATTGGAAACAGGTCAGTTGGAGACCATGTTCAGAAAAAGGTATAAAACTGACAGAAAAATTAAAACCTCCATTCACACAGCAGAAGTAAACTTGAGCATCTGTCTTTCAAAAACCTAGTGAAAAGTAGCCACCGGATTAAAAAGGGGATGATCATGTCTCACCAACCTGCTGGCCTTCTTGGAGGAAGAAACTTCTCAAGTGCACTATGGAAAGTGTTATGGTATAGTGTACCTTGACTCCAAAAGGCATTTGACAAAATTCCTCATGTAAGTTTTAAAGACAAATTCAAAACTATGGGGATTTAAGGTAAATCCTGGAATTGGATAATAAGCAAATTGAAGAGTAGAAAACAACAGGTGGAATATAATCCAAAAACTGAGAAGGCATGTTTATAGAACTTTGGTAAGCTGCACTTGGAGTATTGTTCACAGTTCTGATCTCCATACTTATAAAGGATAAGCACTGGAGACAATACAAAACAAAAGATTTTATTTTCATTCATGGGATGTGGGCGTTGCTGGCTCGGTCAGCATTTATTGCCCATTCATTACAAGAATGATAACAGAACTGAGGGTATACAAATGTCAGGAAAGACTGAACAGTCTTGGGCTTTGTTCTCTAGAGAAGAGGAGAGTTAAAGGTGACCTGAGGGAGGTGTTTCAAATTATGAAGGGGTTCGATATGGTAGACGTAGAGAATATGTTTCCACTTGTAAGGGAGTCCAAAACTAGGGATCATGAATACAAGGTAGTTGTGAATCAGGAATTCAGGTGGAACTTTCTTATGCAGAGAGTGGTGAGAATGCGGAATTTACTACCACATGGAGTGGTTGGGGTGAATAGCACTGATGCATTAACAGGGAAGCTAGATAAGTAAGTAAGGAAGAAAGGAACAGCAAGTTATAGCGATAGGGTGAGAGAAAGTAAAATGTGAGGAAGCTTGTGTGGAGCATAGACCTGTTGGGCTGAATAGCCTGTTTCTGTGCTGTAAAGTCTGTGTAAATATAAGGAACACAGGTGCTTCATGAATGGTACTGAAACAGCTAAGAATCAGATAGAAAGAGATCTAAGTGTCTTGGTAGTCTCAATGTTCAGCATGTACAGACAAAGGCAGCACTACAATCAACAAACCCAATAGAATGTTCAATGACATAGCCAAAATGCTTGAATATAAATCAGAGGAAACCATGATCAAACCGTAAGTGCTCTGTTTCGACTACACTTTAAGTACTGTGTCTAATTCTGGTCACCAAAGACACAGTAAAACCTTCTAGTGCTGGAAGCAGCAGTGAGAAGGTGGATGACACTGATCACTGGTTGCTGTGGTCTGAGAAATAAGAAAAGAACTGTCTGATGATCTTATAGAGGCATATAAAACAGTAAATGTTATGGAAAAGGTAAATGCGGAATACTACTTTAAATTGTGGGACCTGGATCAGGAGACAGAGGTGCAAACTAGTGAAAGGTAACTTTAGGATTGATAGAAGTATATTCTTTTAATGTAAAGAGTGATCAACGATTAGTATAAATTTCCAGATGGAGTAGTCAAGGTGAAAACCTAGGGTGCATTTAAGAAACATTTCAATAGGGCAATGGGAGGACTGTAGGCTGTTTCTGGATGAATGAATAATGGAAGGTGGCTGATCACTGACTAAAAGATGATCATTTTAGGCAATGGAACAGAATGTGATAAGAATGAGGCCCATATGATTGTGCAAGTTCAGTATTCTGTTTGATGACCTGAGAGTCATAAGCTACCCAAAGAAGTTAAACTCAATGAGCTAAGGTCACAAGATCAGGCATGATCTAATTGAATGGTGAAAGAAGCTGAGGGGATGAATAGTCACTCCTGTTCCAATGACTGCACTGATCTTCCTGACTTCAGTTGGGTGAGCTTTGTGCATTGTTATCTGGACTAGATGGATGCAGTTAGGATGTTCCATGTGTGTGCTGCAGAGAGGGAGAGCGAAGTCTAGAAAAAGGCTGTCAGGTGTACATTTTACCTGGCACAATGCAGATTAGTATTGATACATGTTGTAGAGAAATCTATCAGGGTATATTTGCATTGGAAGATATTTTCTGCTTTAAAGTAGTTGCTATACAAAGTTGAGGGAGGTCTGTATCTGGCTTAATATGTAGGTGACCTGATGCTTAATGGTTTAATATTAATTTTTTAACAGTGTATAATGCAATATTTCTCATATAACTGTCTCCAGGAATCTGTACTGGGACCTTACCTTACCTTTTCTCTTTATTTCATAATTTTTTCCATATATTATAGTGACATATTATTTGCTTTCTTGAATGTCAAGGAATTTTATTTGGCTGACTGGGTACTGGTTTTGCAAGCTTTGCCTTGAGATAGAAGTCTTTGTCGCACTGATATTCATTAATCAGCCGAGGTTGCTTCAGCACATTGGTTAATGAGAAACAATAATATCTGAAATTTAGACATGTAATGAATAAAATCTGAGTCCAGTTTTACAGAGGGGGTTGTAAATGTTTCATTGCAAATCAACACTCAGCTTGCGATTCTTCGTAAGCCAATTCTGATCTTCAGTTGCAAACCCTGGTAATTCATTAACATTCTTGAGAACTTTATTGTGCTGTAAACGCTTTAAACATCTGTGTTTTTTTTTATTTTTCTTGCAGTTTAAAACAATGGAAGACCTGAGCAAAGCAAATTGCCATTTCACTCTCGATCTGTTCAGAAATCTTATTGAAAAAAATCCAGCTGGCAACATCTTCTTTTCTCCATTCAGTATCTCCACAGCATTGGCCATGGTTTACCTTGGAGCAAAAAAGAATACTGCATCTCAAATGGCAAAGGTATGGATGAAATTACCCAGCACAAAAGACATGGCTAATTTTTTTTAAGTGTCTTGAGTGTGCATTTTTTTGACAAGTCCTTGCTTTTGCCAAGTTCAGATGGTTAAAGCAGGAAGTGAGTCTCACAAACCATAAGATCCTGAGTCCAATGCTTGGTCTGCACTGAGTTAGCTGATTTTAGTGGGATTAGGAATGGTAGGGAGGGGAAATCCACCAGGGTTCCTGCTCCTAATCACTATTCAGTCACCTCTGCTGTGCATGTGCAGTTGATGGCTGTAAGTAGAATCATTATTAACTGACATGCCCCTGTGGTTGAATTTCTTTTTATTCTTTCATGGGGATGTAGGTGTTACTGGCAGGTCAGCATTTGCTGCCCATCTCTAATTGCCTTTGAACTGAGTGGCTTGCTGGGCCATTTCAGAGGGCATTTAAGAGTCAAGCACATTGCTGTGGGTCTGGAGTAACATGAAGGCCAGACTAGGTAAGGACGGCAAATTTCCTTCCCTGAAAGACATTAGTGAATCAGATGGGATCTGGGTTTTTACAACAATCGATGATAGTTTCATGGTCACTATTACTGAGACTAGCTTTCAATTCCAGCTTTTTGTAAATCAAGTAACTAAATTTAAATTCCACCAGCTGCTGTGGTGGGATTTGAACCCAAGCCTTCAGGGCATTAGCGTGGGCCTTTGGAGTACTAGCTCAGTGACATTACCACTACTCCACTGTTGATACTTTCTAGGCATAGACCTGAAGAATGGCTTCTTTGGTGAGATACTGGAGGGTGATCAGCAAGTGTAGAATGGAATTTCAGCCTGCAGGAAGGGGGCAAAGAAATTCAGCAGGAAACTAAATGACAGAAAATAATTGAACGTAATGATTCTAACTTGTAGCTCTTTTTTCACTTCATTGCTTGATGTTTCTTTTGTCTATTTATTCTGATGACAGGCTCTGCACTTTGATCAAATTGGAGAGGTCCACTCTGGATTCCAGAAAATGCAGTTGGACATTAACAGAGCTGATGTTTCATATCTGTTGAAAGTGGCCAATCGGCTATATGGAGAGAAGACCTGTAACTTCCTAGAAGTAAGTTATGAGTGGATCACCTGCTGCCAGATTCTTCCAGTGCTCAGGAACCAACAGGAAGACTGATGCCAATAGTGTTGTACTTCGATTTAAAAAAAAAAAAATCATTCTTGGGAACTGAACATTGTTGGCAAGCCCAACATTGGTTGCCCATTCTTAATTGCCCTCGAGAAGGTGGTGGTGAGCCATCGCCTTGAACCGCTGCAATCCATGTTGTATAGGTACATCAACAGTGCTGCTAGGGAAAGTGTTCCAGGATTTTGACCCAGTGACAGTGAAGGAATGTTGATATAGTTCCAAGTCAGGATGGTGTGTGGCTTGGAGGGGAACTTGCAGGTAGTGGTGTTCCCATGTGTCTGCTGCCCTTGTTCTTCTAGGTGGAAGAGATCACGGGTTTGGGTGGTGTTGTTGAAGGAGCCTTGGCGAGTTGCTGCAGTGCATCTTGTAGATGGAACACACTGCTGCCACTGTGTGCCGGTGGCGGAAGGAGTGAATGTTTAAGGTGTTGGATCGGCTGCCCGATCAAGCGGGCTGCTTTGTCCTGGATGGTGTCGAGCTTCTTGAATGTTGTTGGAGCTGCACCCATCCAGGCAAGTGGAGAGTATTCCTTGTAGATGGTGGACAGGCTTTGGGGAGTCAGCAGGTGAGTTACTTGCCACAGAATTCCCAGCCTCTGACCTGCTCTTGTAGCCACATTATTATATGGCGTGTCCAGTTCTGTTTCTGGTCAATGGTAAGCCTCAGGATGTTGATGGTGGAGGTTTCAGTGGTGCTGATGCCATTGAATGTCAAGGGGAGATGGTCATTGTCTGGCACTTGTGTGACACAGATGTTACTTGCCACTTATCAGCCCAAGCCTGAATGTTATCCAAGTCTTGCTGCATGCAGGCATGGACTGCTTCAGTATCTGATGAGTTGTGAATGGTACTGAACATCGTACAATCATTAGCAAACATCCCTACTTCTGACCTTATGATGGAGGGAAAGTCATTGATGAAGCAGCTGAAGATGGTTGGGCCTAGGACACTACCCTGAGGAACTCCTGCAGCAATGTCCTGGGACTGGGATCATTGGCCACCAACAACCACAACCATCTTCCTTTGTGCTAGGTATGACTCCAAACAGTGGAGATTTCCATTGACTTCAGTTTTGCTAGGGTTCCTTGGTGCCACACTCAGTCAAATGCTGCCTTGATGTCAAGGGCAGTCACTCTCGCCTCACCTCTGAAATTCAGCTCTTTTGCCCATGTTTGAACCAAGGCTGTAATGAGGCCTGGAACTGAATGGCCCTGGCGGAACTTCACAATAATTTCTTCAAAGTATTTTGATATTGCTGCTATGGACAATTTACAAATTCTGTAACAATTCTGGTGATCCACTAATTTAAAAATGATCAATCAGGTCTTCCAAAGCTTCCAAACAGGACAGTGGAACTAATTTTTCCTATATGCATTATGTAGGAATTCTGTAAATCCTCCACGAAATTCTATGGTGCAGAGATGTCTGCAGTTGATTTTCTAACTGCTGCGGATGAAACGAGACAGGAGATCAATAAATGGGTGGAGGCGCAGACTGAGGGTAAGTTGTCCCCCACCTTCAGTCATTTGCAAATTGATGGTGAAGCATGAATCGATTCTGAAAAGATGTAAAGTATAAATCTTTGTACCAGCAGTATGATCAGTATATTATAGAAAGTTCTAACAAAGACAGGGTAAATTTTATAAATTTCCATTCCCCACCCCCCCCCCCAACCAGCTACAGCAGTGTGAATTTGTAAAAGCTATTATAAAATAATTAAATAGAATAAAACTGGATTTAGAAACAGCGTGGGTTCCAACAGTAAATTAATTGTCTCAGATGTTAGCCAGATTAGTTGTGTTTCAGTGTACATGTGTACCTTTATTATAGCTAATCGGATGACAAAGTGAATTAAGTTGAACAAGAGACCTCCACTCTACCAGCCTAGTTACCGTTATACTGGCTGTACATAGCTGAGTGCACTGGTTTTATCTGAATTCTGGAGCGCTTCTGTCATGTACAAAAACATGCTACATCCTCTGCTGCCTGAATGTCTGTCTTCCTGTGCACGATGATGCTCTTTGTTCCAAAAAGTTAGTGTAATCTGTTTGTGCGCACATCAATTGGAATTACCCGAAAACTTGTCTGGAGACAACAGTCTAACAATGGCACAGTGCTGATTTTCAATGGAAAGAAATGAAGTGATTTGGTTGTGACTTCCGTCCAATTTTATCCACACCGAATTTCATTGATCTTTTAAGCCCATTGCCCCAAACCTCTGTTGCTAAATAACACAGTCCCACTCCCCCTTGCAAAAACACAGCTGACACAAAATCTTTGAATTTACGCCAATTGTGCATGGGCTGCAATCGTACCTCTTAATCGCAAAGTAATTTTTCTGATGTTTTATGGTGTTTTTGCTTTTCTGATTTCTCCCCACTGAGACTGACAATTTTTTTTGAATGCATCTTTATGGCATCAGAATGATTGGCATTAAAAATTAGAGTACATGAGAGAAAAAGGAATAGAGAGATATGCTGAAAGGCCGAGATGAAGTGGATGGAATGGGAGGAGACTAGTGTGAGTATAAACACCAGCATTGACTAGTTGGAGTGAATAGTCTGTTTCTGTGCTGTATATTCTGTGTAACTTTATGTGCTAATTTAGCTTGGATATTAACCTGCTTGGGAAATTCATAGAATCATCGACATATATGGCACAGAAGGAGGGCATTCAGAACATTTTGTTTAATTGATCTTTTGTGGGAAAACGCTCCTATTTTGGTAACTATTCTAAGGTAACATTTTTTAAAAGATGCAGCCAAAGAGGTTTGGGAACTATGAATTTGATTTTTTTTTCTCCCTCTCCTGAAATTTTAAACTTACAAAAATAAAATACTGAAAGGAAACTATTCCTCATATTTTTGTTACTCTTGTGTACTATGCAAATATACTGAATATATTTCCATTCAGATAAGATCCAAGACTTGCTGGGCCAAGGGTCAGTTGACAGAGATACCAGACTCGTGTTGGTGAATGCCATCTACTTCAAAGGAAGCTGGGCTGAGAAATTTGATGAACAATACACAGAGGAAATGCCGTTCAAACTGAATAAGGTATTCTAACAAAGTACCAGCACTGAATCAAGCTATTTTGTTTCCTTATGGGGAAAGACTTAGAAAGATAATCAAAATATGTTCTACCTTCACTGCTAATGTTAACTGCTTTATTTATATAGCAGTGAGTACTCTTGTCAGACAATGGACAATTATGGTGGTCTCTTCAGAATGAGTGCATTATAATATAATGACATAGATAATAACATATAACAATGTGTTTATTTTGCAGGTTACTGCCTTACCTGTGTTTCTACCAATATTTCTATCACATGACTAGTTTTGCTTCTTTTGAATAATTCCCATAATTGTCTCCCTCAATGCATTTTTTTCAAATAATTTAAGTTACAGAAATAATGATATGCATTGCATGTTACTGTTCATAGAGCGAAAGCAAACCAGTGAAAATGATGTACCTAAAGAAGAAGTTCCTGATCTGTCACGTCCCTGAATTTAAAATCAAAGTTCTTGAGCTTCCGTACATTGACAATGACTTAAGCATGATCATCTTGTTGCCAGATGACATCATGGATAATTCCACAGGTCTCAAACAGGTACAGTGTCTTTCCATGATTTAGTGTTGACATACTTCACATGGAGTCAGAGATTTGACATTCAGGTGTATGAAGCTTGTCTACTCTTGAATTTCTAACAGTTCTGATATTCTTGGAAATGCAGAGTATTTATAGAGTAGCTGAATGATTTAACTCCAGGAACCACTGGTTATAGAGATCTGTTTCACATCTTGTTGCTGTAAGGGTGTTTAGGAAATTGTCTTCAGTCCCTTCCACAATTTCCGTTCCCTTGCTACTGATTGCATCTCTCTCTTTGGCAACTGTCTGAGGTTGAATCAGACTGTTCGTAACCTTAGTGTCATATTTGACCCCGAGATGAGCTTCCGACCACAAATGTGCACCATCAAGACTGTCTATTTCCGCCTCCGGAACATCGTCTGATTCCACCCTTGCCTGAGCAAGCCGAAACTTGCTTCCACGTCTTTGTTACGTCCAGACTTGACTATTCCAATGCATTCCTGGCTGGCCTCCCATATTCTACCCTCCGTAAACTTGAGGTCATCCAAAACTCAGCTGCCTGTGACTTAACTCACACCAAGTCCCATTGACCCATCACCCCTGTGTTTGCTGACCTACATTGGCTCCCAGTCCAGCAGAGCCTAGATTTTAAAGTTCCCATCTTTCTTTTCACGTTCTTCCATGGCCTTGTCCCTCCCTATCTCTGTAATCTCCTCCAGCCCACAACCCTCCAAGATATCTGTGCTCCTCTAATTCTGACTTCTTCAGCATGACTGATTTTAATTGCTCTGCCATTGGTGGCTGTGTCTTCAGCTGCCTTGGTCCTAAGTTCTGGAATTCATGTGACGTCCCGCCTTCACACTGAGGATACCCTCCATCGTGTTGTGTGGCACTACCACCGTGCTAAATGGGATAGATTTCGAACAGATCTAGCAATGCAAAACTGGGCATCCATGAGGTGCTGTGGGCCATCAGCAGCAGCAGAATTATATTCAACCACAATCTGTAACCTCGTGGCCCAGCATATCCCCCATTCTACCATTACCATCAAGTCAGGAGACCAACCCTGGTTCAATGAAGAGTGCAGGAGGGCATGCCAGGAGCAGCACCAGGCATACCTCAAAATGAGGTGTCAACCTGGTGAAGCTACAACACAGGACTATTTGTGTGCCAAACTGCATAAGCAGCATGCAATAGACAGAGCTAAGTGATCCCACAACCAACGGATCAGATCTAAGCTGTGCAGTCCTGCTATATCCAGCCCTGAATGATGGTGGACAATTAAACAACCAACTGGAGGAGGTGGCTTCACAAATATCCCCATCCTCAATGATGGGGGAGCCCAGCACATCAGTGCGAAAGATAAGGCTGAAGCATTTGCAACAATCTTCAGCCAGAAGCGCCGAGTTGATGATCCATCTCGGCCTCCTCCTGAAGTTCCCAGCATCACAGATGCCAGACTTCAGCCAATTCGATTCACTCCATGTGAGAAACGACTGAAGGCACTGGATACTGCAAAGGCTACGGGTCCTGACAACATTCGGCAATAGTACTGAAGACCTGTGCTCCAGAGCTGATCATCTCCCAACAGCAATTATGGTTTAATGTTATATGACTACATGAACAAAGACGAACAGGAAAAGTTCCTCTGGTCCATCCAGCCTGTTTCCCGTAATTTACCCCACCCAAGAATCCATGTGATCTCCTGGGAGAGGCAGAAAAACATTAAAAACCCAGGCCAATTTGTAGGGAGAAACCTGAGAAATTCCTCTCCCATGCAGTCATAACTAGCCCAAGAGATCACTCTGGCCTTGGTCTTTGTAACTGAGCTTTTCTTGTTTTGGTTTGTTACTGATATTTTTTCTTTTGGTCTATCAGCTGGAGCAGGTACTTACATTCGAAAAGTTGCAAGAATGGACACTTCCAAACCGGATGCAAAAGGTGGATGTTCATGTTCGTCTGCCCAAATTTAAACTGGAAGATAACTATGAGCTCAACTCGCCCCTGTCCAGTTTAGGCATGCGAGACCTTTTTGATGGTTCGAGGGCAGATCTATCTGGAATGTCTGGAGCTCGTGACTTATATGTGTCAAAAGTTGTGCACAAATCTTTTGTGGAGGTGAATGAGGAAGGAACTGAAGCAGCAGCTGCTACTGCGGTTGTGAGTCAATTTTGTATGTTAATGCAGGAGGAGATGTTCACTGCGGATCATCCTTTCCTCTTTTTCATTCAGCACAACAAAACAAATAGCATTCTGTTCTTTGGTAGATACTCTTCTCCCTGAACACCAGACTAAGTAATGCTGCATGATAACCTGAAAGCAAAATGTTGAATTATTTAGTCAGTAAATACAAGGGAATAATCTTAATGGTGATTACAGATACATTAAATGAATGTATTTTACTTGTTAAAGCTTCTGTATCACAAAAAAACTTCAAATAAAAAAATCAATTAAAATGAATGCAAGGCATGGTTCAGTGAATCAAAAGCAAATTACTATGGATGCTGGAAATCTAAAATAAAAACAACATTCTGGGAATACTCAGCATGTCTAGGAGCATCTGCGCAGAGAGAACCAGAGTTAATGGACTGGATTTTAAGGAGCCCTCGATGGTGGGATCCATTTTGGTGGGGGGAGGGGTGGGAGGAGGGTCAGAAGATGGCTCCGGATAAGGACTGCCACGGACCTCGACCCCGGCAGCGCCCGGCCCAATCCTCACGGTGGAGGTGAGGCTCCGTTGTGGCCTCCCCACCGGTAAAGGTAAGTGTTTTGGGGGAAAAGGGCAAATAATTAATTTAATTGTTGTTGGGGATGTGGGAGAGTGGCAAAGGAAATGTATTTAATTTAATTCAATCTATCTTTAAATATTTAAATAAGCTGGTAGGGCTGACAGCCCTTTAAAAACAGTGTCAGCGCCTGTGCGCAGGCAGCTGACGCCAATGCCGGGGACGGACAGCCCGCCCCTTCCACATGATTGGGGATGGGGGAAGCCCACCCTGGCTATTTAAATGAGCCACTGCGCTTGAGATTGCGGCAGCTCTTTGGTGTGGGCTGCCATTTTTGAAGCTTGCCGCTGAAATCGGCGGCAAGCTTATAAACTCCAGCCCAATGTTTCAGGTTGATAGACCTTTCATCAGAACTGATTCTTGTTTTGGGATCATTAAGGATAGATTGTTTTATTATTCATTCTTGGGATGTGAGTGTTGCTGACAAGGCCAGCATTCATTGCTTATCCCTAATTCTCCTTGAGAAGGTGGTGGTGAGCCGCCTTCTTGACCCGCTGCAGTCCATGTGGTGTCGGTACACCCACAGTGCTGTTAGGGAGGGAGTTCCAGGATTTGGACCCAGCGACAGTGAAGGAATGGCGATATAGTTCCAAGTCAGGATGGTGTGTGGCTTGGAGGAGAACCTGCAGGTGGTGGTGTTCCCATGCATCTGCTGCCTTAGTTCTTCTAGGTGGTAGAGGTCGTGTGTTTGGCGGGTGCTGTCGAAGGAAGTGTGGTGCGTTGCTGCAGTGCATCTTGTAGATGGTACACACTGTGCGCCAGTGGTGGATGGAGTGAATGTTTAAGGTGGTGGATGGAGTGCCAACTAAGTTGGCTGCTTTGTCCTGGATGATATCAAGCTCTCTGTTCCCTTTAAAACTAATCTGTAAGTAGTACATGAAATGGTAAACCAGAGGGTGGCTGCTGGACGACAAGGGCTATCTGCACCTGGCTCCTGATTCCACTCTGCAACACAACCACATGTGGCCAGCATGTGCACAATGAGAGCCATGCTACCACAAGCAAGGTCATCAAGCAGACCATTGGGCTGTAGAAGCAATGATGCAGCTGTCTTGACCGCCCTGGAGGAGCTCGCCAATATCCGCCAGAGCAGTTACCCAGATTTATAGTGGTCTGCTGTATCGTCCACAACCTAGTCAGCATGACAGCACAGCCTTGGCCTCCAGGAATTCAGCAAGCACCTCAGGAGGAGGAGGAGGAGCAGGAAGAGGAAGGGAGGAGGCAGCCAGCACATCCTTATCCTGGCCAGGCTGTTGGTGAGTGACTCGTTCTGCTCCGGTTAACATCAATACAAACCCAGAATCTCCATTGCACAACCGTCCCACACCATAATATCCCTCCTTTGTGGACCAGCACAGCATTCTCTTGGCCATAATGCTGAAATAAACAACACCACAAAACAACCATTCCATTCCAACTTTATCTGACAATACATCCATATTATATAGAAAACTCGACCAATCACCTTTATATATTCCCTTAGTGCCCGTGTTGCCAGTATCTTTGCCTGTCCTAGTGCTGCTATGCAGTGCTACCCCAATGGCTGCAGTATGTCTGGTGGAAGGCTGTTGACTTTCACTGTGAGAGATCGTAGATGGCCTTGTCGGATGCCCTCGAGTATCTCTGGGCCTAGAAGGATTGGCTTTGGACTGCATTATCCCATCACCAACAGTAGTCTGGGCTGGCTGGCTGACACGAAAAAGCAAGGAATCTGGTTGCATAGCAGAGGAGGGAGCACAAATGCTGTCATCCTGCCACCCCCAGGGTGGTGCCTCAGCAATCCATGTACACTGCTGGAGCACAGATTGCTGGACTGCTGTGAGACCCTGAAAGCCCCTTTGGGTACTGGTATCTGCAGCTGTGATGGCAGCAATCTGACCCTGCATAGCAACAAGCTGAGATTTCATGATCTCCGCCTGAGCTTCCACTGCAGCACTCCGGTGTTGGGTGGCTTCTGCTTGTGCTGCAATGAGAGCTGAAATATCAGCCCAGATCATGGTTTGTTTTGCAAGTGTTCTCAAGGAGTTGGTCACCACACTTCCAAGAGTAGAATGGATCTATCAAGGAGGTGGTTTGTGGCTTTAAAGCAAAAGTTTATAGTTTAATGTTTCCAGTCTGTTGCACATTTAACCAGGAATTAATGTTCACGATATCAAGAAATCTTATGCCATTATTTTAGATGAAATGTATTTTTTACATCAGCTGCATCTCCAGAGAGAGATCAAACAGATTGCAGTCCAATGCTTGTCTCAACAAAATCAATACCCATGGCAACCCACTACCGCATTACACTGATTGGTAAATCATGTCATTGGCATTAGGCTACTGCGTAGAATTAAAATGAAGTATATTTCAAAAACACACACTAAAACAATCATGACAGCACATATCAGAGTAAGCTGCTCAATGGTTCCCTTTGCATCGCTCTGACACATTCAGGAATGATTCATTTTACTAAATAAGCCAGTAACAGAAATGACATTCACTGCTCCCCATAATCTGTCTCACCACATCATGGGATGCATAAAGGAAAAGGTATGGCCGGACGAGCAACATCGTGTCCTTCACCCAACCAGGCAGCAGGCTGCCTCTGCAAACCGGACTTCTTCGTCTCTTCTATATACACACACAAAAATCTGTCTGAGAACAGAGGGTTGGTCAATCTCCACTGGAGTCCTGCTCCTCTTGACCTTCCCACTCCCGCACCACTGCCTGACCCAGTGGCAGTTCTTGGGGATCTGAAAGGACAAAGGCGCAAGGATAGGATTGTGGTGAGGTGAGGAGGGGGAGTAAGAGGTGCTTGCTGCCACCATCTGCAGCTTGCACATCAGAAGAGATTGTGAGATGAGGAGGGAAGTGGAATGTGAGAAGATGGATTAGGTAGAAACATACTGGCATCGTCTATGGTCTCAGCCCCACCACTGGCTGTGGCTTCAGCGACTGCCATTCTATTTATGGCGACCACCATCTCCTCCTGGGGGCAAGGACCTGTAGCTGTGTCTGTTCCCTGGCGGGTAGCTGCTGCTGCCACTGTTTATGTACCACCTTGTCCAGCAAGAGAGAGGGAAGTGAGTTAATGAGTGTGATGTAGCTGTCATGGTGGAATAGCTGGCAGTGTGTTCAAACTGTGAGATGTGGATGTGAGGCTTGTAGCAGTCTAAATGTATGAGGGTGAGGTGAAGCTATGAATGTGAGGTATGAGTCATGCTTGATAGTGAATCTTGGCAGGTGAGTATTGGGGTGTGGTGCATTGAGCAGTGCATGAGGTTAGTGACTCAGTTGTAAGGATATGGCATTTGAAGATGAATTCACTGACCTTGACCACTTGCGTGAGGTCATTAAACTTCTTTTGGCACTGCATCCAATACCTCGGAACGACACTGTTTACACTAACCTCTGTGACTATCTGCTCCCATTCCTTTCCAGGTGCTTGTCTGCAGAGCCTCCTGGCTCCCTGTGGGAAGAGGACCTCTCTCTTACTGCCCACCACCTGCACCAGAGCCTCGAGTGCTGCATTAGAAAATCTCGGAGCCCTCTGGCTGACATGCTGCACCATCTTCACCCTTCTCCAGGTCAGACACTCTTCCACAATGACGTCCAGTACCTGCTGGAGCTGGAATGCACCGTCCATTTAAGAGGTGCAGTTTGGCTTTCAGTAGTGCCGGCTAGCTTTAAGTGGTTCCAGTCTCACATGAACTTGGGCTCTTTGCTGAGAAATGCATCCATTTAACAGCACATTTAGCACTGGGCTGAATGCCACGATCATTTAAATGAACAGGCCGCATGAAGTTTATGTGCTGCCTGCATTATTTTGAACAAGCACATCGTGCATCGTGATCCCCACAACTGTTTTTGGATTTATCGAATGTTTAGCCTGCTGTTGTTGATTTGGTGTGCAGCAAGTGCTAATGGAATTTATAGAATATGAAAATTTTGGTGGTGGGGGTAAGGTGAAGGAGAGGAAGATTCAGCTATATCGCAACAGCTTTTTTTTTAATGAATCACTACTATTACATTTTTTTCCTAATGAGATCTTTGCATCAGTTTGCACTTTCTGTTTTTATTTCAGATTTCCAGCACCCGCAGTATTTTAGTTTTGGAAAGTTTTAATCCGGTTTTTATTAGACCTCGGTTCACAGCAAAAGTATCTCTAATTTAGCACTGCTTGGTATCTGGCTACATGATAACTGATCTGAGAAACAGAGAAATATAAAATTGGACCAGAGGCACATTGTTACTGCAGTGTAAAGAGAGCTTTACTTTGCATTGAAATATCTGAGCAACTAATCTGAAAACACATCATGTATGAAATGGAGGTATTCTGCTTTCCAGTGCTAAGATCCCTTATCTTGATAAGAACAAAATTCACACTTTATGTCATGAAAATTTAAAAGAAATGGCAAAAAGGCATTGGCATCAAACAGTTACTGATTTATAATTATATGAATTGTAACAGCCAGTGTGAGGGAGAATGATTTACTTGTTTTAAAAATGTGTAGCCATTTAAAAAATAGATCTGGCCACTGCCAATTCTATAGTCGTCTTCCCATGGATGGTGGGAGTATCTTTCTGTTTCACTGTTCACTATGTAAACTCGGGGTCCTAAAAGGTAGTTAGGAGCACGATTGCAATTTTTAAGGTTCATATTGGTACAGCATGTACACGGTCTGCCCGTGTCCTAGTGTTGAGAAACCTAAACCAAAGTCCTTGAAGGAATCACTGTTGGCCACTCTAAAGCTGGCCCTAAAACTATTTTTGTGGAACAAGGAGGAGCTTGGAAGGAAATCCCTCTGTTGTCTGCTATATTAGGATTTTTGTACCCATAAATATGCATTAATTTTTGTAATATAAATTCACGTTAGACTCGAATACAGAATCCATTGTAATTTGTCTCCCCAATTAAAACTGATGTTTAATTCTGGAAACTGTTGCCATTTTTTACAGGATGGGATTTTCATGGGGGTTCTCTCAATTCCCTGCCAGTTCTCCAGGCTTTCCGCTAAAGTTACTATGGGCGATCAGGAGAACCCCTGAGGAAATTCTCCCCCATGTCTTTAGGTGAGATTAGCATTTATTATCTAAAGATTGGCTTTGGGGTTGTGTAAGGCTGTAGTTATACATTTAATTTTACAAAACTGTGCTTCTCATATATTGGAAATTTAAGAGTATCCTCCCTGTGATTCTAACTCCGTTACTTTTAGTGGACAAAATATTATGTGGAATGCACAAATTCTTGATACCTGGTCCTGGTAAATGACACTGCATACTGGCAGGTTGGATTTTATAAAATTACAGCTACACTCAACACTTTGTAAACTCTGTGGAAAGAGAAGCAGAGTTAACGTTTCGGGTCAGTGACCCTTCTTCGGAACTGACAAATATTAGAAAAGTCACAGATTATAAACAAGTGAGGTGGGGGTTGGGCAAGAGATAACAAAGGAGAAGGTGCAGATTGGACCATTTACCTCCTCTCTCCTCACTATCCCAGGCCCCAAACACTCCTTTCAGGTGAAGCAGCGATTTACTTGTACTTCTTTCAATGTAGTATACTGTATTCGCTGCTCACAGTGTGGTCTCCTCTACATTGGGGAGACCAAGCGCAGACTGGGTGACCGCTTTGCGGAACATCTCCGCTCAGTCCGCAAGCAGGACCCTGAGCTTCCGGTTGCTTGCCATTTCAACACTCCCCCCTGCTCTCATGCTCACATCTCTGTCCTGGGATTGCTGCAGTGTTCCAGTGAACATCAACGCAAGCTCGAGGAACAGCATCTCATCTACCGATTAGGCACACTACAGCCTGCCGGACTGAACATTGAGTTCAATAATTTCAGAGCATGACAGCCCCCCACTTTACTTTCATTTTCAGTCATTTTTAGTTATTTTTTCTTCCTTTTTTTTGCATTCCTTTTTACATGTTTTGCATTTATTTCATTTCATCTTAGTTTGTTCAGTTTGCTTACCCACTGTTTTTTTCAGGTTGTTTTTCTTCAGGTTTGCACTTGCTGATCTATATTCAGTATATTCACACCTAATCTGTACTAATGCTTTGTCTTTCAAAACACCATTAACATATTGTTTGCCTTTGCTCTGTGACCTTTTGGTCAGCTATGTGGCCTGGTCCAATCTGCACCTTCTCCTTTGTTATCTCTTGCCCAACCCCCACCTCACTTGTTTATAATCTGTGACTTTTCTAATATTTGTCAGTTCCGAAGAAGGGTCACTGACCCGAAACGTTAACTCTGCTTCTCTTTCCACAGATGCTGCCAGACCTGCTGAGTGAATCCAGCATTTCTTGTTTTTGTTTCAGATTTCCAGCATCCGCAGTATTTTGCTTTTACTTTGTAAACTCTAACTGGTGCAGGACAGCATACTGCAGAGGGTCTGATATGTCCAGGCTTTTCATGGTCACCAGCCTTCTTAGGAAAAGCAGCAGGACAACGTCACCCCAAAGTGAACTTTGGAAGTATTGCATTCAGTTGATTGCTGAATATGACTAGGTCGAGGCACTAGAATAAACTTTGAATGTGTCACCGAAGCTTTGACCAGCAGTACAAATACACACCTTATACTATCTGGTATGACAACATTCTACCTCCACACCTAGTTACAGTGTTATTGATTTTATTACTTTATTGTTGACATAAGTTTAAAATAAGTCACTGAATTACTTTGCCACAGTTACAATTCGGTTTGGATTAAGGCCAGGTTTACAATAATGCTCACTTTGTCTTGAAGGTTTGGTTGTAACATTTTAAGCCTTTAAAAACTTCAGTGGTATTTCTGTACCAAAATAAACTATTGCTTAACTGAAAGAACATGATGAGTTAAGCAATGACCTATGACTTTATAATCTTTCTAAATCTACTCTATAATCTTAGTAGAAAATTGCAGAAGTGTCATTAATGGAGATGTTATGGAACAGGTATTGTAGATGTTGATTAATTAACAGGTAAAATTTTGATTTTTTTAAAATAGAAGTTAGTGCTAGATATTTGCCATGCAAACCCCCACCTGCCAAGAATGAGGCATATTAATTTCATCTATGAACATTAGTTTTAAACCTTTGCTGGAGTGAAGGAATGACTTGTTAAAGAGACCACCAGATCCTTGACTGGAGGACATTTGCACACTAAGAGATGGTGCTTGTGGAGACAATGCACTACTCCTTGATCCACTTAACCCAAATGGATTTTGATCACCAGACATTGAAGGTGTAAGGAAGCGCATTCCAGGGACTGCTAAGATGATATAATCCACAAACGCAGGAGTGGTGAAGCCAGTTAGTCACATGACTGGCCTGCTGGCCAACTTGGAGTTGAATTGTGCCACATAGAAAGGAACAGAAGGCAGTTTGCAACTGAAGCTGGAACTAGGAAGCCTCTCTCCTGGTTGTCTCTCTCTCACTTTCTCCCAAGCCTCCGGACCCATGGAAGACATGTAAACCTCGAGAGAGAAAAGACTCTGACATCTAAACAAGTTGAAGTGTGAACTGGGCTCCAGTGTGAACAGCGGGACTTACCGGCAACCAAAGACTCCACATTGAACTCAAAGGACTGTAATTATAATCCCGATATTGCCTCAAACTTTCCCCCTTTATTCTTTTCTACTTTTTCTGTCTCTATTTGCGTGTCTGTTTATCGCGCATGCATGCTAGCATGGCCGTGTCACATATTCGTAGTCGTTAACCAAATTAGAGTTTAAGATTAATAAACTTCCATCTTTCCTGTTTAAATTTAAGAAAACCTGTCTGATTTCTTTGCCTTACAATTGGAGCAGTGAACAAGGATTCACTAAGGGGGAGCTAAAAACATGTTGTTTCTAAAATTAAACCCTGTAACGGTTAAACCAGGCAAAGGCTGAGAGAGAGCCCCTAGACCCCTTCTCACCTGGTCGTGACGTATATAAAGCACTACTGAATGAAAAGATTTAACTCATTTAGTGGTTAGGCAGATGTTTGTGCTGTAGAAGTAATATTGCCATACATATTAACAAATTTGCACTGGTTTGTGTTATCACTATCAAGAGGTAGGGGGAAATAGCTTTGCATTTAATGAAATTTAAGAGCCCATTTCTTTGTTGCTCGTAGTACATAAAAGCAATGGGCGGAATCTCTCCACCTTAGTCTCGGCTAGAACGGGGGGGACAGTTTTCAGGACAGGAACCTGGCTCTCTGATTTGTGTGCCCGGCCATTGCCCTTTACCAGAGCAAACCAATTGTTGTCCTACCACTGGGCTCCTGGACCAATTTGGGTAGGTGGGTGGGATGTCGCATCCATTCTGTCAAAGGATTTCTAATTAACGAGACCATGATATGGGTTACCAGGGCTCACCAGCACTTGAATTTTTGAGGCTGCAGCAACCACAAGAAAGTTGTCCCCTTTGGGTCTCCCATTCTTACCTGGAGGTCCTGGTGTGGAATCTGAGGGGCTGCAGTGAGGTGATTTTCACAAGGAAGGGAGGAAGAGGACAACCTCTCCGAACAAGCAGACATGGATGGGTGGGAGTGGCTGAGGAAGTCAGCAGCAAGAATGTGGTCCCTCCAAGCTGGAGACAGTGCACCATGATGATCTAGGACCTCAGGAAGGCAGAAAAGGTGAGTGACATAACATTTCCAGGTGCCAATCCCCACAGTCTGACTTGCCCAGCATTCTCCTGCATGGCATGGGCTAGATATTCCCATGGGCTTCAGGACCCTGACGTTGGAACCAAATGGGGGTCCCAAGCCCACACTAGCTGGCAGCGAGACAGGTGGTTCAATCTTCCGGGGCGTGACCTGTTAATTGGCCACCCCTACACTCGCTGTCCTATTAAGGATGGCGGGCGGATCAGTGAGACTGGGGGCCCAATCAGAGAGCTGGTACCTCTGGAGCCCTGGCAGCCCCAATGGGAGAGGCGGGCATTGCTGAGGTAGGTCAGGGAACGCAAGGACGCCTCAACATGGAGGCCCTCTTGCTGGCCAACAATGAATACCCTGTAGCACGTAGGAACTTTGGGAAACACCTCCGCAGGATCAGATGTGGCTGCAGGTGCAGCCTTTCATTCACATAGCACTGTCATTGGGGCATACAGCCTCTGGCTCCAATGGCCGCACACCCCCTGACTCCCACCCCACTCCCCCATACTGACCTGCTGCAGTTAGACTACCTCCAGGCAATAGCCAGGCTTTGGACTCAGTGGGGGCTCGTCCACTGTCAGGAAGATCCCAGCAGCATCACCAATTTCACTCAAGTGGGCACTTCATTGTGCCTCATTAGCTATGTGCCACTGCTAGGCGGGTGCTGGTCAGATCCTGCCTCCAACTAGATCGCTTGGAGGTGGGATCGCATTGGGGAGCTGCCTCGACATGAGATTCTCCAATTTTTGTCCCAGTCCCACCTCAAAACCCATCTCCATGGGACTGGGAAAATTCAGCCCCATGCCTCAGGCCAGCACATCTTGCAGCTCCACTCATTACTTTCTCTCCAGGCACCTCACATCCCCATCTGAACAGCCAACACTCAATTCACCCTCAGCCTACTGCCCTCTTGCACCCATGCCTTACAGTCCCTCCACAAATGGTGTCCTTCCCTCCTGTCCACACAAGCCATTATGAACTCTCTGCTTTCTCGCTTTGCCGGAGAAGAGAGCACACAACTTGGTGAGAGACAGAGACCCGAAGGGGGTGGCCCTCCAGTGACAGCCACTTTACTGGCCACTAGGAATGTGTGTCGATCTGGCCCACTGGGAAGTAGGTCTATTTCCAGGAGCTTGCAGATGTCAGCAGTAACCTACTTGGACAGCTTGAGCCTCCTGAGGCACTGGTGCTCAGACATGTCGAGAGAGCTGATCCTCTGCCTGTCGACTGTGTCGGGGATCTGACCTCCTTCCAGCTGGATCTCGGTGTCCATCCCATCTCCATTATTGAGGGACATGTGGCTGCTGCTGTTGCTCCTGCTGCTGCTGGAGCAGTTGGCAGTGGTGTGGTCTCTGCACCTGAATGTCAGCACAAGTGGAAGGAGAAGCTGCATAAGCTGTTCCCATGCCACGTTGAAGGCTGGCAGCAAGGAAGCGCAGCAGAAGGTGAGTGAGGTGCTAGACAAGTGAAGTGGCTTCCAAGAAGTTGGCAATCACCTGTTAAGCAGTGCTCTGAGAGAAGAAGTGCTTTGAACAGCAGCCTCTCAATGGCCACTGCTGGAGCTCTTCATTGTAACTGATCACAGCCTTCCCAGCTTGTCAGTTTCACTGAAGAAGCTCTTCCCATTGTGCACTCTCCTTGGTGACCCTGGCAAGTTGCTGACAAATTGGGAAACAGACTGAGAAATCCAGGATTCATGGTTAAAGCAACTCATAATTGGCTTCTAACAAGCTCAACCACTTCTT
Source organism: Heterodontus francisci (assembly GCF_036365525.1). NCBI lineage: Eukaryota > Metazoa > Chordata > Chondrichthyes > Heterodontiformes > Heterodontidae > Heterodontus > Heterodontus francisci. Next base: position 17,171,236 of record NC_090372.1, read on the forward strand.
AATTACTTACCTGACAAATCCAATGGGGTTCACTGCTTGCCTTCAATCCTGCCCCTGGGCAAACCGGAAGAGGGCGGATCCCAACCCAATGTCAATTTCCTGGATTTTCCCACCCCCACGCTCCTGAACCCATTTCTACTGGGCTGGGAAAATTCTGTCCAATGTAATAAAACACTTATTTTGGCGTTTAGCACTCTCACCTCCAAGTCTGATGATCATGAGTTTAAGTTTAGTGTAGCATCATGGGAGGTCCGAGGTAAATTTCTTCTGTTGTGCTGTATGATACATAACCATTCTCTTTAGAGGAACATCTGCACTGAAAACAGTGAAATACATAGCATGTCTTGGCTATGGCTCAGGAAGGACTCCAATTGCCTGCATTGGACACTGTTTCATTACTGTCAGTAAGAAGGAATGATTCTTCGCAGCCTTGTTATATGTCACTCTAACTAAGAAAATCTCTTTTCTTCATGTGACTTTAGTCAAATAAATTTACATTTGCACTTACAGCACCTCACGTGATTTGCACTATTACTTTCTGGTATCATTTGTAGGTCATTGTCTGGTAGATATTGTTAGGGCTTTCTGCCAATTCTTATGCTGATTATGTTAATGGACGTCACTATTTGCCACCCAGTTAACAGGTGCAAAGTAAAGTTCCCTCTTTAAAGCTCCGCCTTAACATTACCCACACTACCACTTTGCATTATTAGTTTTATTTACTTTTGAAATTTATGAACCTGTCTCTTTCTGCCAAAATACAATTTTGCCAACACTTGAGTGACACGTTTGACACTGGGGCTTGATCGTCCTCTGTGTACTGAAATCAGTATATACACTGTCAGGCAAACCTCCCACCTACCAAGACTGAGGCACCCATTATTTCGCCACATGAACATTATAACTTAAAATTGCAAGCCGCTAACTGGAAAGACATTTTTTTATAGTAACTAGCAGTGTTGGAACAAAAGGGACCCAGTTGTTGCTTCCCCAATACACAGAGGAAGTCGTCAAACCAGTTTTCGTTACATGACTAGCTGACCGGAGTTTTTTTGAATTTGAACTTCCAACAAAGGATTTTGAACTCACACAGACAAAGCCTCATGGAGTAAAGATCTCTCCTGGAAATGAAGCAAGAAGACTTCTCTCCTGCCTGCTTCCATCTCCTTCTCAAGGAACTGAATCTTGTGAAAACACATGAAACTCAAAGAGAGAAAAGTTTCCTACGTGAACAATGTTTTAAGAAGACTACTGGGCCCCGACGAAAGCAAGACTACTTACAAAAAGGACTAAACCGTGAGCTCGAAGCACTGTAACAAGATATTGCCTCAAACTGTTCGACCTTATCTTTTCTTCTCTTTTCCATTCCTATCTGCATGTGTATATCACGTGTGCATGCTAGCGTGGGCGCGTCGTATATCCATAGGCATGAACCATATTAGAGTTTAAGTTTTAAGTTTTAATAAAATTTCAGCTTTCTTCTTTAAACCTGAGAAAGCCTTTGTGAATTGGTTTTGTCTTATAATTGGAAAACTGTGAACAAGGATTCACAAAAAGGGGAGCTCAAAATACAGTGTGTTTAAAATTAAACCCTGTTACAGTAAGACCAGGTGAAGATTGGGACAGATCCCTAGACATATTTCTAACCTGGTCGTAACAGAAATTTGGGTGCTAGCATCCAGGATTTTACCCACAGACAAACAAGTGAAATTGGAAGTGGGAAGCCAAATTGTTCCCAATCAAAAAGAGCAAAATATCAATACAGGTTTTCTTAGGTTGTGTGTCACTGAAGTGAGTAGCTCTCCAAGCCAGGATGACGTAACTTGGGATAAGTTAAAAGCCCTGTCTATGGAGTAGTTGAGGAAAATGGCTGAGCAGTGTGGGATCACTGTAAGTGGCAAGGCTAGGAAGTCTGATCTCCTAAAGCTAGCGGCCAACCATTTTTCCCTTGAATCTGAAGATGCAGAAGCAGTGTTAGAAGCAGACCCAGACAGGGTACTGCTGGCAAAGATACAATTGGAACAGAGGAAACTTGAATTTGAGGAAAGGGAAAAAGAAAGAGAGGAGAGAGAGAGAGAAAGACAGGAGAAGGAATGTGAGAAAGAGCAGAGAGAGAAAGAAAATTCCGGAAAGAGTGCGAAGAAAGAGAGTTAAAGCAGCTTGAGTTAGCTAGGGGGCGACAGAGTAACCTTAGTGAAAGCATGGTCAATATGGAGGAACACAATTCAGGACTAGGTGCAAGATTGCTAAAACTCGCTCAATTAATTCCAAAATTCAATGAGAAAGATGTGGAAGCATTTTTCGTGTTTTTCAAGAAACTGGCAAGGCAGCTAAAATGGCCAGCTGAGACTGAGTCTCTTTTACTGCAAAGCAAACTAACTGGAATAGCCCATGAGGTTTATTCCTTGTTGCCAGATGAGAGTTCATCAAATTATGAACTGACCAAAAATGCTATCCTTGGGTCATATGAATTCGTACCTGAAGCCTATCGCCAAAAGTTTAGAACCCTCAAAAAACAAGCTAATCAAACTTATCTGGAGTTTGAAAGAAGCAAGCAGCTGGATTTTGACCAGTGGCTGAGGGCTTTAAAAATAAAACTCAGCCATGAGACTCTCAGAGATGTAATCCTGTTAGAGGAATTTAAAAACTCTCTCCTATTCTCAATAAAAACTCATGTCGAGGAGCAGCAGGTTCACGGAGCCTGGCAAGCGGCAGTTCTGGCTGATGAGTTTGCTTTAATTTATATGTCAGTTTCCCAGGGGAGAACCTTTCCTAATCACCCCCACAAATCCGAAAAGGACAAAGGGTGGGAAAGTGATATCTGCCCAGGCAGTCCTGGAAGAGAAAGGAAAGCAGGAGACAAAAGGGGCCCTCCTCCAGCCAAAAAAGAAGGTGCTGTGAGCAAGAGTGAGACCCAGAGACCTGTGTCCTTCCATTGTAATCATGCAGGACATTTAAAATCTGACTGCTGGAAATTAAAGGGGAAACTGGTAGGGTTAATTAGGGCACACCCGCTCAGTAACGACAGGAACCTGAGGCAAAGCACAGCAGAACAAGCTGTGGCTTTAACTGCAGTAAGAGTGCAACCCAGGAAGCTTACTACGGCCAGTGTAGGAAAAGTTAATAGGATTCCTGAAGGTTATCAGGGTTTTATATTTGAAGGGAAAGTAACTCCATACCCCTCGTGTGGGGCAAGCAAGCCCAGAGTAATTCTCAGGGACACAGGGGCCACCAGATCTAGCCTCCAATCACTTTGCTCTGATCTTCCATGCATGCTTGGCATTGTGTGCCCTCTGTGTCCTCTTCACTGGAGGATGTCACATGCTTTCGCATGTCTTCATCTTGCAAGGCCTCTGCCCTCTGTAGTGCTATATTATGTAGAACGCAGCAGACTACAACGATTTGTGCAACCCTCTCTGGTGCATACTGAAGGGCTCCACCAGAACTATCGAAGCAGCGGAACCGCATCCTCAGCATACAATGGCCTGCTCGATGGCCACTCGTGTGGAGCCATGGATGGCATTGTAACACTCTTCTGCATCATTGCTGCAGTTCCTTACTGCTGTCAGAAGCCATGCCTTCAAGGGGTAGCCCTTATCTCTGAGAATCCACCCTTGAAGGCAAGAGAGGGGGATGAAAAGCTGTGGCATCTGGGACTGTCAAAGTATGTATGAGTTGTGGCAGCTTCCCAGGAAGCAGGTTCACACTTGTAGGAAGCACTTTCTGTGGTCACATACCAGTTGGACATTATTGAATAAAGCCCCTTCCTGTTTATGAAGGCAGCTGGTTGGACTGTGGGAGCCTTAATGACCACATGCATGCAGTCAATCACACCTTAGACCTGTGGGAATCCTGCAATGGCCCCAAATCCAATGGCCCTTTTGGCCTGACTCTCAGGGTCTGTCCTGTAGTGGACATACTCGCTGGCCCTCCTCAACAGAGCATTGGTCACCTCCTTGATGCAGTGGTGCACTGCAGATCGAGAGACCCCACACATGTCGCCGGTGGATCTGTGGAATGATCCAGATGCGTAGAAGTTTAGGGTCATGGTAATTTTGAGGGCCACAGGCAATTGGTGACCACCAAAACTCATTGTTCACAAATTGTCATTTAGCAGTTTGCAGAGGTCTGTGACAGCCGCAGACTTCTCTGGCAGTTTTGCACAGACATCTGCAGGTATGTTAGCTGAGTCCTATAGACTCGCTGGCGTATCTGGGCTTTTCTTTGCCTTGGCAACAGTGGTGCTCACTTCTGGGAGCTTCCTATTGAGCTGCAGCTGCCTCTTGAGCCCTTCTCTAGCGGAGTCGTCTCAGCACAGCTAGGGTTCCAGGAAAACAAGGTGAATCATATCCATCTCTATCCTCCTTGGACCTCTAGCTTCCTTCAAAAGGTAAAGTTCACCCATCTGGGCAAAGAATTGTTTTAATTTTAGTTTTTTTTAATTCATTCATGGGATGTGGGCGTCGCTGGCTAGGCCAGCATTTATTGCCCATCCCTAATTGCCCTTGAGAAGGTGGTGATGAGCTGCCTTCTTGAACTGCTGCAGTGCTTGTGATTGCAGTCCAGTTCTGCAGGATTCCTGCATTAGCTCGATGGGATGGATTGATGTTGGTCTCACAACTGTTCAAAAAATGCGAGCCATCATGACCATACCAACACCATTTATGTGCCCTGTCCCTGTACTGGACCCTCTACACAAACCAACAATCCACTTGCAGAGATTCACCCTCAGACAATCCACTTGCAGAGATCCCCCGTCACACAATCCACTTGCAGAGATCCCCCGTCACACAATCCACTTGCAGACTGTCCTCTTCAACCAATGTCCTCTTCAAACTCTACTTCCCCTTGATAACAACGGAACAGTTATGTACCCTCTCGAGGCACCGAGAACTGTCATCTTGGTGGCACCAGCTTTTCAAAGACGTGAAACTGAAGGCACGTGAGTGCCACACGTCAAACACAAAATTGTGAATGCCTGGTGGGATCGCGTTGAATATCATAAAAATGTATGCAAAACAGTATGCAACAGATTTAAATGATCATGCTGGTGCATCGGGGCGTAAGTGCTGCCACGGCACTTTGCCACCTCTGACAAAATTGGGAACTAACATTATGGTGTCATACTTTCAGCATTGCCAACCTTTTAAGTACCTCCTCATCTAACTTTTTTCCTATCCAATTTTTCTACAAACTCCTCCTTCACTGTGATGTTGGCAAAATCCTCTTCTTTAGTGAAGCCAGATGCAAGGTACTCAACTAATGCCTCAGCCCTGCCCTCTGTTTTTACAAGTGGATCTCCTTTTTGGTCCCTAATTGGCCTTGCCCTTCTTTAGACTAGCCCTTTTACTATTTATATGTTTATAAGTGATTTTTTGGGTATCCTTTTATGTTAACTGCTAACCTATTTTCATACACTCTCATTTTCTTTTTCAGTTCTCCCCATACTTTCTATATTCAGCTTGGTTTTCTATTGTATTATGAACCTGACATTTATCAGAAACCTCTATTTTTTGTTTTATTTCAATCTATCTTTAATCATCCAGGGAATTCCAGCTTTGGATGCACTTTCTTTCCTCACTGTGAGAATGTGACTAGTCTGTACCTGAACCATCTCCTCTTTGAAGGCCTACCCATTGTTGTTTTACTGTTTTACCTGCTAGTCTTTATTTCCAGTCCACCTTCCCCTTTTCAACTCATTGAAATTCCCCTAGCTGAATATTTTTTCCATGTCCTTTTGTATAACTACTCTAAACCTAATGATATTGTGATCACTTTTTCTCAAATGCTCTTTCACTGAAATATGCTCCATTTGTCCCACTTAATTTCCCAGAATTATATGGCAGGAGCGAGCAGGAAAGAGAAGCAGTAATTGAGGTGGCAATTGCGGGAGTGAGCGGGGTATTGTTTTGGGGCGGGGTGGGGGGGGGGTGGTGGGCGGTGGAGGCTACGATCGCGGTCATTGAGGGGTGAGGGGGTTTTGGGTTTACTTTGCTTTTTTATCTCATATTGAGCAATGCCATCTTTACTACTGGCAGCTGTCTGAGACATTCCAGTCAACGAGGCTGCATTTGTGCATGTGCCAGTAGTGCACCACCTAGTGGTTGTGCTGGCAGCAAATGCAGCCTTCCGCAAAGCCAAACGAGGTCAATGGATTAAATAATCCCCACACATTTCACACTTCGGAAACATCAAATGGACGTGAAATGTATGAGAATTAAAGTGTTGTACATCAGTGGAGATTAAAAGATTGGTGTCCTCTGACACCATTCAGAATTGAAATGCCACGGTAATGGAATATCAGGCATTGCGTCCAATTGCTATTTTGGGAAGGAAAACAAAAGAGAAAACAGGAGGGAAGAAATTCAACGGCATGCGCTAAACTCAGCGATTAGTTCAAAGATTTTAGCAGTACGAGTGAATTCGAAACCTGAAGACAGTAAACTACTTTGAAACACTTAAAAATGCCCATTTTTATCAATTTAGCACTGCTTTTGCATCCCACTTCGAATGCCACATCCAGGCTCAACGTTTTCAACGCCCTCCTCACTATTTTCTCAAGCTCTACGCTACGTGAACTCCAATTTATCCGGAATGAAGACGGAATTTATTTGGTTAGAATTAAGGAACAATAGAAATTGGGTGCTGGGTGTATACTATAGGCCACCAAATAGTGGGAAGGAGATAGATTTGCGGGAAAATTGCAAGAAGACTTTATTTATTTATTTAGAGATACAGCACTGAAACAGGCCCTTCGGCCCACCGAGTCCGTGCTGACCATCAACCACCCATTTATACTAATCCTACACTAATCCCATATTCCTACAACATCCCCACCTGTCCCTATATTCCCCTACCACCTACCTCTACTAGGGGCAATTTATAATGGCCAACTTACCTATCAACTGCAAGTCTTTGGTGGTGGGAGGAAACCGGAGCACCCGGCGAAAACCCACGCAGACACAGGGAGAACTTGCAAACTCCACACAGGCAGTACCCAGAATTGAACTCGGGTCACTGAAGCTGTGAGGATGCGGTGCTAACCACTGCGCCACTGTGCCGCCCTACAGATGCAAGAATGTTAAAGTAGTAATAATGGGGGACTTCAGTTATCCTAAAATAAACTGGAGAAATAACAGTGTTAAAGGAAAAGAAGTGGAGGAATTTCTGAAATGTGTATAAGAACTTTCTTGATCAGTGTATTTCTAGTCAGATAGAGCCTCAGTTTAACATTTCATCCAAAAGACAGCAACCCCTCAGTGCTGCACCAGAGTGTCAGTGTAAACTTTTGTGCTCAAGTCCTGAAGTGGGGCTTGAACCCACAGAATTCTGGACTCAGAGGTCAGAGTACTATTATCTAAGCCACAGCTAATGCAACAACACAGCAAAGTCATAAGGTCAAGGGGCACCATTCTGTCCTTATACAGGTCCTTGGTTCGACTACTGCATCCATTTTGATCCCTCACATGATGGGCGATAGTGACCTTGAAAAGGTTCAGAGCAGAGCTATGAGAATGATTCCCATTTTAAAGAAACTTCATTGCTCAGAGAGGGTTAAAGAGCTGGATCTACTTGTTTTAGAGAGTGCAGACTCAGCGATGACTAAGTAGAAGAATATAAAATAACGAAAGGGCTGGATTGCAAACATATTAATAAGATTATTACAGTGTGACGGATTCGGGAGGATCAGAAATCATGCACTTAAACTACTCAAGAGTAGGAATAGCTGGATATTCGGTGGTTCTTGGTTTTCCAGCACGTAGTGAGCCTCTGGAATATGTTACCAGCTTGTGCACTGTGTGTTGACTTGCTGTATGCCTTCAAAAGGGAGCTGGACTGGTTCACATCATATAAGAGGTTAACAGTTAACACAAGCATAGTCAATATAATCCCCTGGACTGGTTTTGATCGCCTGAGTTGGGGGGTAGAAATTTTCGACATTATCCCATCCCCTACTTTTGGATTGATTATTGCCTCTCCCAGGAGATTAGATGGGTGCTGGAGTGGGATGGTGCTTGGGGGGGGGGGGGGGGGTGGTAAAAGTGCCTAGTCATGATGTTACAGGCATCATGGTATGGAACAGACATGATGGAGCAGCTGTTTTTTCCTGCCTGTCATTTTCATACATTTGCACGTACCTTTTTCACAGCGCCTTTGGCCACCTCTTGAAGCTCCCACGACTCAAATCTGCCAATTATGAATATCTTGGGATGCATTAAATGTAAACTATTGTTAATCATTTTTTGCTGAACCAGATTTGTTGGACCACACATAAGGCTACAGTAAATCCATAGACTAGGATTTTGGTGACCCCAGCACAAATTCTCCAGGTCTTTTGTGCTCTCTGCAACTCCAGCCAAGGCAATTCGGTTTAGTGTTCAGCTGATACAGGGTTAGTAGATGCGTAAGAACTATGAATCAGCATCCAACAATGAAAAGGACGTTGATCTCTGTTAATACTGGTGTTCACTGTGCCAGAAGCTGATATTAGCTAAATTATAGGCACCAGTTGGGTTAAGTGGCTCCATAGCTCAAGGGTTAGAGCACTGGCCTTATAAAGGTCAACTCTCACTGGACCTACTCACATCTAATGGGAATAGTGGCATAGTTGTTATGCTACTGGGCTCATAATTGACTGGCCTAAATACAAAGACATGTGTTCAAATCCCACCACAGCTGCTGGGGAATTTAAATTCAATTAATTCACTTGCAAGGGGGATAAAGCAGGGGAATAGGACTAACTATATTGTTCTAGATCTGGCCTGGGCTGAATGGCTACATTCTGGGCTGTTATGACTAATTGAAATGGCAGAGTGGATGGAGGCAGGAACCCATCAGCTAATGAGCCTGCTGCTCTTTTTCCAGAATTTACTTGGCAACACCCCACCCCAGACTCCATACCTGCCTTCAAGGGGGCCTGGGAAAATTCAGCCTGTTGTGTTTGGTTGCTAACTTCTAAAAGCTAGCTGTCACATAATACACACATGCATTTTAATTTACGGTGTGTTGGATAAAGATACAGAAAAAAAGACCATCTGCTTTCGAAACAAGTGACTGCCTAAGTAACGTCCAGACAGCGCATCCAATGATCCAAGTTAAATACTTTTCAACAGCTGGTCACAATGACAAAAAAGTAAGTATTTATTTCTCCTGATCTAAATTGTTTTTTTTCTGTTTTGCAAGCATCACTGAGAGGCCAAAAAGGTTTGATCCCTATTTAATAATTACATATGGTATATATATTCAGTTACTGCTTTCATTTAACTACAAAAAAAGTTTGACCCAACTAGAGCAAGAGAGAAGCATCCTCAATGCTGTGGTATAAATAGATGAAAACATATAGTTTTTAGGACTACATGGGGAAGGAGAGGGTGGTATACAATCTTTATTAATGATCTCCATGTGGTGTCAATTTTGCATTTGCAACAAAGTCAAATTTCACAAGCTTGCTTTTTCATAATACATTCTCGGGATGTAGCTGTCACTGGCCAGACCGATATTGATTGTTAATCCCTAGTTGCCCTTGAGAAGGTTGTGGGTTTCCTTCTTGAACTGCTTGGTTCACTAATGTCCTTTAAGGAAGGAAATCTGTTGTACTTACCTGGTCTGGCCTACATGTGACTCCTGTCCCACACTGATGTGCTTGACTCTTAACTGCCCTCTGAAATGGCCTGACAAGACACTCAGTTGTATCAAAATGCTACAAAAAAGAGTAGACTAAGCAGCGGCAACGCTGAAAGCACACCTGCCCAGTCAACCCTACAAAATCCTCCTCACTAACATATAAAAACTGGTGCTAAAGTTGGGAGAGTTGTCTCACAGACTAGCCAAGCAACAGCCTGTCATCTCAACTAATACCACCACCACCATCACTTACCAGTAAATACCAGTACTTTAACCCGATGTTATGTAGCTGTTAGTTTTAAAGGACAGAATCTATGATCTATTTGACTCACTGTTTTTTTTTACAATTCAGAAAGAAGATGCAAACATCTCATATGCCCCACTTTATTAAGACCCCAATAAGAACATTGAACACATTAATGATTTCACCTTTATTTAATCACATCTAGAACAGTTGTCTGCAATTATCAGTAGCCCTGCATTATTTGAACATCAGTGAATACAAAATAGGAAATTTGATGGGGTGGGGTGATGTCTACATAGCTGGATCAAGCCAATATCTGGCTAGCTTCTTTTTGAATCCTGCATTTAAAATTCGATGTTCATAAAGTTATGGGCAGCACAGTGGCGCAGTGGTTAGCACCGCAGCCTCACAGCTCCAGCGACCCGGGTTCAATTCTGGGTACTGTCTGTGCGGAGTTTGCAAGTTCTCCCCGTGACCGTGTGGGTTTTCGCCGGGTGCTCCAGTTTCCTCCCACAGCCAAAGACTTGCAGGTGATAGGTAAATTGGCCATTATAAATTGCCCCTAGCATAGGTGGGGGGATGTGATAGGAATATGGGATTAGTGTAGGATTAGTATAAATGGGTGGTTGGTGGTCAGCACAGACTCGGTGGGCCGAAGGGCCTGTTTCAGTGCTGTATCAATAAATAAATAAATAGTCATACTCACTGGATGATACTTATCAGCCAAAGTCCTTGTCTCCTCTGTATACCTGTCCCACCAGCAGGATAGACCCATGAGAGGTGCCAGTATAGTGGTATATAGTTGAGAGGGAATGGCCCTGGGAGTCCTCAACATTGACTCCAGACCCCATAGAGTCTTATGGAATCAGGTCAGACATGTACAAAGAAACTTCCTGCTGATTACCACCTACTGCCCTCCTTCAGCTGATGAATCAGTATTCCTCCATGTTGAACACCACTTGGAGGAAGCACTGAGGGTAGCAAGAACACAGAATATACATTGGGGTGGGAGGTGGATTTAATGTATATCATCAAGAATGTCTTTGTAGTATTACCACTGACCGAGCAGGTCAAGTCCTGAAGCTTCCTTACTGGGATTGTGGTGAGAGAACCAAAGCAGGGATAACATACTTGTACTTGTCCTTCCCAATCTACCTGTTGCACTTGCATCTATCCATGACAGCATTGGCAGAAGTGACCACCAGACAATCCTTGTGGAGACCCATTTTCACACTGAGAACACCCTCCAGCATGTGGCACTACCACTGTACTTAGTTGGATAGCAGATCGAGCAGCTCAAAACTGGGCATCTATGAGGTGCTGTGGGGCATCACCAGCAACAGAATTATATTCCATCACAATCAGTAACCTCATGGCCCTGCATATCCCTCACTCTTGCTTTATTATTAAGCCAGACGACCAACCCTGCTTCAACGAGGAGTGTAGAAGACCATGCCAGGTGCAGCATCAGGTTTACCTGAAAATGAGATGCCAACTTGGTGAAGCTACAACACAGGACCACATGCATGTCAAACAGCAGAAATAGCATCCTATAGACTAAGCTAAATGATCACCACAACTAATGGATCAGGTTAAAACTCAGCAGTCCTGCTACAACCAGTCGTGAATGTTGGTGGACAAATAAGCAACTAATGTGAGGAGAAGCCTCCATGAACATTCTCATCCTCAATGCATAGCACAGTGCAAAAGTCAAGGCTGAAGTGTTCACAACTATCTTCAGCCAGAAGAGCCAAGGGGGTGATTCTCCTTGGCCTCCTCCTGAGGACCCCACCAGCAGAGATGCCAGTCTCCACCCAATGTGATTCACTCCCCATGATATTAAGATCCAGTTGAGTTTACTGGATACAGTCAAGGGTATGGGATCTTACAACATCCTGCTGTAGTGCTAAAGGCCCGTGCTCCAGAACCTTCACGATATGGACTGTAGCAGCTCAAGAAGAAGGTACACCACCACCTTCTCAAGGGAAACTGGGATGGGAAATAGGTACTAGCCTTGCCAGTGATGCCCATATCCTAAGAATTAATCACAAAAAATGCTGCAGTCCATGTGTTGAAGGTATTCCCACAGTCCTGTTAGGTAGGGAGTGCCAGGATTTTGATCCAGTGACCGTGAAGGAATGACAATATATTTCCATTTCACTATGGTGTGTGAATTGGAGGGAACTTGGAGGCACCTGCTGCCCTTGCCGTTCTAGGTGTTGGACGTTGTGGGTTTGGTATGCGCTGTTGAAGAAGCCTTGGTGACTGCTGCAGTGCAGCCTATAGATACTGCACACCACAGCCATGCCGCTCTAGCGGTGGATGGTGTGAATTTTTAAGGTGGTGGATGGGGTGCAAATCAACAGGATAGCTTTATCCTATCTGGTGTTGAGTTTTGAAATGTTGTTGCAGCTGCACCCATTCAGGCAAGTGAAAACTATTATATCAAGATCCTGGCTTTTGACCTGTAGGTAGTGGAGAGGCTTTGGTGAGTCAGGAGGCGTGTCGTTCTCTCCAGAATACCCAGCTTCTGATTGCTTTAGTAGCCCTGGCATTTATGTGACTAGTCCAGTTGATTTTCTAGAAAATGGCAATCCCCAGGATGCTGACTGTGATGGTAATGTCCTCCAATGTCAAGGGAAGGTTGTTGGACTCTTTCTTGTTGGAGATGGTCATTGCCTGACACTTGTGTGTCACGAATGTTACTTGCCACTTACCAGCCCAAGCCTGGATGTTGTCCAGGTATTGCCGCATGCTGGCACAGACTGCTTCATTATCTGAGAAATTGCAAATGGTGTTGAACACTGTGCAATCAGTGAACAGCTGAGATGTTTGGCCTCCAACAAACACAACCATCTTCCTCTGTGCCTGATAATGGCTTCAGCCACAGGAGGGAATTCCCCTTGATCCCTATTGACTTCAGTTTTACTAGGCCTCCTCAGTGGCAAACTCTGTTTCCTCCTAGTCTTCCTGCTTTGGCATGGCATCCAATTTTCTCATGCCTCTGTGAAGCACCCTGAGATTTTTTCCTACATTGACTGAATGATATAAATACAAGTTGTTTTTCTGTGAAGTAAAAGGGCTTAGAAGGACATTCATAACCTTCCAGGATGTTGTCAAACAAGTTCAGCTGTTGAAATAGCCAGGAACAGCCTGTTCCAAAGCACAGCTTTACAGCTGCTGAATCAGCTGTCAGGTAACCTCATAAGGCATTAAAAGCTATTGGGATACAGTTTTGGTCATTTAGATTTAAACACAATGGCCCAAATTTTGCAGTCAGCAGCAAAGGAATGGTGCTTGCCATTCATTAAGCTTACAACTGCCCACAGAGTTTTCATGGGCTTTTGAATGACAACCTAGGGCTACTAAAGATCCTTTTCAGTGTGACACCCTCTACAGGGGATCTGTGGCATGTGTGAGCAGGGCAAGCAATACTGTGTCTTTTCAGAGATTCTTCAGATTAAAGAATCCTTACTGACACACACAGAATCTAAATTAGGAAGTGAGAATTAGACTATTTAATTCACCGTAAAATCATTCACAGAAAGGAAAATAAGTAGAAAGAGGGGATTGCGAGAGATAAATGAGAAAGAAAAAGCAAAAGCAAATAATTTTTATAAAATCTCCAACAATAAATTCTGAAGGACTGAGACTCCACACTTGAGTGATTATCTGGCAGTAATTAAAACCTATCATGCTGATGCTGCGCTATTTTGTTTGCCTTCACAACAGTTGTACTGGGTCATGAGTGGTCTGGTTGGGCTGCCTTTGGGGCCGGATGAGGATGGGGAGAAGCAAGAGAGAAGACAGCACTTGTTGCATTATTGCCCCCTTTATCAACTAGCTCAAACAGTAGAGTGCTTGCTTTGCTTGTGGGATTGATGCCCACATTATCCACTCCTGTTTAGAGGAGACAGTGGCATAGTGGTAATGTCACTGAACAAGTAGTCCAGAGGCCCAGACTAATTCCCTGGGGATACACCACAGCAGCTAGTGGAATTTAAAATTCAATTAATTAATAAAAATCTGAAATTGAAACCTAGTCTCAGTAATTGTGAAAAACTATCATTGATTGATATAAAAACCCATCTGGTTCACTAATGTCCTTTAGGGAAGGAAATCTACCGTCCTTACCTGGTCTGGCCTACATTTGACTCCAGACCCACAGCAATGAGGTTGACTCTTAACTGCCCTCTGAAATGGCCTAGCAAGCTACTCAGTTGTCAAGGGCAATTAGGGATGGTGGGAAATTCAGCGATGGTAATGCCATTGAATGTCTTGGGGAGATGGTTAGATTCTCTCTTATTGGAGATGGTCATTGCCTGTCACTTGTGTGGCTCGAATGTTACTTGCCATTTAACAGCCCAAGCTTGGATATTGTCCAGGTCTTGCTGCATTCCTGCACGGACTGCTTCAGTATCTGAGGAGTCGCGAATGGTGCTGAACATTGTGCAATCATCAGCGAACATCCCCACTTCTGACCTTATGATTGAAGGAAGGTCATTGATGAAGCAGTTGAAGATGGTTGGGCCTAGGACACTACCCTGAGGAACTCCTGCAGTGATGTCCTGGAGTTGAGATGATTGACCTCCAACAACCACAATCATCTTCCTTTGCGCTAGGTATGATTACAACCAGCGGAGAGTTTTCCCCTGATTCCCATTGACTTCAGTTTTGCTAGGGCTCCTTGATGCCATACTCAGTCAAATGCTGCCTTGATGTCAAGGGCAGTCACTCTCACCTCTCCTCCTGAGTTCAGCTCTTTTGTCCATGTTTGAACCAAGGCTGCAATGAGGTCAGGAGCTGAGTGGCCCTGGCGGAACCCAAACTGAGCATCATTGAGCGGGTTATTGCTAAGCAAGTGCTGCTTGATGGCACTGTTGATGACACCTTCCATCACTTTACTGATGATTGAGAGCAGACTGATGGGGCGGTAATTGGCCATGTTGGACTTGTCCTGCTTTTTGTGTACAGGACATACCGGTGCAATTTTCCACATTGCCGGGTAGATGCCAGTGTGTAGCTGTACTGGAACAGCTTAGCTAGGGGTGCGACAAGTCCAGGAGACCAGGTCTTCAGTACTATTGCCGGAATATTGTCTGGGCCCATAGCCTTTGCAATATCCAGTTCCTTCAGTCGTTTCTTGATATCACGCGGATTGAATTGAATTGGCTGAAGTCTGGCATCTGTGATGCTGGGAACTTCAGGAGGAGGCTGGGATGGATCACCTGCTTGGCACTTCTGGCTAAAGATTGTTGCAATGCTTCAGCCTTATCTTTCGCACTGCTGTGCTGGGCTCCCCCATCATTGAGGATGGGGATATTTGTGGAGCCACCTCCTCCAGTTAGTTAATTGTCCACCACCATTCATTGCTGGATGTGGCAGGACTGCAGAGCTTAGATCTGATCCGTTGGTTAAGGGATTGCTTAGCTCTGTCTATCGCATGCTGCTTACACAGTTTGGCACACACGTAGTCCTGTGTTGTAGCTTCACCAGCCTGACACCTCATTTTAAGGTATGCCTGGTGCTGCTCCTGGCATGCCCTCCTGCACTCTTCATTGAACCAGGGTTGGTCTTCTGGCTTGATGGTAACGGTAGAGTGGGGGATATGCCGGGCCACAAGGTTACAGATTGTGGTTGAGCGCAATTCTGCTGCTGCTGATGGCCCACAGTGCCTCTTGGATGCCCAGTTTTGTATTGCTAGATCTGTTCAAAATCTATCCCATTTAGCACGATGATAGTGCCACATAACACGATGGAGGGTATCCTCAATGTGAAGGCGGGACTTTGTGTCCACAAGGACTGTACAATGGTCACTCCTACTAATACTGTCACGGACAGATGCATCTGCGGCAGGCAGATTGGTGAGGACCAGGTCTTGTTGGTTCCTTCACCACCTGCCACATTCCCAATCTAGCAGCTATGTCCTTTAGGACTTGGCCAGCTTAGCCAGTAGTGGTGCCACCGAGCCACTCTTGGTGATGGACATTGAAGTCCCCACCCAGAGTACATTCTGCGCCCTTGCCACTGTCAGTGCTTCCTCCAAGTGGTGATCAACATGAAGGAGTACTGACTCATCAGCTGAGGGAGGGCAGTAGGTGGTAATCCTTGCCCATGTTTGACCTGATGTCATGAGACTTCATGGGGTCCAGAGTCGATGTTGAGGACTCCCAGGGCAACTCCCTCCTGACTATACCACTGTGCCGTCACCTCTGCTGGGTCTGTCCTGCCAGTGGGACAGGACATACCCGGGGATGGTGATGGCGGTATTTGGGACATTGTCTGTAAGGTATGATTCAGTGAGTATGACTATGTCAGGCTGTTGCTCGACTTGTCTGTGGGACAGCTCTCCCAACTTTGGCACAAGCCCCCAGATGTTAGGAAGGAGGACTTTGCAGGGTCGACAGGGCTGCGTTTGCTGTTGTCTTTTCTGGTGCTTAGGTCGATGCCGGGTGGTCTGTCCAGTTTCATTCACTTCGTAATGATTAGATACAACTGAGTGGCTTTGCTCGGCCATTTCAAAGGGCATTTAAGAGTTAACCACATTGCTGTGGGTCTGGAGTCACACGTAGGCCAAACCAGGTAAGGACGGCAGCTTTCCTTTCCTAAAGGGCATTAGTGAACCAGATGGGTTTTTACAACAATCGACAATGGTTTCATGGCCATTATTAGACTAGCTTTTAATTCCAGATTTATTAATTGAATTCAAATTCCACCTTCTGTTGTGGAGGGATTCGAACCCATGTCCCCAGAGAAATACCCTAGGTCTCTGGCTATACCACTACACCACCGCCTCCCCTCAATTCTGGGCACCATACTTTAAGAAGGATGAAAAGTAAAGGGTGCAGAAGTGATGTATCAGAATGATACAAGGGATTAGGACTTCTGTTATGTGGAAAGGTTAGAGAAGTTGGTATTGTTCTCCATAGAGCAGAGAACGTTCTGCTAAGATTTAATCGGGGTGTTCAAGCTAGATTTCAGAAAGCACACATCATTGAGGTCTGGACCAAATCACAACTAATACAAAAAGAGGGTGTAAGGAAAAGTTCTGCAGCATTTGTAGTGTGGATTCTGTGGCGTAAGGATGTTCCTACCCTAGTGCAAGTACACAGAAATTATTGGGATAATTGTACATACAACACCGATATGATTTTATGCAATTTTAATCGACGTAATGTGCATTCAAGATGCGGCTGCCAAACAATTTATTTTGTGGATCTATTAGTTTCTTTTTTTAAATCTAAATTTAAGTGTGTATTATTCTTTCACTTGAGATCAATGCAATATGGGCCTAGATTTTACTGTCAGTGGTGAAGAAAGCTGTCCACAAAGATCTAGCGATCTCTGTGATGCGGACTTGCCCGTTCCCGACGGCAGTTTAAATCTGGTGCCAAGTCAAGGGGATCTCCAGGTGTGCAGCAACAGTAGTGTCAGTTACAGGATAAGCAGCCAACTACACTGAAGTATTCTCACAGACAGCAAACCAGGAAGTTAAAAAGGACTGAATCCCTTTGTTTTTCCTTTAAAATTGCAGAGTCCAAAATAAATGATTATCTTTATTTTAACTTCTAAATGCAAAGAAATGTGTAATCTTTTAACATAATGCAGAAATGTGACATTCCACAAATATAAAATTACCTTTTGTGGCCAGTGAGCATATTTAGCTGTAATTATGAACTTAGTAGGCAGTTAAAAACCCTGTTACACTTCATTCAACAAGGTGTAACTTTTCCAAGGGTTTTTATAACGAGATTAACAGTGTAAGAGTGGATGTTCTGACCAGTTCAAAGATTTCCCATTCATTCTTGTCTGGGGGCAGTCCAACAGCACACCCTCAGAAGAGGCACAGTATCACTGACAGCAACTTCTGGATTTCTGCATTATTCTGTGCGTGTGCAGATTCCCATAGTTGCTGACAGTTGCAGTGGTGTAATGAGGACAAATGCTAACAATTTTGCCATCGCTCCCATTGCAAAATCCAGGCAAGTATTTTGTGGAAGTTACATTACCTTTACTTGTTTAAATTTTTAAAAACTCCTAATACATGCAGTAATCATAAAAGATATTCCATCTATTCTTCAGTTTCAGCATATCATACTCATAAATAACTAGGTAACTTAATTCTTGTATTTATCATGTGAAATAGCTCATTATAAAGCCCAGGATCAAGTGTACCTTTATAACCACTTCCTCAACCTGCCCTGCCACCTTCAATGATTTGTGTACATGAACCCCCAGGTCTGTGTCTTCCTGAACCTCCTTTAGAATTGTACCCTTTAATTTATATTGCCTCTCCTCGTCTTCCTACCAAAATGCATCATTTCGCACTTCGCTGTGTTAAATTTCATCTGCCACCTCTCAGCCCATTCCACCAGCTTGTCTGTGTCCTCTCAAACACACGGTTTACCATACTTCCAAGTTTTGTGACAGCTGCAAATTTTGAAATTGTGACCTGTACTCAAGTCTATGTCATTAATATACATCAAGAAAAGGAGTGGTCCCAGTATTGACTCCTGGGGAACACTATATATCTTCTGTTTCCTGTCACTCAGCCAACTTTGTATCCATGCTGCCATTGTTCCTTTTTATTCTATGGGCCTCAACTTTTGGAAGTCCATATATACCCTGCTGGCTGAAAGAGCTACCCAGCCTAATCCCATCTTCCAACTCTTAGTCTGTAGCCCTATAGGTTACAGCAACTCAAGTGCATATCCAATTGTTTTTTAAAATATGATGAGGGTTTCTGCCTCTACCACACTTTCAGGCAGTGAGTTCCAGACCCTGCTGCCCTCAGTGAAAATATTACTCCTCAACTCCCTTCTAGTCCTTCCACCAACTACTTTAAATCTATGCCCCCTGGTTATTGACCTCTCTGCTAGGGGAAATAGGTCCTTCCCATCCACTCCATCTAGGCCGTTCTTAATTTTTTTTACACAGCAATTAAATCTCCACTCAGCCTCCTCTGTTTCAAAGAAAACAACCCGAGCCTATCCAATCTTACCTGGTAGCTAAAATTTTCCATTCCTGGCAACATCCTCATAAATCTCTGTACCCTCTCTATTCAAATCATGTCCTTCCTGTAATGTGGTGACCAGAACTGTAAGCAGTACTCTAGCTGCTGCCTAACTAGTGTTTCATACTTTTCTAGCATAACATCCCTGCTCTTATACTCTAGGCCTCAGCCAATAAAGGAAGGTATCCCGTACGCCTTCTTGACCACTTTATCTACCTGTCCTGCTATCTTCAGGGATCTGTGTACATGTACTCCAAGGTCCCTTTGTTCCTCTACACTTCTCAGAATCCTACCTTTTATTGTCTATCCCCTTGCCCCAAAAGCATTATCTCACACTTCTCCAGATTGAATTCCATTTCCCTGTCCACCTGACCAGTCTTTTGGTATCTTCCTCCAGTCTAGTTTTTTTCCTCACTATCAAACACATGGCCAATTTTTGTATCATCAGCAAAAGTCTTAATCATGCCTTAAGTCTAAGGCATTGATATATACCACAAACAGCAAGAGTCCCACTACTGAGCCCTGCAGAACCCCACTTGAAATAGTCTTCAGTCACAAAAATGGAATCTATCATTAAGGAAGGAGCAGCAGCACACTTAGAAAACCATAACACCAACAAGCAGAGTCAACATGGTTTTGTGAAAGGGAAATTGTGTTTGACAGATTTATTAGAGTCCCTTGAGGATGTAACGAGCAGGGTAGATAAAGAGGAACCAGTAGATGTAGTGTATTTGTATTGCCAAAAGGCATTCGATGAGGTTCCACATAAAAGGTTACTACACAAGATAAGAGCTCATGGTGTTGGGGATAATATATTAGCATAGATAGAAGATTGCCTAACAGGAAACAGAGAGTCGAGATAAATGTGTCATTTTCAGGTTGACAAACTAACTAGTGGAGTGCTACAGGGATCGGTGATACAGGTGCCTCAAATATTTACAAGCTATATTAATGAGTTGAATGAAGGGATAGAGTGTATTGTAGCCAAATATGCTGACGAAACAAAGATAGGTAGGAAAGCAAGTTGTGAGGAGGACACAGGGAGTCTGCAAGTGATATAGATAGGTTAAGTGAGTGGGCAAAAATTTAGCAGATGTAGTATATTGTGGGAAAATGTGAGGTAATCCATTTTGGTAGGAAGAATAAAAAAAGCAAAATATTATCTAAATGGAGAGAGACTCCAGAATGCTGTGGTACAGAGGGATCTGGCTGTCTGCATACATGAATCACAAAAAGTTAGCATGCAGGTATAGCAAGTAATTAAGGCACCAAATGGAATGTTGGCCTTTATTCCGAGGGGGATGGAGCATAAAAGTTAGGAAGTCTTGCTACAACTGTACAGCATGTTGGTGAGACCACACCTAGAGTACCGCGTACAGTTTTGGTCTCCTTATTTAAGGAGGGATATATTTGCATTGGAGGTAGTTCAAAGAAGGTTCACTAAGTTGATTCCCGGGATAAAGGGGCTGTTTTATAGAAAAGGTTGAGCAGGTTAGACTTATACTCATTGGAGTTTAGAAAAATAAGAGGTGATCTTTGTGGAACATAAGATTCTGAGGGGGCTTGACAGGATAGATGCTGAGATGATGCTTCCTCTTGTGGGGGAATCTAGAACTAGGTAGGAGCCAATTTCAGAATTAGGGGTTTCCCATTTAAGATAGAAATAAGGAAGAATTTCTTATCTCAGAGGGTCACTAATCTTTGGAATTCTCTTTCCCAGAGAGCTGTGGAGGCTGGGTCATTGAATATAATCAAGGCTGCTTTAGATTTTTGATCTACAGGGAATCAAGGGTTATTGGGGGCAGGCAGGAAAGTGGAGTTGAGGCCACGATCAGATCAACCATGATCTTGTCGAATGGCAGAGCAGGCTCGAGGAGCCAAATGGCCTACTCCTGCTCCCATTTCTTGTAAAAACATCCGTCAACCATTACCCTTTGCTTCCTGCCACTGAGCCAATTTGGGATCCAACTTGCCACTTTCCCCTGGATCCCATGAGCTTTTAATTTTCTGATCAATCTGCCATTTAGGATCTTATCAAAAGGCTTGCTAAAATCTATATAGACTACATCAATTGCATTACCCTCATCGACCCTCCTTGTTATCTCCTCAAAAAATTCAGACACAACCTTCCCTTAACAAATCCATGATGACTGTCCTTGATTGATCCATGCCTTTCTAAGTGATGATTTATATTGTGTCTCAGAATTTTTTCCAATAATTTGTCCACCATCAAAGTTAGGCTGACTGGCCTGCAATTACACAGGCTGTTCCTGCCTCCCTTTCTAAACAATGGTACAAGATTGCAGTCCTCTGGCACCACGCCTGTAGACAAAGGGGAATGGAAAATGATGGTCAGAGCCTCCGCTATTTCTTCCCTTGCTTCTCTTAGCAGTCTTGGATACATATCATTCAGGCCTGGTGATTTATTCACTTTCAAACATGCTAAACATCTTAATATTTCCAACCCTCACTATGTTTATCCCATCCAATATTTCACCCTTCTCATTAACTACTATGTCTGCTTTGTTCCCCTTTTTTGTGAAAACAGATGCAAAGTATTCATTTAGCCCCAAGCCCAATCTTGCACTCCACAAAAGCTTTTGGTCCCTAATCACCCATACCCTTTACTTAGTTATCCTCTTGCTCTTCATGTATTTATAAAACATCTTTGGATTTTTCTTGATTTTACTTGCCAATACTTTTTCATGCCCTCTCCTTGCTTTCCTTATTTCCTTTTTAATTTTACCCCTGCATGTAAATAGTAAACAGGTAGTAAGAGGTAGGGTAGGGCCTATTAAGGACAAAGAAGTGATATATGCTTAGAGGCACAGGGCAAGGCTAGAATACTTAATGAGTACTTTGTATCAGTGTTTACTAAGAAAGAGGATGTTGATAAAATATCATTAGAAGTGGAGATGGTAGAGGTAATGGATGGGATGGTAATTGATAGGCAGGATGTACTGGAAAGGCTGACTATGCTTAAGAGTGGATAAGACACCTGGTTCAGAAGGCTTGCAGCCCAGGTTGCTCCAGGAATGGGAGACAGTGGAAGGGTCTGCCATAATCTTCCAAACTTTCCAAGATATGGGGACAGTGGCAAGGAAAAGCCAGCCATCTCATTCACCAACTCTCTCAACCTTTCTGCCCAATTCAGTTTCATTAATACCACTATGGTCAGTGTTGCTCCAACCTTTTCCTTTTGTTGTTTTTAAGCTTCAAAGATGTCAGTGTCTTTTCTGACATAGAAGGAGGCCATTTGGTCCATTGAGCCTATGTCGGCTCTCCAGAGAATAATCTAGTCAATCCCACTCCCCTGCTTGATCCCTGTAGCCATGCAAGTTTATTTCCCTCAAGTGCCCATGCAATTTGCGAGTTCCAGGTCATTACCACTCGAGGCTTAAAAATATTCTTCTTCACATTCCTCTAGCATGTTAATCTTTGTCTAACTTAGCTTAAGCCTATCATAATCTTGTACATCTCTATCAAATCTTCCCTCAATTTCCTTTGCTCGAGAACAACTCCAGCTTTTCCAACCTAACCTGGTGACCAAAATCCCCCATCTCTAGAACCATTCTGATAAATCTCCTCTGCACCTTCTCAAGGACCCTCACATCCTTCCTAAAGTGTGACATCCAGAACACAATACTCTAGTTGCAGTCTAACCAGAGCTTTATAAAGGTTCAGCTAACATCCTGCTTTTGTACCTGATGCCTCCTTTTATGAAGTCCCAAGTTCCCATATGCTTTGCTAACCACTCTCATTATATCCTGCCACCTTCAAAAATCAATGCAGATGCACCCCAGGCCCCTCTGTTCCTGCACACTCTTTATAACTGTGCCATTAAGTCTATATTGCTTCACCCTATGCCTTCTGCCAAAATGCATCACCTCACACTTGGCAGTATTTTCATCTGCCACTTATCTGCCCATTCTGCTAGCCTATTTATGTCCTGGTGCAGGTGATTCGTACTATCCTCACTGTTTGACATCCCTCCAAGATGTTGCTCCATTTACTCTTCAACCCAGTACAGAAACACTGGTTGACTTTTCTCTTTTTGCCCTGAGGAAAACAATGATAACTTCAACAGCTGGCCCAGCTGAGATCAGCAAACTCAGCAGAGACTGAGGGCATGAAATTGATCTTCAGTGTTCTTGCAAAATTGGCATATCAACAGAAAGAAAATCAGGTGCAATGTAAACCAGGCTGCTGATATGCTATCATCCATTTCACACTTCTGCTGAAGACAAATTACACCCAAGAATCAAACCTGAGAATCTGGTGCTTTTATCCACAATACTACCTGGAGGTTCTATGCTCTTCCTTTGAATACACAGCTCGAGATTAATGTAAAGGGAAGCTACAGGGAAAAGGCATTAGCTGAAATCTCACAAAGTTGACAACTGCAGTTTTACGCTGATTTCAAAATCAGTGACAGTAAGTGGTCAAGTCAAAAGCTCCAACATTGGCTCAGCCCCCACTATGGTTCAGTAAATTTATCTGAAGACTAACTGTACCACACAGAACATAAAGTTCCCACTCTGTGCTGTGTCAGCTCTCTGCTGTGGTGACAGTAGAGGAATCACATTTGGATTCACCTTGCAGGCAGGGAGAAAATAAACTTAGCTAGGGTTTCCACTTATCACTACCCAGTGACACTTGCTGAAACTTGTAGGTATGGAAGTAATTTGAGAACAGGACTAAACACATGTCCCCCATCCCATGAGGTCAGACAATGTTGACCTTCAAACTTCACTTGCGAATAATGCTTAAATAAGAGATGAGGAACTGAAGGTTGCTTGACATCTGTGAAACCACATCCCAGCAGTCATAAATAGTGAACAAATTTAAACATATTTTTAACCATGAAATGTTCACAAAAGTATGTTTGACTCATATAATCAAGTTTGTCCAAAGTAAAGTGCCATTTTTACAGGCCCATTCAGTTGCTCTTTAGAATTTGTTTTAAAATAGTATGGATCTAAAATGATAATTTATTTTAAAAAGACCAGAAATGAAGATTTCTGTGCATTTGTTGATGTCTACATTATTCCTTGTGCTCAGGTCTTGTGCTTTAAAGTTGCAGTTTACTGGCAGCCTGCAAGTGTAGAATTTCATTGCAGTAGCCATCATGTGTATTGGGGAGGTTAAGGTAGCTTTCAACAACTCAGCTTTTTGCCATGTACATTAGTCAGTAGGAGTTTCATGCTATATTTTCAAAACAAAATTTTGTCTGATAACACTCCTGTAATTGCCATGTTAAAGGTGCTATATAAATACAAGCTGTTGGAGTTTAACAGTTTCCCTAACAGGATTTTGTAGGTGCATTTTTGACAAATCATCTACCATACTGTAATGTTTTATTTATATTAGACTAACTTGTAAATGAAGCAAGGTCGAAATTTCCCTATATACATGGAACAAATTTCAGAAGCAGTAAACATCTAATGAAAAAATTTACATGTATACTAACGAATATATATATATCGTAACTGTTCAGAACATTTACAAATTTGTAAAATTTTAAAACTTTACAAATAAAAAAATTGGAAAATTCCTGAAAAGAGGTTAACCTTATTTTTTTTTTACACTATAGAAGCATACATATAACTTTTTACAATCACATATATCTTATTTTTCTCAATGTATCCTCAGTCAACTGTAAGCAACTAGAGTCCACTCTGTGAATGAGTTTATGGAGATGAGGTAAACCAATGTAATTTTTTTGATGAGTTTTTGTGCTGATCAAAGTGAGGGATGTCCATGTTGGCGGATGGAACTCTATGGGCATCCAGTATAATGATCTAGCACACCTGGGTGAGGCATAGTACGGGAGCAAATGCACAGTAAAGCTACCTCTACTTTGCTTTAAAAAGGTGCCTCAATCCCAACTCGACCTCTATGACACCAAAAAAAAAATTCTATTTCCAAAAGCAAGCTAATGGGTTCTCTAGATTATTAAGTTTCTAGAGAAGTAAGTCCAATAAAAAGCAGGAATTTAGCTTGGATGCAAATTCACTGGCTCAGGAATTATTAATCCAATCTACTTTAGGCATCTACACTCTTGTCCAGTGCTGCTTTTTTTTTTACTTATGGGATCTTGTGGTCCCATTTGCCTACATAAATAACAGTGACTGCACTTCAAAATAATTTGTTGTATATGAAGGACTTTAGAATGGCTTGAGGACGTGATAAACCAATACCTCGTCGGTATCAAGGAGGCTGTTCCAACTTTGAGGTGCATCTTTGACTTAGCTTCTTTCCTGTGCATCTTTAGGCAAAACTAGTGATGAGTCAGTGACATATAATAAATAAGAGATACAGCACAAACCCAATTATTGTCTACCTTTCTGAATCCAGAAAATATTCATCCTTCTTCACTAACCTGGAAATAGGGGTTCTACTGGTTTCCAGCTTTAGCTTCTGCAAGAGCATACACCATGGCCCTCAGAGAAATGGATAAATGGCCAAAGTTACTTCTGGAGAAACATTGAATTTCAGAGCCACTTGGTCTTTTGTTCTTGCTTCTAAACCTTTCTCTTCAATTTTCTACTTCATTAAGATTATGCTCTAGAGATGAAATTGGCAGAAAGGTGCTAACAATTGAAGTAACCTGATTACAAGTTGTACGTCAGTTTCTTTTTCCTTGCTGGTTGAAATTTCTTTCACAGCGTTACTTCCTACTGTTAGACAAAAAAAACCAACTGTCTTGATTAAATAGGGGAGAACGAGCCGATTGTGATAAAGAAGCTACTCTTTAGTTGGACAGGGACTCTCCTCCAGCTTGCTGAAAGTACAATATTTATAACCTTTTCCATAGCCAAGATCCTTCATGAGTTTTGTAGGTGCATTTCTTAGGTGCAGGGGGACCGAAGGCAATGGTCCTTTGTGATTCCTCAGAGACTCTTTAACAGCTTCATATGCCATGTAAACCTCAACAGACTTTGGTGCTCTAGCTAGGTATGTAACACACTGTGCTAAAATAACCTGTAGGATAAAAGAGAAAGGCCATTACTCACTCTTAAATATACCAATCATCATTCTATAAATTGAATAATGCCTCAACAAAGATCACTATACCAATCAGGAGAAACACAGTCACCTGTCTTAACACGATTTATTGGCCAGAACCATGTATTCTTCTCT
Organism: Heterodontus francisci; assembly: GCF_036365525.1. Taxonomy (NCBI): domain Eukaryota; kingdom Metazoa; phylum Chordata; class Chondrichthyes; order Heterodontiformes; family Heterodontidae; genus Heterodontus; species Heterodontus francisci. The sequence continues at coordinate 17,197,260 of NC_090372.1, forward strand.
TCTGCATCCTTCTAAAAGGTATCTAAGTGTCAATCTTTAGTTCTTTAGACAATAGCAAATGTTTAATGCAATTTTTTGATGAGCTCACCAATATTTTTACTGATTAGAATATGTTTTGATGTGTTGTCGTGTTGTCCATCTACATTTGCCAATCAATTGCTTCCTATAACATTGACTACATTGGATGTAATTGGGACGTCCGGAGATCATGAAAGATGCAATATAAATGCAAGTCACTTGTTTCTTTTACAGGAGGACTGGCGAAGGTTGCAAGAATTGCACTGTCCACTGATTCCAAGTATTCCTTGCACTGTTAATACTCTAGGAACATAGGAACACAAGGAACTGGGTAGACTGCTCTGCCATTCAGTTGATGGCTGATCTGCACCTCAATTCCATTTTCACACCTTTGTTTTATATCCCTTAATACCCTTGTCCAACAAAAATAAGCAACCTCAAATACTGAAAACTCCAATTGTCCTAGCTTCCACAGATTTTTAGCAGTGTTCCAGATTTCCACTACACCTCGTGCGAAAAAGTGTTTGATTTCACGCCTGAATGGTCTAGCTCTAATTTTATTATGCCCCCTTGTTCTTGACATACAACTCTCTACCCCTTCATCCATGGTGTTACGTTCAGGTGAGAAAGAGGTGTAGGGGTTCCCTGTCAGCCTTTGCCTGGTTTAACCGTAACAGAGTTTAATTTTTAAAAATACCGTGTTTTTGCCTCCCCCTCAGTGAATCCTTGTTCACTGCTCTCCAATTGTAAGGCAAAGGAATCAACCAGATAGGTTTTCTTGGAGTTAAACAAGAAAGGTGCAAGTTTATTAACCTTAAAACTACTATGAATACGCAACGTAACCATGCTAGCATGCATACACGATAAACACACATGCAGATAGAGAGAAAAAGAGAGTAGCAAGAATAAAAAGGGAAAAGTTTGAAGCAATAGCTAGGGTTTATTTACTGTGCTTTGAGTTCAATGTAGAGTCTTTGATTGCAGTTAAATCTTGACACTTTCAAACCTGTTTCAATGTATGACTCTTCTCTCGAGGTTTAAGTGTCTTCAGTGGATCTGGAAATTCATGAGAGGCTCTTTCTTCAACTTCAGTCGCAGTCCGACCCAAATTGTTGTGAGCAGTTCAAAACCAAACCTGGGCTAGCAGGTTAGTCATGTGACTAGTTTTTTTTTTAAAAACAACTCCCCTGCGTTTTGTGGATTCCTTTCATCTTAGTAGACACCCGCAGTGGTGGCGGGGCGGGGGGCAGGCAACAGAGGAGAATGGAATGCTGGCTTATTCCACATTCAATGTTTGATGATCATAATCCATTTGGGTTAATTGGATCAGGGAACTGTTCTACTGTCTCTCCAGGCAACTGCCTCTTAGTATGCAAATTTTCCAGGCACTGCAGATCTCTTTAAACAATTCATCTCGTCAGTCCAGCAACAGTTTAAAATTAATGTTTCACATAATGAAATTAATATGCCTCATTCTTGGCAGGTGGGGGTCTTCATGACAATGGCATTAATAAATATGGTGAAAAGTTGAGGCCCCAGAAGAGATCCCTGGGGAACACCACATCACATCCCGCCAATCAGAGTGCCTAGCCTTTATCCCCACACTGTGTCTCCTACCTCCCAACCAATTTCCAACTCAAGTAAAAAGGCTACCTCCAAATCTGTGTGTTCTCACTTTTAATAATCTCTCATGTGGAACTTTATTGAATACCTTCTGGAAGTCCTATTAAATAACATCCATAAACAAACAATCCCTGATCTACCTTATTTGAACCATCTGAAAAATTTCAGCTAGACTATTTATACATGACTTGCCCTTAAAGTCATCCTGGCTCTCTCTAATCAGCTCATATTTGCTTAAATGCTCAGTCACACTATTCCTAATGACAGATTCTAGTAGCTTTCCCACAAACTGACATTAAACTGATAGGGCTTTAGTTACCTGGTTTCTCTGTCCCACCCTTCTTAAATAATGGAGTGAAATTAGCAAATTTCCAATCTAACAGCACAATTCCCAAATCAAGAGAGCTTTGAAAGACTGTGACTAATACTACTTCTTCATTATCATGTCATTAAAAAAGGTAATTCACAATTATTAGCCCTAACTTTCTATGGCAACTTTAATGGACACTTAGTGAACACACAGCAAGTTCTTTGCAATAACAGGGAAGCTAAGGACAAGATGCCATTTGTGCGAAGTAAACTGTGGAAAAGTGTAAATCGACAAGCAAGTTCTGGAGATTCACACCTCAAGGTGCATCTCTTCACCCCATGAACCTGCTGGGCTACTTGTGCATTAATAACAGTGAGCGTTGTTAACATGCTGTTATTTTTCCAGGAAAATGTTAGAAACTTCAAATATAAAATGCACGCAACAGAAACAATTAAATGAGTAAAATTAATAAAACATGCAATTTTCTTAGCAAGAAGTAAAATCATTCTAAAAAATATCACTTCTGAATACAGGGTTCAATATTTTTCCTTCTATACACACTCTTTGCCAGTTAATATGAGTATGGGGTTGAAATTCTAGCCTGAACCATGGATGGAGCTCACAGCTTGGCTACTGGTGGCTGGAATATGGGGCATATCCTGATTCTGCTGGAATCATGCATTTCTTTTGCCAATGTAGCCATTTCTCAGTGTGGGGATGGACAGTCTTAAAGGGATCAGGTCTGAGGGAGGTCCTGGGCTGCCCCAGGAGTCACCTGCAACATCAAGTCACTTTCCCCACTTGAATGAGCTGTCAAATAAGGGATTGCGAAAAGGTTGAGTTTGCTGACGATGCAACCACTAGGTTGCGCAGTACTGGCACATGTGTAAACGCAGCCTCATCAACAGAAACGTCACTGTCTGCGACGTCTCGGGCAGCTGCCAGTAATAAAGATGGCGCTGCTCAATTTAACACAAAAAACAAATTAAACCAAAACCCCTCAATGGCTGCAATTGCCGCCTCCATTCCACCCCCAACTGTACCTCACTCCCTCCTGCCATTGCCGCTCCCCCCACCCTGGCTGCTCATCTCGCCGCTTCCCCCCACCAGCCGCTCACTCTCCACCTCACTGCTACCCGCACCCCTCCCATCCCCGGCCGCGCCGCCTTCTTAGCTGCTTGCTCCCTGCATCGCTCTGTCACCCCGTGGCCACTCGCATCACACTTGGATGACCACTTTCTGCCCCCACCCTCTGCCACTTCTCCAAGCAGCACGGCACGATGGGGAACAAGTGGTTGAAGGGAGGGAAGTGGCCAAAGCAGCGAAGCGGCGAGTAGTCAGAAGCGGGAAACTGAAATCGGCGATTGAGGCGAAGATGGCAAGAGGGAGCGGGATACTGTTTGGGGGCGCGGGGGGGGGGATTGGAGGTGGCAATCCCGGCCATTGAGGGGTGAAGCAACGCTCGGACATCATTACATCTGACCTCACTGCATGGTGACGACGGCGCGCGCATACGCGGATTCATACTGGCAAATGTTTGGATGCACTGATGACATTGGCGGCCACTCTGTGCGTGCTCTGCATGGTCAGGAGACACTTAATTGTGAAAATTGATGAAAGAGAGATTCAGTCAAACAAGCCCAAGTGATTCAAGATACTCATCTTCCTCCTGGTCCACAAGAGCCAATTGTGTGCAGTGTTGAGACCAAAACCAAATTGGGCCATGCACCAAGCATCGGCTGCCGACATACTGAAAACTGGTACGATACAATGCCCTAAAGGCACCAGTTATCCCGCTCTAAGTAGTGATACTAAATATTGCAGCATTAACCTAGTAGCAACACTATTGGGAATTTAAGTGCATGAAACTTATCGCAGCTATTCCAGTTAATAACAATCTGCAGTTTGAGAGCGGAACAGAATCTAGCAGATTGCCTTAAATAAGTATGAAACAATGTAATTTCAAGAAGTGCAAAATAGTTGTTGTAATCCAGATATAAATACACAGACAGGAATAAAAAAATTAAAATACCTCACATTCAGGCATCCCTATAAAATGACATCCTTGGTAAGCAGATACTGCCTGGGTCAAAGCCAAAGGGTCTGCCAGTCCTATAAAAGATCAACAAGCAACAGCTGAGTTTAATATACCACCCTTCAGAAATTGTAACATTGTAAAATATTCATATATTTATACAAGCCAGTTATACTGCAGAGTTTGAAGTAAAGATGATTTCAATGTCTGAAGCCTTCATTTCACTACTACTTTTCTACAAAAATTTTAGAATGAGTACAAGAAATTAGGACTAGTCAGCAAAGCCTTTACTTGACAGAAGTCATTGGTCCACCGTGAAAACAAAATAAAAATGTCAAAAGACACACTAGTCTACCAAAATAATAGGAGCTAAATGAGTCTTTACACAAATATTCAGACTAAGATGTTCTGCATAAAGCCCATTCCATAGGGTTTAGCCCATGAACTATACCGCTCTTAAGCCCTAGCAATCTGTCCATGAAATCCAGGCAACTCAGTTCTGCTTGAGCTATTATTTCTTAAATGTAGTTTGGCCTGTTTGAATATTGTATGTCTACAAGACATGCAAAGGGCATCTTAGTGTTGTCACATTGGTGGACAATTCTGACACCAGAACACCATGATCAGTAAATATCCCAAGCTTCAGATATATGCAAATAAATGGGAACTTTGAAACTTTTATACATACATGTATACATACACACACGCAAACAAATATAAATAGGTTGATGAAGCTTTACTGTGTGCAACAAAACAACACATGGTAACAAAAAGTTGTATACTCTTGTATTGGAAGCTCCTTGCACATAGATGTGTAAAAGCATGCATTGATGGTGCAATCAATTCATTGGCCTTTTTCTTAATATTTGTTCCTGGCATGTGGGTGATACAGATATGGTTAATTATTGCCCATCCCCATGTGCTCTAAGGGCTTTGAGTGTCAACCATGTAGTTGAACTAGAGTTATGTCAAATATCTCTCCTTTTCAAGAAGCTTCAGTGGAACTCAAGTCAGTTTTCAACTAGTGAGTTCTGCACTAAGCATGATTTCTGGGGCAGCCCAGGACTTCCCTCAGGCCTGGCCCTTGGAAGAACTGCCTATCCCCACACTGGAAAATGGCTGCATGGACAAAAAGGACTGTAATCCTGATAGAACCAGGATCTGCCCCAAATTCCAGCCATCAGCAACCAATCAGCTCCACCCTTGATCTGGGCTTGACTTTCAAACCTATCCTCATTAGCTAGTAAATAATGTGTATATGAAATGTTTTGTCTTTACTCATTATGTAGAAGGATACTTTTTACATTATGGTTTTAGTTCTCCTTAAGAAAATGAGAGTTTATTAATTTTACTCATTTAATTATGCTTCTGTTGAGTGCATTTTATTTTAAGTTTCTAACATAATGGGCCAAATCTTCCAGGAAAAATAACTACATGTTCACAAGGCATACTGTTAATAATGCACAAGTAGGCCAGCACGTTCAGGGTGAAGAGATACATGAGGTGTGAATCTCCACAACTTGCTACTTGATTTAAGCTGCTCCCCTGTTTGTGTGAAGCACAGCTTCTCATCTTTGGCTTCTCCATTATTCTGAAGAACTTGCTGGATTAAGTGTCCATTAAACTTGCCGCACAAAGTCAGGGCTCATAATAAACAGCATACCTTTTTGATGACATGATAATTGCTAGTGCATTGCCAATCAACCTCTCTGGCCAGAAAGGGAACAATTTAAACTGCGGAGTCTCAGTCCTTCATGTTGTGAATTGTTGTTAGAGATTTAAAAAAATGTCAATCTTTTTTCTTACTTTTCTTTTCTGTCTCCTTTTTTGTTTCTCTCTAATCTTGCCCTCCCTCTCTATTTCTCTTTTTGTACCCGATTTGACTAATTCATCCTATTTTCTTCTCAGTTGTTCCTGTTGCTTTCTCAATCCTTAAAATGCATTGGCCAACGAGATACATTGTTGGTCCCATTGTTCACAAAGATTCCAAATGCCCAGTGAGCTTCCAGCAAGTCACATCACAAAAAAATCTGAGTTGAAGAGTGAAAGGAAAAGTCTAATGCTGCACACAGCAAAATGTCTCACTCTAGCAACATTTGGTGCATAGAAAAGTTTACAATGAAATTCTTAAATTTTACACAACAAGTTGTGAATTTGGTCTGAACTTCATAACGAAGAGGAACTCTGAAACTTGTGATGTTTTCAGCTCTACAACTAACCCCTTTTCTTTCCAACCAACGATTAACAAAGTGCAAAGACGTGACAGTTGGACGAGATATTCAATGCTATTCTGAAATCTTACCTACATCTTCACTGGCAAACCTCACCAGTCTCCGTGCTACATACAGTGGATCCTCACCACCTTCCAACATCCTTGCCAGCCAGTAGAGGGCAGACTTCTCGTCTGATGCTCGCATGGTCTTGTGTAGTGCCGATATACAATTATAATGTTCCTCGCCTCAGAATGAAACAGGTATTACAATATTACAATGATGACAGACCAGTGACTATTATATTACTATACTTTGAATGATACTGTTCAGCCCAGGATCTGCAGCGTGGTTTCTTTTGCACGAGTGTATGTGAAGCAGTTGTTCAGCCACCGAATCAAATATATTTCATTATTGATCAGAGGTAAAATATTTACATGCTTTACTGAGGCCGTGTAGCTCCTCAGATATACTTCTAATACTAGTGATGTTCTTCCTCCCAAAACCTCATTCCCAGTCATTTACAACAATTACTTTTGTCCCACTTTCCACAATACATTTACAGTATTCAATAAGATGCAAGGACATTTTTTAAAAAAACTTATTTTTCCCTTATTTACCAAACCATTTTCTCCAAGTTATTTCCTTGATTATAAGTGACATTTTTCTCCTAATATTTCCCACAATTGAAGTTATGGACTCCACGCGATAGGAAGGATATTGAGGCAATAATGAGGGTAAAGCACAGCTTCACCAGGATGCTGCCTGGTGTAAGAAAATTGAAATACTAAAAGACTTGAAAATTTGGCTCTATTTTCATTGGAATTTAAAATTCTCACCTCATCTTTAAAGCTCTTTTTGCCTTCAGCCCTTCCCATCTCTATAACCCCTTCAGATCTAAAACCTCACCCTGAACGATCATTCCTCTGACTGTTCTTTTGTGTGTCTCCACTCCCTTCATCCCACCATTGGCAGTATGGCTTCAACAGTGCAGGTACACCCTCTGGAATTTCCTCCCTAAAACCCACCTCTGACCAAGCTTTTTGGTCACCCCTCCTAATATCATCTTAGCTCAATATCCATTTTTGACTGATTATGCCTTTGAAGTGCATTAGAACATTTTTCAACTTTAAAAAGGCACTATATAAATGCAATTGTTGCTGCTGCTGCTGTTTAGTTATCCACATATCCTAAAATATGAAATAATTAATATATTTATTCTGCATCTTCGCAATCCCTTTCTGGTCTACAATCCCATGTGTAAATTTATTTTTCCACCTCAGCTAGCTCACTCCTCACTTTTCTAAAAATCTACCCTATTCCAAAATGCTGCCTTGTCTTTGTTCTTTTGGACTTCAAAATGAACCACATCATGGTCACTACTACCGAGGTGTGTATCCACAATAACTGTTTTGTTACTCATAACTAGATTTGCAATGCCGCTTGAAGATACAGACATAAGGCTTGAGGAAAGAGTCCTGCATACACTTTTGGAATTCCATTCCCTTCTCTGTTTACTCCTTTCCTGTCCAAATGAGTCAAGCTCCAGGACCCAGAGTGAGGAGCAGTTTTCTTTCATGTATTTCCACCATTAAATGATTAATTTTATAAGCATGTTTAGATATTTCTTTCTAGCATTGTATATTTTTATTTTAAAAATGCGTAGCATAATAAATTTTCTTTTAAGGTGACCTAATTGAGAAAGAAAAATTACAATTAAAACAATTTGAACAAAATTGAGAAGCATAAGATTTTATGACGACTGCTGATTTTCCATTGGTACTGTGGAAAGTTGGTTGAGGAATTTGTTTGATTGATTGAGTTTGTGAGGGTATCACAGCCAAACTGGATCCTGTACTCACCAGACATATATGTACACACATGCACACTTTCATACTGATGTCAGTGGATAGTGATCAGGAGCAGCAATCTTAACTGATCAGGTAGAAGTATCAATTAATAGTAAGAATGGTCAAAATTTGACAGCAAGGAAAAAATGTGTTTCACAGAAAGGCTTAAAGTTATACATTACTAGTATTAATTGAGAATTACCACTTTTGGAATAAAGGGTTTTTGTTTACTGAGAAGTGTGCTCATTCCACTGCATGGAGAATTTACCTGCTCGATCATACAGTATGTGTGACCTTTGAAGTCCTTCTTTTATGTGCATTTCCTTAATTACAACCTTCTTTGTCGGAGTATTTTTCTGTACATTATTGTTCTGTGGCTTTTTTGATTCTGCAACTTTTGCCTGAATTGCAAGATGAAGTCCGTTTAATGCAGTCCTCGCGTCACCATCACACAGGTATGCAATGCTGTGTATTGCTTCCGGTTCGATAGAAATGTGCAACCTGTAACACAAAAGTTAAAACTGAAGACACGTGATCCTGTTCTTAGCTTGCTCTACCGAGGTTTTGCAGATGGATGAAGAACCAAACTCTTGATTACTGTCCAGTGATGCTGATGGAAAGTATGCATGTATCAGCACTGAGTGAAGACAGAAGCCAGTTCAGCAGCATCACTGCATCATGGATAAATTACCTGTCAGCACTTGCAGTTGAGGGAAGAGTACCAGAGGACTGCTGCCACCTCAGGAATTGAGTTGGCACCTTCAGGAAAGGAGAAGTGCTAATGATTTGGGACAAATGACAAGGTTTTTTGTGTAAGAATAGATTATAACAAACTGGATAGGTGTCAAGTGCAGCTACAGTGAGTGTGTAATAGATGTTACTAACATTTAAAAATGTTAATAAAAGTTGAGGTCGTTTCAAAAGGTTCAACTACATGACAGTGAAAAGTACAACAATCTGCTACGCAATTGAGACAAAGTCTTTTTGTACATGACAATTAATGCTTTACTTTGCAAACACCAAAGCCATAGCAGACATAAAAGATCCATTCCATCAATAAACCACCCTACACTAATACAAGCTTCTGTCTCCAGAATATACAATGCCTTGAATCAACATCCTGAAAATGCAAGTTGGAATTTTAATTGCAGTCATAATTTATTGATATCAAGCTGCAAATTAATTTAAAAAAACATTGACTAGAATTGCCTAGTTAACTTGAAAACGCATATAGTTTTGTTTCAGAAAAAAAATCAAAGGAAGTTCTATCAAAATAAGTCAAAGTTAAATTTAAAAAATGATATAGCACACTAATACCCTTTATTGCATGTATACTGACATCTCAAACTGCAGAGTGCTCTGTTTCTTGACCAGCGAGCAGATACACATCACTCTAAGCAAGTGCTGATCTGAAACTGGCATTTGCAGTGTAACACCACCCTTAAAAATCTATAAGCACTGTATTTATTTTCCTTGAATAAATCAAAAAGTGGACTGTTTATATATTTTAAATGAGTAGATGAAGTGCCATTTTGGTTCTTCTGAATGGAGTGTGAACCCCTTAAAAGGCATATCCCTCAGTCTTCAGGTAGTTTTTATTCAACTAATTAAGCTGGAACTGAACTTTATACTGTCCTTTGTGCCAGGATAAGCATCCTTCCAATTCCCAGATATCCAACCCTGCTTAGGTTAATGACAATCATAGGAAGAAAGATTAATCACAGAATAAATGGGTTTCATCTGATCTGGAGCTAGAATTACTACCCATCCATTTTTTTGTTTTACTCTATTTTAGTGGGAGATAAAACTGAACAACAGCCTGGTTTTCAGATACTGCTTTAGGGAAAAATGTACTCCCCACATGGACCAAAAAGACCTTTTGTGGCAGTGAAAATCCTGAATCAGTATGCAGAACAAAGGCAAGTAAATGGAGTTGAGATACAGATGAGTCATGATCTAATAGAACAGGCTCAAGGGGAGGAATGGCCCACTCCTGTTCCTACATTAATTGATATTAATGCTTCTACCAGCAGAACTCTGCCAGAGAATGTTGCTCAAAATTCTTACCACAATTTCAATAGCCTACTGAATGAGATGTGAAATTGATCTCTCATTGTAACTATACTGTAGCGAGCAAAGTACACTTCCTGGCTCCTAATTATATGTACAAAATTCCATTATTTTCAGAAACTCACATCATGCAATCCCTGCACAACACTTGTATCCACTGATCTTCCATAATAAATGGACTCTAAAGGACTCAAACTCAATAAAGTAATTCCGAGCCAACTATATTTGGGACATCAAGTGAAAGCCCCATTCGAGCAGTTTTAATGGTTTCATATACAAGAGTTCCACCTCCTTTATATTACAGCAAACAGCTTTCAATTTGTGATCTGTATATCCTGCACTGATATAGTTAGATTTTGTACCAGATTACACCAGGAAACCCAGCTTGCAGATATTAAAAATAAAAGGGTCATTAAACTGGAGGCACTTTTAAGGATGAACCCATCTCCTGAGTGTGGGATGGCCACCTGCCCTCTAACCTGCCTCCATTAAAACTAGAAGTGAGCAGGTTGCCCATTGTCTTTTTAAACTCACTGCAAATAATGTGTTACTATTAAACCTAATTAATGATCTGCTCAAAACTTCCAAGATGTCGCACTTGTACTTATCCTTATGCCTGTGCTGTAAATTAGCTACATTAGAGAGCTACTAATATGAAAATTATTCAAGATATCAAATACATACACATAAATCTAAGTAATGAATAGAACAATTTTCCTGACCAATATCCTTTTCATACAACTGATGGTTAAAAGACCCATTTGCTATAACAGAAGAAACCAAAACAGACAACATCCAACACTGGAACATCAGATTTTTTCACTGTGACTGCTGCGACAATCAACAAACCCACAAGTTAAAACTGAAAGCGAACACATATGGGATAATTTCACAACAGCATGCCTTCTTAATCCATATAGATAGCTTCCCTATTCATGATTCTCCAACCTCCTTTCTTCTTTATTTAAGTGCATTCTTTAAGCAGGATTCATTTGTTTACACAATCATTTCCCTGCCTCCTACCCTGAAAGTGGCTCCTCACTGGTAGAGTTCCATAGGCACCAGTCACTTCCAGGGTCTTGCCCAAGTGGACATTATTCACATGCGAGCCACAGCAGCGAGTGCTGGCAGACAAGATGAAGAGCAAACAAGAAAGTAAAACTGTAAAGAAAGGGAAATTATGGAAGTAATTGAGGAACAAAACTTTGAAGTATAGTGGGAATGAATAGAACAGGGAGAACTATAAAATCAAACAACTGTCAAAAATAATATAAAACAATAAATAGACAATAACAAAGTGCTGTTTATACATATATCAGGAGCAAGTGAAGAATGTAAAGGGACAGTGGACAGTAGAATATTTGGGCTAAATGAAAATGGATAATATGCATTCTGGGCAAGTGAAGTTAGCTTGAACTAGCATATTCGGATATCTATCTGTCTGCAATGAAGAGACTAAGGGAACAAGACAACATATCTCTGGACTGGCGAGCTGGAACTGATGAGGTAAGGAGAAACAGGGATTTGTACAATCAGAATCATAGGGCAATATTGTGCCAAAGGAGGCCATTTGGGCATCATGCCTGTAGCAGTTTTGAAAGAACTATTCAATTAGCCCCATTCTCCTTTCCTTTCTCCATAGCCCTGCAATTCCTTCTCCTTTCAATTATTTATTCATTCCCTTTTGTAAGTTACTATTAAATCTGTTTCCACTGTCCTTTCAGGTAGTACAATAACAGATTGTACCAAAGGATTGGGCCCGATTAGAAAAAAAAAGTATAAGGAGGGGCAGCTCATTTGTGATAATATTCATTACAAGTCAACCGACAACCACAGCTACCTCCTTACACACTGCCCCTAAGAACTCCATTCCATTCTCCCAGTTTCTCCGTCTCCGACGCATCTGTTCTGACGCCACCTTCAATAACAGTGCTTCCGATATGTTATGAAAGTGCTTTCATTTATTTGTTTTGAGGACTTGAGTTTAAAACTGAAAAGATTCCATGGATGTGTTTTTTTCTTTTAAAAGGGTCACAGAGGTCTTGTTTGAAAACAACCTTTACTGGAAGTCACATGCCTTAAGCTCAATAAACAACAGAAACTTTGGTGACTTGGGAAGACTTTTACAATAGAAGTAACATTTCAAGATTTATGATAGCAGGTCGCTTTTGGGATATTGTTTTGACTTTCTGGTTGGATAGTGGATTGTTGAGTTAGTTGGAAGTCAGCCTGCCGAGAGAAACATCCAGCTCATCTCTCTCCACTTCTCTGAAAAGCCCGGAGAGTTCAATGTGTGAGAGAGCTTCAACCCCTGATGCCCCATTTCTCCTGAGAAGCTGGAAAAACTTGCCGGATTAATCCTCGCGCCACCTGAAAAGAACTGCTCCAGAAAAGATCCCGTCTACGTATACCTGGACACCAGATCAAAAGGGACAACTGACATCCTTCCAAATTTTCTTTTTTGTTCTTCAAGAATTAAAAAGTATTTGGTCAAAGTACTCTTTTTTTGTAGAAGCGCACTGCAGAGAATTTTTTTTTCTTTTACCAGTGTGCGTGTGTATGGTATTTAAAAAGGGAACTTTCATATTTTAATCTGTGTATTAATGCTTTGCTTCAGTCTCATTTTATAATAAACTGATAATTTTGTTGTTTAAAAGAAACCTGGTTGGTGTAGTTTATTCTGGGGATACAGGAGAGTATATGATTGTCCGTATTGGTAACTAGGTAAACATTTTAAATAGATGTTGTGATCTGTGGAAAAGTGGAACTAGGAAAGACAGTGCACTCCTCCCACCTCAGTCGTAACAGATATGTCTTTTTTCAAACCGAGGATTCTCTCACACTGTGTTGACAGGGCCCTCAACCGTGTCCGACCCATTTCCCACGCTTCTGCCTTCACCCCTTCCTCCCAGAACCGTGGCACTGGTCCCCTTGTCCTCGCATTACAACCCCAACCTTCACATTCAAAGGATCATCCTCTGCCATTTCCGCTACCTCTAGTGCGATGCCACTACCAAGCACATCCTCCCCTCTGCTCCACTCAACATTCTGAAGGGATCGTTCCCTCCGTGACACCCTGGTCCACTCCTCCATCACCCCAACAACTCGTCGCCTTCGAATGCAATCGCAGGAGGTGCAATACCCATCCTTTTGCCTCCTCTCTCCCCGTCCAAGCCCCCAAACACTCCTTCCAGGTGAAGCAGCAATTTACTTTTACTTCTTTCAATTTAGTATACTGTATTCGATTCTCACAATGTGGTCACCTCTACATTGGAGAGACCAAATGCAGCTTAGGTGACTGCTTTGTGGAACACCTCCACTCAGTTCGTAAGCATGACCCCGAACTTCCGGTTGCTTGTCATTTTAATTCACCACCCTGCTCGCATACCAACATTTCTACCCTTGGCCTGCTGCAATGTTCCAGTAAACCTCAACGCAAACTTGAGGAACAGCACCTCATCTTCCGATTAGGCACTCTACAGGATTCTAGATGAGCTGTTTGGAGTTCAACAATTTCAGAGCATGACTGCCTTTTTTTTGTTTTGTTTTTTAAACCCACGTGCCTGTTGTAAACTTGTTTTTCAGGATTTGCTTTTGGGCAGAGCTGTTCATTATTCCCCAGAAGGGAAAGTGAAGGCGTGGGTTGTGTCAGCCGCCACTCTGAAGATCACGGCAGGCCAGTAAGATGGCAGGTAAGTGTATTTTAATTTATTAATCTTATTAATTAACATTTAAATCCAGGTCCTGTTGCCCAGCAGCGGGTGGACTGCCACAGAGCCTCGCTGTCACCAGGAGGATTGGGCCCAGCCCTCTTGGCGTCTGACTCCATGGCAGCCGCTGCCGGAACGATCTTCCGGCTCTGCCCCCCCACGCCACGGAACCAGACGTCAGGGGCCCAGTAAAATCCCAGCCTTTATGTTAGTAGACCTACTATTTATAGAGGATACAAAATGAGGAATGGAACATTTATATTCTTTGCACTCAATGACATCAATTGCTCCTGTGTCAAGTGCAGCAATGGCATGTAGCATAGAATGGATGAAATGTAAAGTACTCAATGAGCTTTAGCTACTAACTCAGAACAGTGTCCACAAATGCACCAATATAACCCTTAGCTCTAGTGCATAAGTGCATTTTATACTAGGGGAAAGGCTAAAGAAATCACCACACACTATTTCATTATTATTCTCTGAACGCTTGACTACTTATACCAATTAGTACTCTTGTAGTTTTCCTTCATTTGTCTTCTGGCATCTCATTTTCCTTAAGGATTTTCCCATCCAGAGAGCTCGAGACTTTCACACTGTTAGTTATGAAGGCTTTAAAATTAAAGTGTATGAATAAAATATTTTGTAAATTACTGACGATATTAGCTGACAAGCTGTTAATGTGCTGATACAAACTCCACTGTTCATTATTTTAAGTATTAACCTATTTCATTTTTAATTGGTTAACTGCTTCACTAAAATACTGAACAGAGAAATGGCATATGAATGTTTTTAAGTGTTTGCTGCTATTGTTATCAACGTTAATTTCTAGGTTCCTATGCACTAAACTACAGTATCTCCCATTTAATGAACAGAAAATACCTTCAGCTCATTGACCAAAATTCATATCTGATTACAGCACTTTGCTTAGCTTGCAGTTGACAAATTCCACTGGAAAGGAAAGAGCTTGGATCATAAAGCATAACCTTTTCAGCAATGCGACTGAACTCGTCATGAAGTCATATCTTTTTGGAACAGGAGACTATCCAAATTCTAGCTGTTGTAAAAGCATATGAACAGCTGTGTTCCTACAAAAAGTCCTGCTGATTCACAACTGATGCCATACCCAGCCATACAAAGTCCAAGGGCAGGGCTACAACATTAGCTGGATCTATGAAGTAAGTGCCGATATTGCAAGAGGCTTGTGCTACGGAAAGGCAACTTCCATTACTTAAAGGGAAAGTGCATTATGGCTGCAAGCAGTGGGGGGGTGGGGGGAAAGTCACTTGAAAACTGATTTTGTGTTCTTGACTCTGAGCAATTGCTGACCATGGAAGAGTATGCACCAAGGTTTTCAGACACAGTACTGGAGGTCTTGGTGGAAGAGGTGGAGAGAAGTCCTGTATCTACCAAGGGGAAGGGGGGGGGGGGGGGAGGTGGGGTTGGGGGTAGGTGGACAGGCAGGAGGCAGCTAGTTTTAGCAATTTTGTACCCAGCCCTGAATTATGCTCCTCCATATTGGCCATGCTTTCTCTAGGGTTACTCTGTCACCCCTTCGTTAACTCAAGCCGCATCAGCTCTCTTTCTTCGCATTTCCCCCTCTCCTGCCTTCTCCCCCACTTGTCCCTCTCCTTTTCCCTTTCTTACAATTCAAGTTTCCTCTGTTCCAATTGTATCTTTGTTAGCAGTACCCTGTCTGGGTCTACTTCTAACACTGCTTCTGCTTCTTCAGATTCAAGGGAAAAATGGTCGGCCACTAGCCTTAGGAATTCAGACTTCCTAGCCTTGCCACATTCAGTAATCCCACACTGCTCAGCCATTTTCCTCAATTTCTCCATAGACAGTGCTTTTAACTTATCCCAAGTTCCTTCAGCCTGGCTTGGAGAGCTACTCGCTTCAGTTGCAGACATGTTAGTATTCAATCACACACAAATCACAAGAAATCCTGTGTTGAAAACTTGCTCTTTTTCTGTTTGGGAACAATTTGGCTTCCCACTTCCAATTTCTCGCTTGTCTGTGGGTCAATTCTGGACGCTAGCAACTAACATTCTGTTACGACCAGGTGAGAAAGAGGTCTAGGGGTTCCCTTTCAGCCTTCACCTGATCTTACTGTAACAGGGTTTTGTTTTAAACACAGTGTTTTGAGCTCCCCCTTGGCTAATCCTTGTTCACAGCTTTCCAATTATAAGGCAAAGAAATGAGCACAAACAGGCTCTTAGGTTTAAAGAAAAGCAAAATTTAAAACTTGAACTCTAATTCGGTTAACGCCTATGGATACACGCCGCGCCCCAAGCTAGCATGTACACGCTATACACACATACAAATAGGGTCAGAAAAGAGAAGTAAAGTGAAAAAGTTTGAGGCAATCTCTGAAGGGGGTTTGTTACTGTGCTTCGAGCTCGCTGTAGAGTCCTTGATTGTAGATAGTCTTGCTTTTCGTTGGGGCCCAGTATTCTTCTTAAACCTTGTTCACTGTAGGAGACTTTTCTCTCTTGGGGTTCATGTGTCTTCAATGGATCTTCAGTTCCGTGAGAAAAAGAGATGAGAGCAGGCAGGAGGGGCTGTGGCGAGCCAGCCACGAGAGGTCTCGTCAGTCCAGGAGCAAACAGCTTTCTGCCAGTTTAAAACTCTCTGGCAAGTTCAAATTCAAAAAACTCCAACAGCCTATTAGTCGTGTGACTAAACTGGACTGACTATGTCTGTTTGTGTATTCAGTCATCTTAGCAGTTAACCTAGAATGCGAGCTCCTCCACCTTCAACATCTGGTAATCAAAAGCCCATTGTGGATTAAATTGGAGCAGGGAAATGGTCCTTTGTTCACTTTAAGCACCGTTTGTAAATATGCCCCTGTCCTTCCAGTCAAGGGTCTGGTGTTGCTTTCTTTTGAAAAAAAAAGTTCCTTCTTTACTCCAGCAACAGTTTAAAAATGTTAATGTGGCGAAATTAATGTGCCTCATTCTTGGCAGGTGGGGCCCTTCATGACACCTCCACATCCAGGGGAATGAATGCCATTTGAAAAAAACGCATTTCATTAAAAGGTTTGAGAGACATAAGAGAAAATAATGTTTTTTCTTTATCTCATTCATTTCCATTCATTCATAACTCTTAAAGCTTATTAAAATAGTCTTTTTTGAGTACTAGTGCTGCTTTAATTCCCCCCTTTTGGCATCCCAATAACCATGTGATTCTTTGGGGAAGCTTTTCTTCAGTTTGCCCATTGACATGACTGCGTAGGGTTTTGGTTCCTGCTGAGGTAATTTTTTTTCAGGAGAGTCAGTAGTGGGCGGGTCTATCCTGAACTCTTTCAGTGCTTTGCTGAGTTATGCAAAGACTTCTGACTTCAGGGGATGGGTCGTTCCCTTTTCCTCTGACTGTGGGGGGAAGGTCCTTTGTTAATCTCCCCTTTGTTCCCTGGGATGTTCCCACCTGGAGGTATGTGTGCAGACTTGACTGCACTTTCCTGTGGCACTTCGACTAAGTAAGGCATCACCTTCATGGTTTCTGTGCCCCCTAGAGGTCTCTCGTTGTCTCTGCAGGTTCTTGTAACTGTTAGCAACTCTGGTGGGGTGCTTCTAGCATCTGTATTTACATAGGAGGATGCGGTGTCTACCTTTTCAGATTTTGGCTGACCGGTCAGTAGGGGTTTTCATCCAGGATTCCTCCCAGACTTCCTTTAACCTGCCCTTTTGATCACTTTTTCCACTTCTCTTTCCAAACTTTTGCCAGCCATGTGCCGGCCTGTCCTCTTTTGTTCTCGGCGGGGGTCCCTTACAGTTCACCAGCCCTCTGCTGGAGGGTCCTCCTAACACCGGTGCAGAACTTAGGGGTGCAGGTTTCACTGTAGGTTGGGGGTTTCTCCTCAACCTGGCACATGTGGCAACTCTTGCAGTACTCCGCTACATCTTTGTGGAGTTTTGGCCAGTCAAACTGCTGTCTTATGCGGGCTTTGGTCTTTCGTATACCGGCATGTACAGCCACTGTAGTCTCGTGGTTCCTTCTTAACGTCTCTCTCCGATACCTCTGTAGCACTACTAACTGATGAACTACTGTCCACTCCTTGCTCTCAGGTCTGTGAGTAGAACTCCATTTCCTCCTCAGTATCTCATTCTTTAAATAGTAGCAATCAGGGATTCCCTCTGCTTCACTTTCAGACTGGGCAGCCTGTGCTAGCTCTCACTATACTGGGTCGGCTCGCTGAGCCTCAGCTAGGAAAAATCTATTTAATTCATTCCCTGCGTCTAACTTTCCAAAGAAAGTCTCGGGCAGGCAGACCTCGGGGTCATCTGTCTGCAGTGCCAACGCAGTCTCCTCTGGAGGAGCTGGCTTGATCATGGCCTGATATACTACACATTCAGAGAAACTGCAGGGGTCCGTCTCCTGCCACTGCCCTGTCTCTCTGACCTCCTGCAGTCTTTCTTTCACTACTTGGGGGGGGCGGGGCCTACCACCTTCACCCCTGCCATATCATTACCTAGGAGCAGGTCAACCCCGTCCACAGGCTAACTAGGGACAATCCCTATGGTCACCGGAGCCGAAACTAGGTCGCATTCCAGGTGCACCCGGTGTACAGGTATAGGCATACACTGCCCTCCAAAACCATTCACCACCATTTTGGTATTCACCACACTCTCTGGGGGAAAGATCAGGTCTTTTCCCAGTAAAAGGGATCTAGTGGCTCATATCCCTGAGAATCACTATGGGCTTGCTTGCCCCACTCAAGGGGTATGGGATTACTTTCCCTTCAGACACAAAACCCTGATAACCTTCAGGAATCCTAATACATTTTCCTGGGTTGCACCCTTACTGCAGTTAAACCCACAGCTTGTTCTGTTGTGCTGTCAGGTCCCCATCTTCACTGAGTGGGTGTGCCCTGATTAACCCTATGGGTTTTCCCTTTATTTCCATCAATCAGCTTTTAAATGCCCTGCCTTTTTACAATGGAAGCACACAGGTCTCCGGGTCTGACCCTTGCTCACATAACCTTCCTTTTTGGATGGAGGAGGGCCCGTGTCTCGTGCTTTCCTTTCTGTCCCAGGGCTGCCTGGGCGGAGATCACTTTCATACCCTTTGTCCTTTTCGGATTTGTGGGGGTGATTAGGAAAGGTTCTCCCCTGGGAAACAGACTTATAAATTAAACCAACTCATTGGCCAGGATGGCTGCTTTCTGGGCTCTCTGGACCCACTGCTCCTCCACATGGGTCTTTATTGAAAATGGGAGAGTGTTTTTAAATTCCTCCAACAGAATTACTTCTCAAAGTACAGCTCAGCTATGAGAATCTAACAGCCCTCAGTCACTGGTCAAAAGGCAGCTGCTTATTTCTTTCTAACTCCAAATACATTTGATTAGCTTGCTTTTTTGAGGGTTCTAAACTTTTGGCGATAGGCTTCGGGTACTAATTCAGAGGCCCCAAGGATAGCATTTTTGGTCAGTTCAGAATTTGGCAACAAGGAATAAACCTCATGGGCTTTTCCAGTTAGCTTGCTCTGTAGTAAAAGAGACCAGGTCTCAGCTGGCCATTTTAGTTACCTTGCCAGTTTCTCAAAAGACAAAAAACACTTCCACATCTTCCTCATTGAATTTTGGTATTCAATCAGCTAGTTTTAGCAATTTTGTACCCAGCCCTGAATTATGCTCCTCCATATTGGCCATGCTTTCTCTAGGGTTACTCTGTCACCCCTTCGTTAACTTAAGCCGCATCAGCTCTCTTTCTTCGCATTTCCCCCTCTCCTGCCTCCTCCCCCACTTGTCCCTCTCCTTTTCCCTTTCTTACAGTTCAAGTTTCCTCTGTTCCAATTGTATCTTTGTTAGCAGTACCCTGTCTGGGTCTACTTCTAACACTGCTTCTTCAGATTCAAGGGAAAAATGGTCGGCCACTAGCCTTAGGAATTCAGACTTCCTAGCCTTGCCACATTCAGTAATCCCACACTGCTCAGCCATTTTCCTCAATTTCTCCATAGACAGTGCTTTTAACTTATCCCAAATTACTTCAGCCTGGCTTGGAGAGCTACTCGCTTCAGTTGCAGACATGTTAGTATTCAATCACACACAAATCACAAGAAATCCTGTGTTGAAAACTTGCTCTTTTTCTGTTTGGGAACAACTTGGCTTCCCACTTCCAATTTCTCACTTGTCTGTGGGTCAATTCTGGACGCTAGTTACGACCAGGTGAGAAAGAGGTCTAGGGGTTCCCTTTCAGCCTTCACCTGATCTTACTGTAACAGGGTTTTGTTTTAAACACAGTGTTTTGAGCTCCCCCTTGGTTAATCCTTGTTCACAGCTTTCCAATTATAAGGCAAAGAAATGAGCACAAACAGGCTTTCTTAGGTTTAAAGAAAAGCAAAATTTAAAACTTAAACTCTAATTCGGTTAACGCCTATGGATACACGCCGCGCCCCAAGCTAGCATGTACACGCTATAAAACCATACAAATAGGGTCAGAAAAGAGAAGTAAAGTGAAAAAGTTTGAGGCATTCTTTGAAGGGGGTTTGTTACTGTGCTTCGAGCTCGCTGTAGAGTCCTTGATTGTAGATAGTCTTGCTTTTCGTTGGGGCCCAGTATTCTTCTTAAACCTTGATCACTGTAGGAGACTTTTCTCTCTTGGGGTTCATGTGTCTTCAATGGATCTTCGGTTCCGTGAGAAAGAGATGAGAGCAGACAGGAGGGGCTGTGGCAAGCCAGCCATGAGAGGTCTTGTCAGTCCAGGAGCAAACAGCTTTCTGCAGTTTAAAACTCTGTGACAAGTTCAAATTGGTGCAGGGAATGGTCCTTTGTCTCCTTTAAGCACAGTCTGTAAATATGCAAATGTCTTCCAATTAAGGGGTTGGCGTTGCTTTCTTCTTTTTTTTAAAAAAAGAAAGCACTTTCTTTAGAGTCAGAGTTATAGAGTCATACACCACAGAAACAGACCCTTCGGCCCATCGTGTCCATGCCAGCCATCAAGCACCTATCTATTCCAATTCCATTTTCCAAGGCTCGTAGCCTTGTATGCTATGGCATTTCAAGTGCTCATCTAAATACTTCTTTCATGTTGAGGGTTCCTGCCTCTACCACCTCTTCAGGCAGTGTGTTCCAGAATCTAACCGCCCTCTGGGTGAAAAACGTTTCCTCAAATCCCCTCTGAACCTCCTGCCCCTTACCTTAAATGTATACCCCCTGGTTATTGACACCTCCGCTAAGGGAAAAAGTTTCTTCTTATCTACATCCCTCATAATTTTGTATACCTCTATCAGGTCTCCCCTCAGCCTTCTCTGCTCTAAGGAAAACAACCTTAGCCTTTCCAGTCTCTCTTCATAGCTGAAATGTTCCAGCCCAGGCAACATCCTGATGAATCTCCTCTGCACCCTCTCCAGTGCAATCACATCCTTCCTATAGTGTGGTGGCCAGAACTGTACACAGTACTCCAGCTGTGGCCTAACTAGCATTTTATACAGCTCCATCATAACCTCCCTGCTCTTATATTCTGTGCCTCGACTAATAAAGGCAATAATCCCATAGGCTTTCCTGATCACCTTATCTATCCGTGTTGCTGCCTTCTGTGATCGAAGGACAAGTACACCAAGGTCCCTCTGTACTTCCTCAGGTCCTACCACCCATTGCATATTCCCTTGCCTGGTTAGTCCTCCCTAAAGGCATCAACTCACACTTCTCAGGATTAAATTCCATTTGCCACTGCTCTGCCCATCTTACCAACCCATCTATATCATCCAGTAATCTAAGGCTTTCCTCCTCACTATTTACAACACCAATTTTCGTGTCATCTGCAAATTTACTGATCATACCTCCTATATTCACATCTAAATCATTGATGTACACTATAAACAGCAAGGGTCCCAGCACCAATCCCTGCGGTACACCACTAGTCACAGGCTTCCAATCGCAAAAACGACCCTCGACCATCACTCTGCCTCCTGCCACTAAGCCAATTTTGGATCCGATTTGCCAAATTGCCCTGGATCCCACGGGCTCTTAGCTTCTTAACCAGTCTCCCATGCAGGACCTTATCAAAAGCCTTACTGAAGTCCAAGTAGATTACATCAACTGCTTTACCCTCATCTACACATCTATTCACCTCCTTGAAAAATTCAATCAAGTTATTTCGACATGATCTCCCCCTTTACTCCTGTAACAGTTTAAAAATCAATGTTCACGTGGCGAAAGTAATATGCCTCATTCTTGGCGGGTGGGGCCCTGCATGACAGTATTCAACCATTCAATTCATATACAAGGCCTCAGACTAGTCTTGCTGCAGAGGACTCGGGTGAGAATTTCGATAGATCAGGATACAAAAGGGTGATGGACGTACACGACCAAACGCTTGGTGCACTGGAAAGTCTGCTCAATGTGAAGGAGCACAAGGCGTCCAGGACCAACCTGGCACAAAGCTCGTGCAGAGCTTGGAACCCATCCTTGGCAACATAGAATAGACGGTCACCTCCATCAGCACACTTGTGAAACCCCCATGACCAATGTCACAGCTTCCATTGCTGCACAAGCAGCTTCCATCAAAAGGTCTGAGGTTTGTGGAATTATGAAGGGTTTTTGATAAGAGTGAATAGGAAAAGACTACTTTCTTTGCTGGGAAATCAGTGGTGAGGGAATAATAGATTTAAGAGGATCACTAAGAGAGCAAGTAAAAAAGAAAATGCAGAGGTGTTTCTTACACAGAGGTTTAATGGAGCAAGAAATACTTTACCATAGGGAATGCTGAATCAGAGAATATAGCTTCATTTAAGCGAAAATTGAACAAATGTTTGAAGCAGAAGAATGTTGATGGGGAAAAAAAAGTGAGGCAGTAGGATTAGTTTTGGTCTAGCAAAGAGGGGGCAGACACACATGGGCCAAATGGCCTCTGTTTTAAACTTTTATGGAATAATCGAAAGCTCAATCTTTTATGGAATCAGGCGCAGACTGTACGTACAACCTGAGTTGCAATCATACAAAATGTGCAACTTTATTTAGGGAAAACACTCAACAGGAGTAAAAAGCTAAAAAAAATTCTGGTAACAGAGATGGGCAGAATAAGGAAGTGATTTTTGATTTTCAGTTTCTAGTCACTCAACAGAAGACACAAGGATTTATCATATATTCAATTAAGTGGAGCTGATAACAGAAGGAACTCAGGCAGTAGGGGTGTGGAAAAAAAATTAGGTTTAATCAATGAACACGCAGTGCAACAGGAGCAACAAGTATCTTAAAAGCTACAGAAGTTCAATAATTGGAATTTATAAATTAAATTAAAACAAACATATATAATCAGAAAATCACCAGGTGAAAATACAGTGATGGATTTAATGTTCCCAGCTGAAACGTTCCCTGTGACTTACTATTTACATTTCTGTAACACCTGCAGCAATGCTATAAACATAATTGATACTTTTCTATGAAAAATTACTTACTAATAATTATTCTCTGCTACTTCAGTTTACCACAGAAACCTGCAAGAACATTTTTAAAAAGCAGCAGTCAATAACTATTCATTAAGAAAACATTACCTTAATTTAGGTTTTTGTTTACTGTTATGTGGAGGGAGGCAAGGTTATCCAATATAAGAACCTGCACACCATTTTTATTCAAAAAAATTAACATCCCTCCCACCTGCCAAGACGGAGGCACACATTATTTCACCACACGAACATTAAAACTTAAAATTGTGGCTGGGAAGAAAAGAGGGCCGATCACAAAGAATTGCCAAGCCCCTGACTGGAAGGACATTTGCATGTTAGTAGATAGTGTTGGAACAAGGGACCCAGTCCTTGCTTCCCCAATACACAGAAGAAGTGGTCAGACCAGTTTAGTCACATGACTAACTGGCTGTTGGTTTTTTTGAACTTGAACTTGCCAGAGAATTGGAATTCAGAAAGCTGTTTGCTCCTGAACTGAGAACATCTCTCTCCTGTCTGCTCCCATCTCTCTCTCACGGAACTGAAGACCCATTGAAGACACATGAACCCAAAGAGAGAAAGATCTCCTACATGAACAAGGTTTAAGAAGAATACAGGGCCCCAACGAAAAGTAAGAGCTGTCGACAATCAAACACTCAACGGCAAGCTGGAAACACAGAAACAGTAACAAGAAACCCCCTTTAGAGACTGCCTCAAACCTCTCCACTCTATTTTTCTTCTGCTCTTTTCTGTCCCTTTTTGCATGTATACATCGCATGTGCATGCTAGCGTGGACGCACTGTATATTCGTAGGCGGTAACTGAATTAGAGTTTAATTAAGTTTAATAAATTTCACTTTTCTTCTTTAACTTAAAAAAACCTGGTGTGCTCATTTCTTTGCCTTATAATTGGAAAGTGGTGAACAAGGATTCACCAACGGGGAGCTCAAAACACTGTTTAAAAATTAAACCCTGTTATAATAAGACCAGGTGAAGACAGTAAAAGACCCCTGGACACCTTTCATGCCTGGTCGTCACAACATGCAAAACATACATTCAGGGACATGGCCACTGCCAAGAAAATGCTTAGTCCAACATACTTAACGGCAAAATGACAAACAACAGAGACAGGTACTATTAATAGTAGAGACATTTAAGGCTGTAACCTAATCGTGGGGTTCAGAGAACAGTTATAAAAACTACACTTATCCTTGCTGTTTATGTTGTAACCTGAACCCCAAGATTAGGTAAATCCTCTAAACATACCACAGTGACTGTTCTATATTCATCCTCCAGATTTGTATTTAAAAATAAGTCACATCAGTAAAATCCATTTCTGTATCTAGCATTTTATGTTCTCTTTCAAATAATGCACTAATTGAAACAATTAAACTTTTAACATTGCCAATGTAAAATATCAATAAAATAACTTATTAACATGTGTTCCTGTCAATATTATTGCCTCAGACATATTGTTAATATACATTATTGGCAGAAACTTCATGTAAACTCATTGAACTCATGACAGCAGCAAGGAACAGAATTTCTTAGAACAAAGCAAGTTTTTGTTTTCTGAATTATATGAGCATTTGCTTAAATGCACAATTGCCGTAATGGAAAGTTTCTGTTTGTAACAAAGGCACTTTGAATATTTAGAAGATACAGTAAAATGATCACTGGTTATAGGTAATGCATGATGTGGCAAAGACCAGCCTCTCAGAAAATTAGATCACTCTCCCAACCTTTTCCTAGAATCATAAAATGGTTACTGCACAGAAGACAGCCACGAGGCCCATTGTGTTCATACTGGCTCCCTGCAAGAGTGACTCAGCTAGTTCCACACCCTGAACCTTTCCCCGTAGTCCTGCAAATTCTCTCTCTTCGGATAACTATTCATTTCCCTTTTGAAAGCTGCAGTTGAATTTGCCTCCTCCACACTCGGGCAGTATGTTCCAAATCCTAACCACACATTGTGTAAAAGAGTTTTTCATGTCGCCTTTGTTTTTTTTATGTCAATTACTTAAATTGGGTATCCTCTGGTTCTTGACCCTTCCGCCAATAGGTTCCATTGCTCCCTATTTACTCTGTCCAGACCCATGATTTTGAGCACCTCTATCAAATCTCCTCTCAACCTCTCTTCTCTAAGGAAGTGGCCCCAGCTTCTCCAATCTATCCATGTAAATGAAGTCCCTCATCCCCAGAACCATTCTTGTAAGTCATTTCTGCATCCTCTCCAATGCATTCACATCCTGCCCAAGGTGTGGTACCCAGAACTGGACACAATACACCAGCTGAGGCCAAACCAGTGTTTTATAAAGGCTCACAATAACCTCCTTACTTTTGTAGTCTATACCTCTATGAATAAAATCCAGGATCCCATATGCCTATTAACCACTTTTCCAACCTGCTCTGCCACCTTCAACGATATGTATACCTATATTCCCTACGTCCCTTTGTTCCTACACCTTTAGAATTGTAACCTTTAGTTTAAATTGCCTCTCCTCATTCTTTCCACCAAAATGCATCACTTCACACTTTCCTGCATTAAATTTCTTCCGCCACGTGTCCGCCCATTCCACCAGCCAGTCTACGTCCTCTTGAAGTCTGTCCCTTCTATTCAATGGGCTTTAACTTTGCTGACAAGCCTGTTATGTGGCACTTTCTTAAACGCCTTTTGGAAGTCCATGTATACATCAACCCTCTCTGTTACCTCATCAATAAACTCAATCAAGTTAAACAAACATGATTTTCCTTTAATAAATCCATGCTGGTTTTTGCAACTTATTTCACACTTGTCCAAGTGACTGTTAATTTTGTCCCAGGTTATCATTTCTATAAGCTTTCCCAGGTTAAACTGACTGGCCTGTATTTGCTGGGCTTATCCTTGCATCCTTTTTTAAAAAAACAAGGGTTTAACATTTGCCATGTGCAGTCCTCTGGCACCATCGTTCTATCTAAAGAGGATTGGATGATTATGGCCAGTGCCTCTGCAATTTCCACACTTGTTTCCCTCAGTATCCTCGGATGCATCCTGTCAGTCCTGGTGACTCATCAACGTTAAAGTATAGCCAGCCTTTCTAAACCTCCTCTTTATCAATTGTTAGTCCATCCTGTGTCTCAACTACCTCCTCCTTCACTATGATTTTGACAGCATCTTCTTCCTTAGTAAAGGCAGATTCACAGTACCTCAGCCATGACCTCTGACTCCCTAAATTGACCCCAGCCCTCCTTTTACTATTAATATGCCTATAGGAGACTTTTGGTTTCCCTTTTATTTTAGCTGCCAGTCTTTTCTCATACTCTCTCTTTGTTTCCCATTTCTTTTCTCACTTCCCCTCTGAACCTTCTATATTCGGTCTGGTTCTCACTTGTGTTATCAACATGACATCGGTCATATGCACCTTTTTTCTATTTCATCTTACTCTTTCTTTCATCATCCATGGAGCTCTGGCTTTGTTGTCCTACCTTTCCCCTCTGTGGGAAATGTACCTCAATTTTAGATAGGTACAGAATCCCATACCCAAAACTGTATGGGTTTTTACATCATACGCTGTTTATGGTAATCCAACAACACAGGATGATAAATAGGGTTTGAAAGCAGATTTGTAGATTTCACTGCACAGCAAACTTCCATCAACCACACCATCAGGAAACAACATGAACCTAGTACATACAATGTGCCTCCTAGCAACTAGCAACAGAAAGATTTTGGCAGAGGCCGAGAAGCAGTGCATAAAATCTTCTTTGCAAAGAATCTGATCTCCAATTCCTAGCATATTTGAATTCCTGTGACAATCCCAGCACATACGCTTTTAAATCCAGAAGCATCCCTCTGAAATAGATACCAGGTTTGTAAACATGAAACGATACAGAAATGATAGCTTCATACGTATCAAGTTGTCAAGTCTCCCTTTTAACCTTAGATTTATTACTTTTGCTCCTTATTAACTTTTAATGAATATTATTCACTGTACTACAGGATGTTGTAAGATAACGTACATCAGATTTATTACTATTGGGTCTTTATACAAGTTCATATTTATTCCATGCTCCATTAAAGCTTTCATTATCAAAAAAAGTTACTTCAATTGGAAATCCCAGAGTAATTTTCATGCATAAGGTGACAAAGTTGCAAATGGCTAAAGTTTCTTAGTGAGAAGTTATTGGCCCAGATTTTGCTGGTACAAGGTACTTTGTGGCATGCCCTGTGGTTAGAATTGTTTGTCCACATTTCGGTTTTAACATTTTTTGCCTATAAAGTTGCTGGAAGGGTGAATTGATAATGGTGCAGTGAGGGCGACTGGACCTTGGTGAACAATGGGACTAATATTATTATCTCATTGACCAATGAGAGTAAAGGCTGAGAAAAATAAAACGAAGGAATGAGATGGACAGTGAATTATAGTGGGTGAATTCAATGTCTAATCAGGAACAGGAAGAGGAACATTGAGGATACCCTCCTTCGTGTTGTGTGGCACTACCACCGTGCTAAATGGGATAGATTGCGAATAGATCTAGCAATGCAAAACTGGGCATCCATGAGGCACTGTGGGCCATCAGCAGCAGCAGAATTGTACTCAACCACAATCTGTAACCTCATGGCCCAGCATATCCCCCACTCTACCATTACCATCAAGCCAGGAGACCAACCCTGGTTCAATGAAGAGTGCAGGAGGGCATGCCAGGAGCAACACCAGGCATACCTCAAAATGAGGTGTCAACCTGGTGAAGCTACAACACAGGACTATCCATGGGCAAAACTGCGTAAGCAGCATGCGAGAGACAGAGCTAAGCGATCCAATAACCAACAGATCAGATCTAAGCTCTGCAGTCCTGCCACATCCAGCCCTGAATGGTGGTGGACAATTAAACAACTAATTGGAGGAGGTGGCTCCACAAATATCCCCATCCTCAAATGACGGGGGAGCCCAGCACTTCAGTGCGAAAGATAAGGCAGAAGCATTTGCAACAATCTTCAGCCAGAAGTGCCGGGTTGATGATCCATCTTGGCCTCCTCCTGAAGTCCCCAGCATCACAGATGCCAGACTTCAGCCAATTCAATTCACTCCACGTGATATCAAGAAATAACTGAAGGCACTGGATACTGCAAAGGCTAAGGGCCCGGACAATATTCCGGCAATAGCACTGAAAACCTGTGCTCCAGAACTTGCCGCATCCATAGTCAAGCTGTTCCAGTACAGCTACAACACTGGCATCGACCCTGCAATGTGGAAAATTGCCCAAGTATGTCCTGTACACAAAAAGCAGGACAAGTCCAACACAGCCAATTACCACCCCATCAGCCTACTCTCAATCATCAGTCAAGCGGCACTTGCTTAGCAATAACCTGCTCAGTGATGCTCAGTTTGGGTTCCGCCAGGGCCACTCAGCTCCTGACCTCATTACAGCCTTGGTTCAATCATGGACAAAAGAGCTGAACTCAAGAGGTGAGGTGAGAGTGACTGCCCTTGACATCAAGGCAGCATTTGACAGAGTATGGCATCCAGGAGCCCTAGCAAAACTGAGGTCAATGGGAATCTGGGGAAAACCCTCCGCTGGCTGGAGTCAAACCTAGCGCAAAGGAAGATGGTTGTTGGAGGTCAATCATCTGAGCTCCAGGACATCACTGCAGAAGTTTCTCAGGGTAGTGTCCCCAGGCCCAACCATCTTCAGCTGCTTCATCAATGAACTTCCTTCAATCATAAGGTCAGAAGTGGGGATGTTCGCTGATGATTGCACAATGTTCAGCACCATTCGTGACTCCTCAGATACTGAAGCAGTAAACTTGGACAATATCCAGGCTTGGGCTGATAAGTGGCAAGTAACATTTGCGCCACACAAGTGGCGGGCAATGACCATCTCCCCTTGACATTCAATGGCATTAACATCACTGAATCCCCCACTATCAACATCTTAGGGACTACCATTGACCAGAAACTGAACTGGAGTAGCCATATAAATATCGTCGCTATAAGAGCAGGTCAGAGGCTAGGAATCATGTGGCGAGTAACTCACCTCCTGACTCCCCAAAGCCTGTCCACCGTCTACAAGGCACAAGTCAGGAGTGTGATGGAATACTCTCCACTTGCCAGGATGGGTGCAGCTCCAACAACACTCAAGAAGCTCGACACCATCAAGGACAAAGCAGCCCGCTTGATTGGCACCCCATCTACAAACATTCACGCCCTCCACCACCGACGCACAGTGGTAGCAGTGTGTACCATCTACAAGATGCACTGCAGCAACGCACCAAGGCTCCTTCGACAGCACCTTCCAAAGCAGAGACCTCTACCAACTAGAAGGACAAGGGCAGCAAATATATGGGAACACCACCATCTGCAAGTTCCCCTCCAAGTCACACACCATCCTGATTTAGAACTATATCGCCATTTCTTCACTATCGTTCGGTCAAAATCCTGTAACTCCCTTTCCAACAACACTGTGGGTGTACCTACCTCACGTGGACCGCAGCGGTTCAAGAAGGCAGCTCACCACCACCTTCTCAAGGGCAATTAGGGATGGACAATAAATGCTGGCCTGGCCAGCGACACCTACATCCCCTGAATGAATAATAAAAAACACAGCACACAAAGAGGCCATTCGGCCCGACCAGACCATGCTGACATTTATGCTCCACTCAAGTGTCTTTCCATCTTTCCTCATCTAACTCTCATCAGCATAACCCTCTATTCCCTTCTCCCTCATATGTTTGTCTAGCCTTCCCTTAAATGCATCTATATTATGCGCGTCAACCACTCCCTGTGGTTGTGGGTTCCACATTCTCACCACTGTCTCAGTAAAGCAGTTTGTTCTGAATTCCCTATTTGATTTATTGGTGACTATTTTATATTGATGGCCTATAATTTTGTTCTTCCCCACAAGTGGAAGCACTCTCTATCTACTCTATTAAAACCTTTCATAATTTTAAAGACCTCTATTAGGTCACCCCTCCGCCTTCTCTTTTCAAAAAAAGAGAAAAAGACCGAAAGCAAAAAAAAATGTAAATATTTAAAATATGACATTTTCAAAATCTCCAACAATTCACAACAAGGAATGAGACTCCACACTTTTAATAGTTCATTTTCCAGGCATGACGCTAATTAGCTGTGATTAACAATTATCACGCCGTTAAAAGGACACTACTGCTGTTAACAACTGGACTTAACACACTGATGAACTTAATAGGCAATTAATTTGCAAATGCAGCAACTTCATAAAAATCAACAGGGTTAAGGGCGAGATCCGTTCTTGTGAAGCCAACAGTGGCGTGGTGCAAATCAGCCAGCAACGTGGAGATTTGCAAATCGCAGGGAATTTCTTCCTCAAATCAAGCTGCTGGCCGACCTGCATATTAATAACAGTGTGCATTTTTCAGCAAAGTCTGGCCCTCACCTCTATTTCAAAACTTTACCTATAACTTATCCTACTTTGACAACAATGGAAAGGAAATTTCTTAAGCGTTAAACAAGAGCAACACTAGTTAACAACTTACTAATTGCAGGAAAATGTCGTAAATGTCTGGTTACTCAGCATGCAATTTTGTTAACGACAAAGGAAAAGAAGTGAACATCCTCCCATCTGTACGTAAAAGAGGGAATTCATCCAGAAAGTGTTTCTTACAGAGTCGAAAAAGCGGGAGAAAATTCTCTGCTAATTTTTGTAAATTCTGTCATTGAACTAAATGTTTTTCCTGTATGGTGTATAATCTATAGTCAAATCTAGGTGATTCATGAAAAACAGTCTGTACTTGAGAGACTCCTAATGAACAATGCTCTTTGAAAGAGCATTATTGGCTTGGCTAGAAGCTGTAAATGAGGGATCTTTACCCCACAGGTGGAAATTTAAAAATCAAAACACCCTTAAGTCAGTCCTAAGGAAGAATATCATAATGGCTTCAGTAGAGTTCAGTGCTGTTTTTCCTCCTTGGAATTTCAGGTTTGCTCATATCCACTTATACAATAATTACAGAACTGTCCCCTACTGGCATTCTGCCAATAAATTCAGGACATTCTGTTTTTACAAGTTATGTTCCAAAGGGACTTACTCAGACTCTCTGCTGCCGTCCATAGAGCTGGCTTCTTTATCCTGTCCTAGTATACAGATCCCAAGGGAGCTTAAAGCACGTAACAGAATAGTTTCCATAGCCTCGACTGACAGCTTCTCAAGAACGATGACACGACAGCGACTCAGTAATGCTGAATTGATCTGAAAGGAAGGGTTCTCTGTTGTCGCACCAATCAGTGTGATTGTCCCACGCTCGACATGAGGCAGTAAATTGTTCTGAGGTTGGGAGGAAGAGAAAAGATAGTTGTTACCACACAAGAGACACAAAATGTAAGTTTAATTCTCCATGGTTTACAATTGTTTCATCCACAGCAAGTAGGAAAAAGCTTAAATAAAAGTGATTAGGAGAAAATATAAATTGAGTCATGCAAAAGACTTGGCATGCACTAAAATGTTTGAGTGAAGGATTCAATTTGTACTGATTTAAATGGAATGATTTTGATATCCTAAACAGATGATCAATATTTTTCTTCTACTTGCTGTATTTTAAAACAAATGTCTTAAAACATTTGTGTTCCCAAAGTTTCGGGTATCAAACAACTTTGTTTACCTGTTGTGTTTTATTGAAGTGGTGAATTTCATCAAAGAATACAATTGTTTTTCTTTTGAATAGCTTTCGTTCATTTTGAGCTTGTTTTATCACCTCGCGAATGATGTCTGTGGATGCACTTGTAGCAGAAAGACTGATAAATCTTGTACTGCTCTGCTTCTTACTGTTGTTGGCTAAAACATGGGCTAATGAAGTCTGGAAAAAAAAAGTTTCAATTTCACTAAAAGGCACACTGCTCAGGTACCTTTTTAAACATTAAATGCTAAGATTGCAGTCTTGAGGTTTGCTCAGATTTATTAGATACACATAATTAAAAGCAGTGCATAATTCTACAATCAATGGCCCGATATCAATTGGGGGTGGGAAGGTGCAATGCAGTAGCACGTTGAAAACCCGACAAGGCCAATTGCAACGACAGGATCTTATTTAAATAAAATGCTACAGTTTTCTGCCCAACAGATCGACAGCCAGGTTGATGGGTGGTAGCACAAAACAAGTGGCAAGAGACCACAATTGGCACGATGGGTCTTGCTGATCGTGGGAGAAAACTAGTTACGGGAAGACCCAGGTTTCCTTGCAAGGACTGGAGGAGCGCCCTGCCCCATAAAAAAACCAGGAAAGTGAATTTCAAACTGATCTTGGGCATCTACTGGTTTTGCCTGACAGGCGAGCCGACACAACCCTGTTCAGGTTTTAGGTTGAAACTACAGATCTTTTGAAACAGATCTACAGAAACATTTTGCATATTTAAAATTGGACCTCACTTCATTCCTGTTCACGTTCCACTTGCCTGCTCAAAAGAACAGCTGAATGAGGACACACCAGGAAGAAAGTGATACCAACAGTAATAAAGGACATCCATTATGTTAACTTTGTAAGAGCCAGCACAGAACCGGCCTCCTTCTGTGCTGTACCATTCAATGATTCTATGTTGCTGGTAATTAGCTTGGGAGCACACAATGGGAATTCTGTTAAATGGGTTGGCAGGCCCACAGGGTTTTAGCCCATTCATTTTAAAAAGGAATTCCAAATGAAGGGTCAGAATGATGTCAGAAAGCACTTCTTCCTACAAAGGGTAGTGCAAATCTGGAACTCTTCCCCCATAAAGCTGTTGAGAGTAGATTAATTGAAGGTTTCAAAACAGAGATTGCTCGATTTTTGTAATGCAAGGGTTATGGAACCAAGGCAGGTATCATAGAATCACGGGAGTGTACAGCATAGGAGACCATTCAGACCACCGAATCGGTGCTGGCTCTTTTGAACAGCAATCCAATTACTAGATAGGAGCAAAGATACAGATCAGCCATGATCTAACTGAATAGCGGGACAGACTCGAGGGGCTGAATGACCGCCTGCTGTTCCTGTGATGAATTACTGACTATCAAAGCACTGACCATAGCTCCAACCACGGGCTCCTAGCCACTGAAAAGCTTAACTAAATGAAAATCTCCATTTGGTCGGTGTGTTTCGACAGCGGCAAGTTAAAGGAAAAACATTATCCGAAGACTACCAACAGAACTAATGAGACACACGGGAGACTGTCTCTATCGTTCCCAGTGCAGTCACAGTGATTTACGTTCAAATCTGAACTAATGTAAATCAGCCAAATCCTCCCTTAGAACTACGAAGAGAAGGCATCATGAATGGATAAACCAAGCAGCCCTCGACATTATGGAGAAAAGGAGATTGGTCTCTATGGATGGCAATGTGGATGCACACTGCTGTCATGGCAGTGAAGGAGAATTCCTCATCATAGCCATCAGAGCAGGTTTTTTTAGAAAGCAAACAAAGCAAAGTAGCTATTGAAATCTAACTGCACCAAGAACAACTTTCACAACATTAAGCTTCTTTGTGAGCATCATGAATTAGCCACTGATCCAAAGATGGCAACAGTCAGCTATTATCGACCAGGTCAGAGAAAATGGTAAGATGGAAGAGCTGGTTTGAAATTCTCCTGAACTGTCCCCCACAATGAGGATCTCAGAAGCTCTGCAAGAAGCACTAAAGGAAGCCATACCAGATCCAGTGATCAACTATAATCTGTTGATCATCCTGGAAGTATAAGTTTCCATTAATAAACTCAGGAATGTTTGGCCTCCCATGGAAGATATGTTGAAATACTGAATGGAGGCATGCACTAAAGCCCTACATCAATCAATATACAATGCCTGGGAGCAAGCGGTCACAGAATTATATAGCATTTTACAGCCTATAAGCAGTCCATTTGGTCCAACAGGTCTATGCTCCACACAAGTCTCCTCTCATCTTACTTACTAACCCCATCAACATATACTTGTATTTCTTTTTCCCTCATGTACTTATCTAGCTTCCCCTTAAATGCATCTATGCTATTCACCTTAACCAGTCCACGTGGCAGCTAATTCTATATTCTCACCACTCTGGGTAAAGAGGTTTTTCCTGAGTTCCTAAGTGGATTTATTATGGACTATCTTAAATTTATGGCCTCAGTTTTGGGCTCCTCAATAATGGAATCATCCCTATAATTTTAAAGGCCTCTATCAAGTCAACTTTTTTCTTCTCCTGAAAAGAAAAATGAGTCCCAGCCTGTTCAGTTTTTCCAGGTAGCATTATTTAAAAGTACGTAGAATTTCTATGCATTCTTAGTAAGAAACAACTGTAGTTGAGTAGATTCATATTAGGTAGGTCCATTACTGACCAAAGTTTGAAGCTGACCATCAATCACAAACACAGAATACCAAAAACCACTTCAGGCAGCCTACATCAATTTCAAGGCAGCATTTGATGTGGTGGAGAGGAATTCAATTTTGTTACTTCTAAAGTGAATGGTGCTCGAGATAAATTAGTTCAACTCAATCAAAGGTATAACCAGTTGCGCACACGAGGAATAATAATAGCCTTCTGTGAAACTGGATCTGGAATACAATGAGGGGATATTAATGTTGATCTGATCTGCTACCAATGGTCTTGAATTTGGAA
The DNA here is from genome assembly GCF_036365525.1 of Heterodontus francisci. Classification (NCBI taxonomy): domain Eukaryota; kingdom Metazoa; phylum Chordata; class Chondrichthyes; order Heterodontiformes; family Heterodontidae; genus Heterodontus; species Heterodontus francisci. Next base: position 17,232,035 of record NC_090372.1, read on the forward strand.
TGCACTGTTGGTCACTTTGACTATGTGAATAACGTTGCCCTTCTTGTAGCACTGGTAGACAGATTACATCTGACACTAAGTATTCTCAAAGACGAGGCTGATCCATTAGGCGTTGAACTGAACTGGTAGAAAAGTGCAGCACTTCAGATTTGCAAATCCTCAAGTTTCCACTATGGTGAACAAAACCACAGAAAAAGTTGACAATTTGAATACCGTGCAAATTTGATACAGTACAGACACCCCTGAAGGAGAGATACATCAAAGAATAGAAATCCTGCAGCTGCAATTCGATCTCTCGACAAGACGACGTGGAAATCAAGAACACAAACAGCAACAAAGCTCAGACTGTCGTTATCCCTGTCTTAACAGAGCTGACACATGGATTCCTACTGTTTGTGACGAATCAAGATTGGATGCCTTTGACCAATGGCAGCTCTGATGCATACCTGGGAGTCTTCTGTTACAACTATATCAGGAACATGGAGATCAGAAGGTGTGCAGTACAACCTGCCAGGCCAGATGAGAACTTTTGAGGTGAAAAGAGAGTCCAGCAAGCATCCCAGTCAAGAACCATTTGGACCCATGAAATCAGGCAGGCCTTTTTTTTTAAAATAGCTTAAGCTTCAACAATGCAGCTCACTACAGGCGACACAGTAAAGGCTGGAAAGGTCATACACACACCACATGCTCTCATTAGTGAAGTAGGGGATCAGTAGCAGTAATTCCAAGATTTTGAGTGTTAAGAAAATGAGTTTGAGTAACAATGTGTGTGTGTCACGGGCCTTGATTGCAACATGTTGCAATTGTAGAGAGGAGAAAAAGCATGTAATACAGGGAGGAAAGCATACTGTAGCCTGACTGTTGTAGCATTGATGAAATACAGGTTGTGAAAAAGGCCACCCATCAGATGTCAAGCTGCTTCTTATATGCTGTCCAGGAGTGGAACAGAAATGGTAGAAGCACTCTCAAGATGTGGGAGCAATTTTCAAATCTTTGACAGATTTATGGTTTACAGTTAACATTTGTTGAGAAAAGAACTATGAGACAAAAAATTCTTCAATTAGTGATTAGGATAAGCTTAACTATCGCTCTTTATGACTCTACCATCCTCCTATTTTGCCAAGTTATTTTCACAATTACATTCAGCTCCACTCCACTCCCCACCCTATCTCCCTGGTTCGCCAAGAAATTGTGACCAGAAAAATGACTTCCTCATAGGCCTTTACCAATGGTACTCTGTCAATCATACATGGTGTATGGGAGCAGCTGAGCGACAGCTTTTTCCTCACCCCTCTGTGTCTCCCCCACAACAAGGTTGAGATCAGGAACCTATTAATGTGGGAGTTTACAGACAAACCTCGAACTCTTCACAGAAACATCTTTTAATTAGATTGACCAGGACAGCCAATTTGACAGTTTAGTTGCCTTTAATTTGGTCTATTTGGAATGTCAACCATTCACTGGACTCTGTTATGAGGGTGCTCCATTCTTAAAATGTTGAGGACATTTGTCCATTTAGAAAACAAGGGTCACTGGGAAGATGCTTGAGCTTTGTGTTCAAAAACAACCTTTACTGGATATCACATGTCTTAAGCTAAATAAACAACAGGAACCTTGGTGGCCAGGTTTTGACCTGTTGGTGTGTGGACTGTTTTGAAAGCAGTTGGGTTTGTAGCCTGCTGAAAGAAATCTCCAGCTCATCTTTCCTCCACCTAAAAGACCCTGGAAAATCTAGTGAGCGCTAAAGCCCCCAATGCCCCATTTCTCCCGAGAAGATCCTGGAAAGCCTGCCAGATTAACTCTCGATGCCGCCTGAAAAGAACTGCTCCAGAAAAGATCCCAGTGATCCATTTAAGAGTACTTGATGCCAGACTGTATGCCATTTGGGACACAATATATCTCATCCTTTTCTTCAAGGAGAAAGAAAGTATTTGGCCAAAGCATTCTTTTTTGTCTTTTTTTTTTGCAGAAGACTTCTGCAGAGAAAATTTCTTTTTTTTTCTTTAACCTGTGTGCATGCAGTGGGTATTTAAAAGGGAAGTTTCATATTTCAATCGGTGTGTTAATGCGTTGCATCTTTACTGGATAAAAGTCTTGTTTTATAATAAACTGATAATTTTGTTGTTTATTAAAGAAACCTGGCTGGTGTATTTTATTTTGGGATAAAGACTAGGATTTATGATTGACTGTATTGGTAACTGGCTAAACATTTAAATATATGTTGTTACCTGTAGAGAAGTGGAACTAGAGAAAGACAGTGCACTCCTCCTGCCTTGGTTGTAATAACTCAGATTAAACATTGGCCACAATATTTCCAGAAGGGAATTACTTCACACAGATGATTACAGTTCTAGTTTTTTTTTTAAATACTTCCATCTAGATTGCCTCATATAACCTTCAAATTTTGAAAAGCAGTTGGCTACTAGAAAAACAAACAACTGTAAACAAAGATAGCATCATCAATGCTCGATAGCTCCATGGCTTAATGCCAATGGAAAACATAAGTAAGTAAAGACACGAGGTGGGTACTGGGAAGGACGCTGAACTAATGATAATTAAAATTCTATGGGGAATACATGAACATGTAACATACAGTCCTGAATAGTAAAGCGTAATGAGACACTTAGATCATAACTGTTCCTAGAGTTATCTTCTCCTTTAAAGTAAATCTTCATCTGACTGCCATTTTAAAAAAAAGTATAAAGTACAGCACTCATTTATAATTTAGCAGTAATTTTGAAAGGAGTGAAGAAATCATAGTGCTTCTGTATGCCTGTATCAGGAGAAATGGATTAAGCATATGCAGTTAACAAAGTACATAAATCCATCACAGGCACCTATTAAATGATAAAAATAAGCCCCATGAAACACAACACAACTGCAAGGCCAAGGTGTCATGTTTAGACTATATTCTATCAACACAGCCCCACAAAAATCAACTATGTAAAGGGAAAAAATTAAAAGATTGCCTATAAGCACATTTAAAATATTCCTCTAACTGATCATGACTCTTACACCTTATATTAAATATAGGTAACATATGGAGAATAAAGTGATTACTAGGTGGTTAATACCATGATGGGACAGAAAAACAAAACTTCAGCTCAACTGTTATACAAAACATACAACTCGATTGCTACCTTAGTAACTGCAGGAATTCCTACTATAAATCTATATTGTTCATTTTATCAGACAGGTTCCTACTACCGTGGTCCATTTTATTACTTGAGTTTTGACATTGACTACCACTTTCAGTTGCACAATGATCTCTAATGATATGTAAAATTTGCAGAGGAATTTGACAAAGAATTTACAATCATTGAGCCCAATTAGCACAAGCCAGTGTTTATCCTTCACACAAGCCTTCTCCCACCTTACTTTATCTAACCCTATAACATATACTTCTTTCCATTTCTCCTTCATGTACTTATATAGCTTCCCCTTAATTGCATTTATGCTATTTGCCTCAACTACTCCATTTGGTAGCAAGTTCTACATTCTAACCAATCTGGATAAACTTTCTCCCGAATTTCCTATTGTATTTATTGGTGACTATATTGTATTTGTTTTCTTATATAGATTTAGATTCACCTATAAGCAGAAACATTTTCTCTATGTCTACCCTATCAAACTCATCCATAATTTGAAAGACTTCTATAAGGCCACCTTCACACTTCTCATTTTTTTAAAATGCTCCTGCCTGTTCAATCTTTTCTGAAAGTTATAACCTCCCAGTTCTGGTATTATTCTCGTAAATCTTGTTTGTACCTTCTCCAGTGCCTCTATCTTTTCTTGTAATATAGAGATCAGAACTATGCACAGTATTCCAAGTGTGGTCCAACCATAGTTCTATACAGAGTCCAACATAACTTCTGTTTTTGAATTATAGTTCTGTAGAAATGACCACCAGGGTTTTGTCTGCACTTTTTAAAATAGATTCCAGGGCTTTGTGTGCTTCTTTTTAATGGCTTTGTTCCTACTTTTAATGATTTGTGTATCTGTACCCTTTGATTCCTTTGCACCTCTACCCCATTTAGTCTTGTTTTCCAAGGAATAGGTAGACTCTTTATTCCTCCTACAAAAATTCATCACGTCACACGAATTTATATTGAAATTAATTTGCCATTTATACACCCATTGACTGAATTTGTTAAATTCTGCCCTAGGAAGAATATTCAACAATTCCATAATTCTTCCATGAGAAACAACAAACCTGTCCTTATAATAGCAATTTTGAAACATAGCATGACTGCAGTGGTAGAGAAATGGGCAAGAGAACAATATGAACTACTTTCATGGAATGTAGCATTTACTCATTTCACACCATATAACTTGCCAACAATTAAGACTTGTGCAAAATTCTAACGATTTGCAAATACAATTCTGACCAATTTTAGACCGAGGTTAAATTCAAAGTCAGTCATTCTCATTGGGGAAGCTTTCCAGCTTGTCAGCCAGGTTTCCCTCTGGCCTCTTACCCGCTTGTCAGCCAAGGTCCCTCCTGCCTCTTACCTGTTCTCAATCTTTTCATAGAAAACTATCGGTGAGACATTGGTCGTCTCAATTTCTCTGCCCCCTCACTCACTCTAACCTGTCCCCCTCTGAACTTGCCTACTCCATTCTCTCAGGTCTAACCCCAACATTATCAGCAGGTTTGATGACAAGGGTGGTGCTGTTGTCTGGTGTACTAACTTCTACCTTACAGAGGCTCAGCGCCAACTCTCAGACACTTCTTCCTACTTCCCCCGGACCATGACCCCACCAGAAAACATCAAGCTACTGTCCACAGAACTGTCACTGATCTCATCTCCTCTGGAGATCGTCCCTCTACAGCTTCCAATCTCATAGTCCCGCAACCCCAGACAGCCAGCTTCTGCCTCCTTCCCAAAATCCACAAACAGAACTGTCCTGGCAGACCCATTGTTTCAGCCTGCTCCTGCCCCACTCAACTTATTTCTTCCTATCTTGACTCTATTTTTTCTCCCCTGGTCCAGTCTCTTCCCACCTACAACTGTGACTCTTCTGACGCCCCATGTCATTTTCACAATTTCCCGTTTCCTCTTCACTATGGACGTCCAATCTCTCTACAACTCCATCCCCCACCAGGACGGTTTGAGGGCTCTCCGCTTCTTCCTCGAACAGAGGCCCAACCAGTCCCCATCCACCACCACCCTCCTCCGCCTGGCTGAGCTTGTTCTCACATTGAACAACTTCACCTTCAACTCCACTCACTTCCTTCAAGTAAAAGGTGCTGCTATGGGTACCCGCATGGGTCCTAGTTATGCCTGTCTTTTTGTGGGATATGTCGAACATTCCTTGTTCCAGTCCTAGTCAGGCCCCCTCCCCCAACTCTTTTTCCAGTACATTGATGACTGTATCGGTGCAGTTTCCTTCTGCTGCCTGGAACTAGAAAACTTTTATCAACTTTGCTTCTAATTTCCACCCTTCTCTCACCTTCACATCCCTGACATTTCCCTTCCCTTCCTCGACTTCTGTCTCCATCTCTGGTGATAGGCTGTCTACTAATATTCATTATAAGCCTGACTCCCACAGCTACCTTGACTTCACTTCTTCATACCCTGCCTCCAAGGACTCCATTCCATTCTCCCAATCTCCGAATCATCTGCTCTGATGATGCTACTTTCCACGACAGTGCTTCTGATATGTCTTCCTTTTTCCGAAACCAAGGATTCTGCCCCCCAACCCCGCCCTCCTGTTGTTAAGGCCCTCAACCATGTCAAGCCCATTTCCCCCACCTCTACCCTCACCCCTTCCCCTCCCAGAACTGGGATAGGGTTCTCCTTGTCCTCACTTTCCACCCCACCAGCCTCCAGATCCAAAGGATCATCCTCCGCCACTTCCAGCATGATGCCTCTACCAAATGCATCTTCCCCTCCCTTCCAGTCAGCATTCCGAAGGGATCGTTCCCTCCACGACACCCTCATCCACTCCTCCATTACCCCCACCACCTCGTCCCCTTCCTCTGCAATCACAGGAGTGTAATACCTGCCCATTTACCTCCTCTCTCCTCACTATCCAAGACCCCAAACACTCCTTTCAGGTGAAGCAGCGATTTACTTGTACTTCTTTCAATTTAGTATACTGGATTCGCTGCTCACAATGTGGTCTCTTCACTGGGAAGGCCAAACGCAGATTGGGTGACTGCTTTGCGGAACACCGCCGCTCAGTCCATAAGCATCTGCTTCAGGTTGTTGGCCATTTTAACACTCCTTCCCCCTACCCCCGCTCTCATGTTCACATCAGTGCCCTGGGATTGCTGTAGTGTTCCAGCAAACATCAACGCAAGCTCAAGGAACAGCACCTCATTTACCGATTAGGCACGCTACAGCCTGCCGGACTGAACACTGAGTTCAATAATTTCAGAGCATGACGGGCCCCCCTTTTTATTTTTAGTTATTTTTTTCTTTTCCCTTTGTTTAGTTTGTTTTTACTGTGCCTACCCACTGTTTTTTTTTTAACGTTAGTGCTTGGAGTGCTTTACAGTCAATGCACACCCTCTCAATATTAAAACTTTGTCTTTCAGCACACTATTAATATACCATTTGCCTTTGTTCCATGACCTTCTGGTCAGTTACTCTGTGACCCTGTCCTATCAACACCTTCTCCTTTGTTATTTCTTGCCCCACCCCCACTTTACTTGCTTAAAGCCTTTTACATTTCTAATATTTGTCAGTTCTGATGAAGGGTCACTGACCTGAAACGTTAACTCGGCTTCTCTCCACAGATGCTGCCAGGCCTGAGTATTTCCAGCATTTCTTGTTTTTATTTATCCAGCATCTGCAGTATTTTGCTTTTATTAAAATTCGTGGTGCTGATCAGACATTCATTGAAGGCAATGAAAATCAGCTAATTTCTATAATTGGCACCTCATTAGAGTATGCAAATAATCAATGCAGCATACAACCAACACAGCTTCCCAAATCAGGAGATCCATGGCACTCAAACAGAATTAAGTCCAGCATGGCACAAACAGACCATTAGGAGGACAAAATTGCAACCTTAATAAATATACTATTTATATACTAGATATGTAGGATTTATTTGATAGGTTACTGTACAAACCTGGGGTGCAATGTACACCAATCCAATCAATCTTTTACAGTTTGCAGATGCAGCTTTTATACAAATTGGAATCAACAGACCTGACTTTACAATGTCAACATACCAATAGGTTGGAGTTAATACCATTCATTCACCAAGACTTGAATGTAAACCTCTCCTAGCTACAGTTGTGAACACTTTGGTTGATTTGACCTCAATAGACCAAAAGCTGTTTAGTGCATTTTCTACTTTCTCTTATTTTCCCATCCTTATGCATAGATTTAACCTATTAAGTCAGTACAATTTTTGTTCACAAGGCACCTAATCTAATTCCACTCCACATAACTCAAAATTAGATCAAGAAATTAAAAATTAATAAGTCTGAACTAACAAATGACTATTACATTAACGTGTTTTGGCCATGTATTAATCTATTTCTAGTGTTAATACAAAGTAATCAATGATTTTTGACATTTTGCATGCTTATTTTGTTTTAAAGTCAGTAGATCATGGGAAGATTGTCAAAGCTATAAAATGTCTTGCTTCTCCCTTCCCTCAGATGCTATTCTCCACACAAGTCTGTTTCTAACCATACGGCAGGGCTACCAAATTGATCGGATAACTTTATGAACATCGAAATTTAAATGCAGGATTCAAAAAGCTAGCCAGGTATTGGCTCGATCCAGCTATGTAGACATCGCCCCACCCCACCAAATTTCCTATTTTGTATTCCCTGATGTTCAAATAATGCAGGGCTACTGATAACTGCAGACAACTGTTCTAGATGTGATTAAATAAAGGTGAAATAATTAATGTGTTCAATGTTCTTATTGGGGTCTTAATAAAGTGGGGCATACAAGATGTTTGCATCTTCTTTCTGAATTGTAAAAAAAAAACCCAGTGAGTCAAATAGATCATAGATTCTGCCCTTTAAAACTAACAGCTAAGTAACATTGGGTTAAAGTACTGGTATTTACTGGTAAGTGATAGTGGTGGTGGTGGTATTAGTTAAGATGATGAATTATGTCTTATAGCAGACATGATTTGTCTCAACATCTGATGGCCATTGTAACCAAATAAATCAGTTGTCTGATTGTAGATACAATGCAGTAACAATGGTATGGTGACAATCCTATGTACACAAAGCTGAAGACCTGGGAACAACAATGACATTTGCACATATCACACACTGTAGAACAGTGGTTTGCTTAGAAAATTTTCAAACTGCGTCACTGACATATTGGTAGTGCCGCATCTTTAGAACATCAGTAAAAATTGTGGTGGCAAGATTTAACCCCACAATGAGAAATAAGACCCAACAAAACTACAGTCCACAACTTCCATTCTTCTGCAAAAACTAGTACAATCAGTGCTGGAATGTCTTTGCAATTAAAGAGCAAATTGGTGCTGCTTTCAAAATTTGATTCAAGTCTTATCCAAAGTTAGTAACATACATCTGGCTTTTGATTTAATGATTTTACGACAGTGGCAATAAGTATTTTATAAACAAAGTAGGGTATTCAATAAACACCTATATAAAAAAAAACACATTGTAGATGCCGGAAATCTCAAATAAAAACAGAAAATGCTTGAAATGCTCACCAGTCAGGCACCTAGATGGTAATACCTGTCTAATAAAATTAGCAATATAGATTATAGCAGGAATCCTTGCAGAGATTGAGGTAGCAATCTAATTGTGATCTTTGTATAAGTTAATCTGAGGTTTTGCTCCTCTGTTCCTTCATTGAGGTACCACCTAGAATTCACTCATTATTCATATGTAATCTGTATTTAACATAAGGTGTCAGAATCATGAACAATTAGAAAGAAAGTTTTGCCTTTTTTAGCTTATTTTTGTGGAAGTTAGTCAAAACATGACACCTTGGCCTTGAAAATATAACATTTCATGGGAATTGAGTGGAGTTGAATGGATGAGAAAATAACTTGGCAGAAAAGGGGGATGGTACCCTCATTTAAAAAATTTGGTTAAGTTTCTCTTAATCATTACTTGAAGAAAATGTTTTTTTTGGCAAATATTTCTTTTTTCAATAAACTATTAACTGTAAAGCCATAATCTGTCCAATCTTTGAAAATTATTCCCATATCTTGGGAGCACTTCTTTTTCTCTCCCAATGCTGGACAGGAAAACAAGAAGCTTGACATGTGATGGGTCATCTTTCTCAACCTTTATTCCATCAACACTACAATGGTTAGTACTGTTCCGCTTTGTTCCCTATCTTACATGATCTTCCTCTCCTCTACAACTGCAATATGTTGCAATCAAGGATAATGACACAATTTCCTACTCAAACTCATTTTCTCAGGATTCAGAATCTTGAAATTACTATTACTGATTTCCTTCGCTACTAAAGAGAGTTTGGAGATGCATGCATGGAGCCAAAAGGTTCTTGGTCAGCTTTGAGGTCTACGTCAATCTGGAGGGCACCTTGACTGGGATGCCTGCTGTGTTATTTTCAGTTCGAAAGTTCTCACCTGACCTAGCAGGTTATACTGTGCACCTTCTGATCTCTGCATTCTTGATGTAGTTTCAATAAAGTCAAGTATTCGTCAAAGGTGCCATCGATCAAAGGCATCTTGATTTGTCACAAGCAGTAGGAACCTATGCTGTGTCAAGATTGGGATCATACAGCAATCTGAGTTTGGTTGCTGGGTGAATTCTTTACTTACGCATGTTCTTGTCAAGACATGACATAATATTGCTATCTACAGACATATCTCTCCTTTAGAGGCACCTGAGCTACATATCAAATGCCTAAGGAGTTCAAATTGTAAACTATCTCTATGGTGCTGTTCAGAGTGGTTGACACTAGAGGATTGCAACTGCAAAGTGCGGCACTTCAGTTTTCTGCCAGTTGAGAACAAGGCCCAATGGTTCAGCCTCACCTTTGAGGATACTCTGTCCAGCATTACCACCAAGAAGGAAAACATCATCCACGTAGTCAAAGTGACCAACATTACATTTCAAAATCCAGACCATGAGATGATCAGATCAGGGTCGATCATACATTGTCACACTCCAGATCCAGTTTTGAAGAAGGCACTGTAATTATTCCCATGTGCATACAATTGGTTAGACCTTTGTGTAGGAATCATAAGGGTTGGAGTAATTTATGTGGAGCACCCACTCACTTTAAAAGCAACCAAATTGAATAATGCCAAATTGTCAAATAATGCCTTGAAATGGATCTGGGCTGCCCAGTGGTTTTTTTGTATTTACTGTGTGTATGGCTATAAGCAGCTGCAAAATTCAGTTGGTGATTGGATTCACATCAGGCAAACCTCTCTACTGTGGGTGACTCTCATTTGAGGATACATAGAAACTCTATGCACTCTTAAATAGCAGTATACAGAAAAACTAAACAGGCTGGAACTTTTCTGTCCAGAAAAAGAGAGGTGACCTGATAGAGATCTTTGAAATTACTAAAGGCAAAATTCAGACCAGTGGTCAACAACCTGAAACGTTAACGGTTTCTCTTTCCACAGATGCTGCTTGACTCTAGTATTTCCAGCATTTTGTTTTTAACTTATTTTTATACATTTTTCTTATACTGGTGCTCATTTAGATGAGATTCCAGGAGTTCGCATTTACACTACTTTGCACTACACTACAGCTTTGTCTCAGCAGTAGAATCGCAGAGCCACAAAAACACTGGATTTACCATTACTAGGTAAAATTTAATGCCAGGTACATAAGTCACGCCTTCATTATGCCTTCTACGATCAGCAATGTAGGACTTGTATCTTCCTGCCAGTAAATCACCTGAACTAAAATTATTTGTGGCTAGCTTCTCTGAATCTAATGCAAATGAAACCAATTCAGTTGGAGTTTAATAGGTTTAATGCAAATTTCTGAAGGTTTGAAGACGTGGGAGAAAGAGGAATAACAAAGTAGGAGAGGGCCAGATCAGCAGTAGGGTTCAAATGGCAGCAGCATTATTTTTGGCGGGGAGGAGAAGAACTAGGAGAGGAGGAAGGATTTGGAGCAGGACAGAGGGAAGGGGCAGAAGAAAATGCCAGCAGTCTGTGAAATGGGTTGAAGACTAAAATAACCCAAATTAGGCTTTGGGACGACTGCAAATCTATGTGGGGAGACCGAGGTACGAAAGATGGAAGCAGTCAGAATAGGCAATAGCGTAAGAATTTTAACAGACTGTATGGTCAAAGTAAAATGGTATTCATTGAGCAAATGAAGATGTATAAAGGCAAGGGAGTCTAGGGAAAAAGGGAGAAGAAAAATAGGTGGCTGCAATGGAAGGTGGGGACAAAGGAAAGGCTGATTAGTGGGTGATCAATGCAGCTGGCAGCAGCAATGTGCCAGATGAAGCGAGAGGCAGGCAGTGGCTACAGGAACCAGAGTAACTGACAAAAAAGACAGATCACAGTGCTACCTTTGCAGCAAGTAAAAATAAAACCCATTCCGACATTACACATTGATTTAAGTGGACTGGGGTGGTAACAGTATAACCAACTCAAGGATTTTAACACATTAGTCCCAGATCACCAGTGTCTGCAGGTGGTGAATCCACTGTTCCCTACATCTTTGTACTTTTTTAGTAAAGTATTTTAACATATATATTACAAATCCACTAAAGTGTTATATCTTCATTAAAAAAAGTTCTATTTTATATTCCTTAAATGTTGCCTAGTCACTAAAGTCAGATCTTGTCTCTAAACAATTTTAATTGAGAAAAGCCCAGCCATATTAATATATAGATGAATTTGCTAGTGATCTGAATGGCTGCTGTTAAATAAATTTAGACTCTAGTATGATTAAATCCATGGCCAAACTACAACTTGACTACATTATACCTCAGGGCATTCTATTTCATAATGGTAAGTAGATTGACCAGAATTCACATTGCACTGGCTCCAGGAGGGATTAAATTTAACAGCTAGACATACAGCACAAGTCTCATCCACTGTCAGCAGAAATCCAAAACTCTGGTACACACTGCCCACCACTGTCTGACTAGTTTCCACACTGGCAGCATGGACTCTCAAAATTATCCCTCAAATGTTATACTAGAACTGAGAAAAATGTACATGCACAGGCTTGTTTAAAGAGTTTCAGCTGAATCAGTGTTGATGTACTGTGATGTGCTGTTATACCATCAATTTGGCACTGTGATTTGCAACCATATTAAGCTCCCAACTAGTGAAATAGTAACATTGAATTCAAGAGGTTTTGGAGGCTCGATTTACATTCCACCCTGCTCTAAGGCTGCTTATTACTTGGATTGCACTGAATCAAAACCATCAGCTGATTCTAGATGGGATAGCTTTTGATGTGAATACTACAGCTATAATATATAATGCTATATATTATCCAATAGGCTAGTTAACATTGTAGACGTTGTATAATTTGTATTGGATGTTGTATAGATTAATTTAGTTCCAATTTGCTGCAGCAGCTCGAGACCAATTGTAGGAGATTGTCATACATTGCTTTGGTTTCACATCAGGTAGCAGCTTTGGGGTTTGAAATCTAAAAGTAAGGAAGTTATGCTTCAGTTGTTCAGAGCCTCAATCCATCTGGATTACTACATTGAGGGCAGGTTGTATAAACTTGGCTTATATTCCCTTGGGTTTAGAAGGTTGAGGGGTGATCTAATTGAAGGGTTTAAAATGATAAAAGGATTTGATGAGAGTAAATTAAGAAGCTGTGTTCTCCAGTGGGGGAATCCAGAACAAGGGGGCGTGACCTTATAATTAAAGCGAAGATGCTCAGGAAGCACTTGCCATAGAATTTACAACCCACTAACAAGCCATTCGGCCCATCTGGTCTATGCTGGCTATGATACTCCACATGAGCCTCCTCCCACCCTTCTTCATCTGAAGATATCTGTATAGCTTTCCATTCCCTTGTCCCTCATGTATTCATCTAGATTCCCCTGAAATGCATTTATGCCTTTCCCCTCAACTATTCCTCGTGGTAGAGTTCCACATTCTCACCACTGTCCAAGAAGTTTGCCCTGAATTCATTAGTGACAAATATGTGTCCCAAATTGGGTGTGTGGGGGGGTGGGGGAAAAAAAAAAGAGAAAGAGGGCGCAGAGAAAACTTGACTCCTCTTCATACAAAGGATAGTGAAAATCTGGAACTCTTTCCCCCCAGAAGGTTTCTTCCCAAAAGGCTGCAGATGCTGGGTGAATTGAAATTTTCAAAACTACGATAGATTTTTCTTAGGTAAAGGTATTGAGGAATAAGAAGCAATGGCAGATAAATGGAGTTGAAGTACAGATCAGCCAAGATTCAACAGAACGGCAGAACAGGCTCAAGAAGCTGAATGGCCTACTCTTGTTCCTTTGTTCCAAAGCAAAGGATGAAAATGACTGGGAACTTTAGAAATGAAGTTTCCATTTTATATTAAAACTAACTGATCTCCTGCAGGATGATAAACAAGTTGAGAAAAAAATGTTTAAACACTGCCCATCATGACCTCAGAATGTCTCAAAATATCTTACAGCTAACCAATTACTTTTAAAAGCTTCGTTAGCGTTGTTATTTAACCAAATGTGCAAATGAAGTTCTCAAACAGCAATAACCAGGCAATATGATGAGAGTTGCTGTAATGTTCAGATGAAATAGGCCTAGTAGGCAGGGGATAATAGAAACAAGGTTTGCAGACATAATTTAGTCCCCATATCAAAATATTCTGTTAATATTTTTATATACTCATTTTATATCATAGGTAGGTCATAAAACCTATGCAAATCTGACAGAAATAAAGTTGTTTAAAGCACAGGAGCTTCTTTATTGCATAGGCTGATGAGCTGGGAATGCAAAACAGACGTTACAGTATCATTAACGACAGGAGGGTATAATTAAAGATTAACAAGTTTACATAGGCAGTTTCCATTATAAAGGTGGACACAAATGCACTATTTTTAGTACATTAATTGAACTGCCATGGCGTTCATAAGTAATTTAGTTTTAGTTTAGAGATACAGCAATGGAACAGGCCCTTTGGCCCACCGAGTCTGTGCCGACCATCAACCACCCATTTATACTAATGCTACACTAATCCATATTCCTACCACATCCCCACCTGTCCCTATATTTCCCTACCATCTACCTAGGCAGTTTACATAGGCACTTTCCATTATAAAGGTGGACACAAATGCACTATTTTTAGTACATTAATTGAACTGCCATGGCGTTCATAAGTAATTAATTCCCCATTTTAGAGTTATACATAATCTTTACTTTTACTATTTTCATGATCAATTCTATGTCCACACTTCTAATGAATAACACTATGCTGCATTAACATCTCACACTGAAGAGTGTCTGCAGAGACTCATCGACAGGTTTGTGGCTGCCTGCAATGAATTTGGCCTAACCATCTGCCTCAAGAAAACGAACATCATGGGACAGGACGTCAGAAATGCTCCATCTATCCATATCAGCGATCACACTCTGGAAGTGGTTCAAGAGTTCACCTACCTAGGCTCAACTATCACCAGTAACCTGTCTCTCGATGCAGAATTAAACAAGTGCATGGGAAAGGCTTCCTCTGCTATGTCCAGACTAGCCAACAGAGTGTGGGAAAATGGCGCACTGACACAGAACACAAAAGTCCGGGTGTATCAAGCCTGTGTCCTCAGTACCTTGCTGTACGGCAGCGAGGCCTGGACAATGTATGTCAGCCAAGAGCGACGTCTCAATTCATTCCATCTTCACTGCCTCTGGAGAATCCTTGGCATCAGGTGGCAGGACCGTATCTCCAACACAGAAGTCCTCGAGGCGGCCAACATCCCCAGCATATACACCCTACTAAGCCAGCGGCGCCTGAGATGGCTTGGTCATGTGAGCCGCATGGAAGATGGCAGGATCCCCAAGGACACATTGTACAGCGGGCTCGTCACTGGTACCAGACCCACCGGCCATCCATGTCTCCGCTTTAAAGACGTCTGCAAATGCGAATGGAAGTCCTGTGACATTGATCACAAGTCGTGGGAGTCAGTTGCCAGCGATCGCCAGAGCTGGCGGGCAACCATAAAGGCGGGGCTAAAGTGTTGCAAGTCGAAGAGACTTAGCAGTTGGCAGGAAAAAAAAGACAGAAGCGCAAGGAGAGCGCCAACTGTGTAACAGCCCTGACAACCAATTTTATCTGCAGCACCTGTGGAAGAGCCCGTCACTCTAGAATTGGCCTTTATAGCCACTCCAGACGCTGCTCCACAAACCACTGACCACCTCCAGGCGCTTACCCATTGTCTCTCGAGACAAGGAGGCCAAAGAATACAAACTGTAACAAGACTGTAATTGCATCCTCCCACTAGTGACAACTCCACTGGCTCCAGGTGTAATTAGTGTGAACAGTTGAAAGTTTCCATTGGAAGTGTGGCGTCATGCAGGCCCCCACCTGCCAAGAATGAGGAACATTGATTTCGTCATATGAACATTGATTTTGAACTGTTGCTAGAGCAAGGAAATGACTTGTTTAACAGATCAGCCCTGGCTGGAAAAAACATTTGCATACTAACAGACGGTGCTTGTGTAGACCAAGGACTATTCCGACACATTCAACCTACAATGGTTGATGATCACCGGACAGTGAGGGAGCCTGCTGGGATGATGCAATCCACAGGGGCCTGGACTGATTAGACCAGCTGGTAATATGACTAACTGGCTGTTCCAAGGGTTTTTGAACTAGCCACAGAGAGTTTGAACTGAGCGTGTCTGTTTGCTTTGGACTGAGATCTCTCCTGTCTGCTCCCATCTCTTTCTCACAAGCCTCTCAATCCACTGAAGACACATGAACCCCAAGAGAGGAGTCTCCTACAGCAAACCAGGTTTAAGAATACTGGGCCCCAATGAAAAGCCAGATCTACCTACAATCAAGGACTCTACAGTGAGCTTGAAGAACCGTAACAGAAACTCTTCAGATATTGCCTCAAACTTTTCCACTATTTTTTTTCTTCTGCTCTTTTCTGTCTCTATTTGCATGCGTGTATGCATGCTAGCGTGGGCGCATCGTGTATCCGTAGGTATTAACTGAATTAGAGTTGAAGTTTAATAAATTCTAACTTTTCTTTAAACCTAAGAAAACCTGTTTGTGCTGATTTATTTGCCATTACAATTGGAGAGCAGTGAACAAAGATTCACTAAGGGGAAGCTAAAAACATTTTGAAAAATTAAACCAGGAAAAGGCCGAGAAGAAACCCCTAGACCACTTTCTCACCTGCTCGTAACATTGCAATATGCTGCTGCTTGGTCTGGCAGCAAAGAGAATACAAAGGGCTGACAACACCCATTACTGTAAAGCTAAGGTATCCAAATTTGCGCCCGAGAGTCATTTGTGGCCTGTTAATCTTGGCAATCTGGTCTACAAAATTCATCATGTTCATATTTTATTTCATGTTGGCATGTCCTGTTTACATTTTGTAAATCTGGAGATTGGATAATGGTTGGTCTCAAGTTGTTGACTTATTGATGCATAAATCCTAACTCAGCAAATCAAGATCGGTTACTGGCCCAAATCTTGCTGGAGTGAGGTATGCACCAGGAGTTTAACTGTTTCCTGCATCCTTCAGCTCAAAATGTTTGTATCCTGTTAAGTTGCTGGAAGTGAGAGAGCAATGGGGGCATCCAGGACCTTGGTGAACAATGGACCAAGTCCATTCTCCTTAACCAATGTGATTTAGGGAGGGAGAAAGAAAGGGAAGAGCTAAGGAGGAGATAAAAACAAAGTGCTGGAAATACTTCTGCAGGTCAGACAGCACCTGTGGAGAGAGAAGCAGAGTTAACTTTCAGATCAGTGACCTTTCATCAGAATTGAGGAGGAGGTAAGGTGGGGGTAGAGTTACAGTGAGTAAATTAAGAGTCAAATCAGGTACAGAAATAAAAGATGGGAAAGAAATGGTAAGAAAAAGTAAGAAAAACATTTAAAATTTTTTTAAAAAGTAACATCTGTACAAAGATGTTACGACATGCAGGAATGACTCAACAATTTAAACTATTCTCACGTTGGAAGTGGTTCAAGAGTTCACCTATCTAGGCTCAACTATCACCAGTAACCTGTCTCCAGATGCAGAAATCAACAAGCGCATGGGAAAGGCTTCCACTGCTATGTCCAGACTGGCCAAGAGAGTGTGGGAAAATGGCGCACTGACATGGAACACAAAAGTCCGAGTGTATCAAGCCTGTGTCCTCAGTACCTTGCTTTATGGCAGCGAGGCCTGGACAATGTATGTCAGCCAAGAGCGACGTCTCAATTCATTCCATCTTCGCTGCCTCCGGAGAATACTTGGCATCAGGTGGCAGGACCATATCTCCAACACAGAAGTCCTCGAGGCGGCCAACATCCTCAGCTGATACACACTACTGAGTCAGCGGCGCTTGAGATGGCTTGGCCATGTGAGCCGCATGGAAGATGGCAGGATCCCCAAAGACACATTGTACAGCGAGCTCGCCACTGGTATCAGACCCACTGGCCGTCCATGTCTCCGCTTTAAAGACGTCTACAAATGCGACATGAAGTCCTGTGACATTGATCACAAGTCGTGGGAGTCAGTTGTCAGCGTTCGCCAGAGCTGGCGGGCAGCCATAAAGACGGGGCTAAAGTGTGGCGAGTCGAAGAGACTTAGTAGTTGGCAGGAAAAAAGACAGAGGCGCAAGGGGAGAGCCGACTGTGTAACAGCCCCGACAAACAAATTTTTCTGCAGCACCTGTGGAAGAGCCTGTCACTCTAGAATTGGCCTTTATAGCCACTCCAGGCGCTGCTCCGCACACCACTGACCACCTCCAGGCGCTTACCCATTGTCTCTCGAGATAAGGAGGCCAAAGAACGTTGTTAACAGAGTACTTTTTCTGCTCAGTACGAATGTTTTCTGCAACACGTTCAATATGAAAGTCCAGCAAGGACTTAAAAACGGGCAGGTTGCGGGCATGCTGCCATTCTGCCAACGGCAGAGAGGAGCAAGTTGACCAGCAAGGTGTGGCGATTCGCAACTCATGGCGCATCTCTTCACCTGAACTTGCTGGTGAATTTATGCATCGATAATGGCACACATTGCAAACTCTGTTCATTTTTGCAGGAAGATTTGGGCCATTTAGTATTATATGCAGCTTTTGATAGGTGCAAATTAACAAACCAGATTTCAACTTTACAATGTTGCCTGCAGAACTGCACGGTTTAAGTGCCCCAAAACAGACAGAAGGCTGGGATACTCATGCCTATGAACGAATGAAGCCAAAGCTTGCAGGTTGCAGGGAATTGCGGGGCGGGTTTCACCACATTGTACTTACTTTCCCACATCCTGGTGGGCCCCACAAGATGATGGATGGGATTTCATTCGATTCCAGCAGAGTCCTCAAGAGGGTATCTTCTCCCAAAACTTTATTTTGACCAATAAGGTCGGCCAAGGCACTAGGCCTCATGATCTCCGCCAGAGGCTTCACCTCCAGTTGCTGCAACGGCACCATTTTCTCCTGTTGCTGGCCCTCCGCAGGGGGATGAGGGTCGGAGGAGGTCGCCGCTCTCCCTTTGGGAGCGGCAGTGGCTGGCGGGCTCCTCGGCTCGCCGCTCCCGGAGTAGGGATCGTGTGCAGGCGGCGCCTGAGGCGGCCTAGGGGAGAATGCGGCGGTTGCTGCTATCCCGCGCCGGATCCCGGGCAACGTTCCATCCCCGCGCGCCGGGCCCGGGGAGGAGCTGCTGGCGGCGTTTGCTGCTGGCGTTGTCCCGCGCCAGCTCCCGGGCAACGTTCCATCACCGCGCGCCGGGGATAAGCGCGCTCGCTTGCTGCCGGGTTCCCCCTCGCTGTTGCATTCTGCAGCAACCTCATCCCCTTGCTCATTGCCCAGCTGTAGCCTGAGGCCGAGACACTGGTCCAGGTGAGCATTGATCCTGGAGCTCTGCATCTCTTGCGAGCACACCGGGCATTGCACTACCGGTTTCCCTCTCTGATTCAGCGCCATTTCTGCACCCTGGACATTGGTCCAAACCCACGCCTCCCCTTCCCCTCCCCCACCTTTTTTCTTTGCATGCCCTACTTTGCTTATTTATTGATGTGTTTTGCCCGCGCACACGCCCATCTGCTTAATTACTCCAACAAAAAAATCTGGAGAGCAATACGCAGATATTTGAATCTGTTTGCATGATGTTCTCCCGTTGGAACTAATACATTTGCAGTGTCTCGAATTGCCATGTTACTTGATTAAACTGGTCCTCCACACTGCATGCACAGTGTAATACTCAATATGAGGGAAATCTGCAAATGGATTTTGTCAATAAAAAATGTACATTGCAACTTCCTTGATAGAATTGAGGTATATTTTAACCATTCCAAACTCGAAATTGATTTGCAGAAGGACAGCTTCAAGCCTCAGTAAAAAGGGGAAAAACCATACCCGAGGTTGCCTTCATCTCGATGGCCACCTTTGTATACGGCTGCATCAAGTTGTGGGTAGACCCTTAGTGCCTCTATGTGCTGAGGTTCTATCTGTCCTCAATGTTACGAAAGATGAGTCTGGCCACGTTGCCACAGAACGCTCCATTCAGTTGGATTCTGCTGTACCACCTATCCCTCATGGAAAAGATTGTACAGAAAAACACGTTTGACCACAAGTCCATCAGGCGGTGGTCCGCACGTAACATCCTCAAGGTCCTGAGGGAAAAGGAGATGGTGGATCCTGTCAGTTGATTCCCTAGCAGACTGTCAAACTCATTTAGCAGAACACTTCATCACCAGAACTTCCAAGCAAGCACCAAAATGTAGCTTGGCTGGTGGTGAGATGGGCCCTCCCTGTCAAATCTTCCAGCACGCCCAGAGTCTCACCGCCTCCGCATGCTGCCCTCGAAGCGGCTGTGGTGGGGAACAGACTATTGTCCATCTCATTCTGGAATGTGCCTTTGCAAAGCAGGTCTGGAAAAAGATGCAGTGATTTTTGTTGAGGTTCATCCCAAGCAGCTTCGTAACATAGGTCTCAGTGCTGTATGGGCTGTTCCCAGGGACGCACAGCAAGAAAAATATCAACTGCTGCTGGAAGACCATTAACTCGGTGAAAGACACTCTTTGGTCTGCCTGAAACTTGCTGTTCTTCCAGTGCAAAGAGCTGTTGCTGACTGAGTGTTGCAGACTGGAACATTCCAAGGTCCAGGACTACATGCTGAGGGATGCACTAAAGCTTCTGCAAAGGCTCAATGGGGAATGGCCACTGTATTAGTCCCTCCCGCCATTGTATCCCGAGGGGCTGGAACCCGTGTAAACCCCCAATCCCCCTGGGATGTTTGCAGAAGGGAATGTTTGATATGTAATGTAAATGTACTTTGTAAAGATAACCTGAAATGGCAAGTGTAGTGAGGCCTCTCATGTACTGTGTTGAAAGAAACTGATCTGTTTTGCACTTTAGGTAATGTCCAATTTGAACTGTTATGTCATATACTTTTACAAATTTTATGAATAAAGTATATCGTTGGAAAGAAAACTTTGCAAAGTCAATGAAATAAGTGTTTTAAGATTGCACTGATGGGAAACGATCAAGGCAAGCATCATGAGATTCTTCATCCTCAAAGATGTTAAGAAGGCAAGAGAGAGAGAGACAGAGGGAATTATCCAGTTTCTAGAAAAGCATTCAGAATCAGCTCCTGCTGTAGTCAACGGGGATCGAGGTCAAGGAGGATCCCCAAGAGGTAAAGAGCCAGCAGGCCTCGCTCTTTGCTTCAGAGGCCTCCAAGATCATCTTCCGGTCCAGAGTCCTCTCGGTGGAGCAGGATGAGACGTGCTCGCGTTTCTTCTTCCAAAAGGTATGCAGCGAGAGCTCTGTGACTAATGTCCTGAAGGAAGAAGATGGCTCAGTAATGTCATCGCAGCCTAACATACTAAGGATCAGCAATCCTTTTATAAAGGGCCGAAAGACATGAAGCCCACAGACAGCACAGCCTCCCAGTCCTTCTATCACGGAGGTATTAGGTGACAGCAAACGGGAGAATCATAGAATCACAAAATCATTACAGTGCAGAAGGAGGCCATTTGGCCCATCGTGTCCGCACTGGCTCTCTGAAAGGGAAATTTCCTCAGATTAATTCCCCCGCCTTCTCCCCATAACCTGCACATTCTTCCTTTTCATATAACTGTCTAATTCCCTTTTGAATGCTTGAATTGAACCTGCCTTCACCACATTCTCAGACAACACATTCCAGACCTTAATCACTCTCTGTGTCAAAAAGTTTTTCCTCATGTCACTTTTGCATCTCTTACCTAATACTTTAAATCTGTGCCCTCTCGTTCTCGATCCTTTCACGAGTGGGAACAGTTTCTTTCCATCTACTCTGTCCAGACTCCTCATGATCTTGAATACCTCTATCAAATAACCTCTCAGCCTTCTCCAAGGAAAACAGTCCGAACTTCTCCAATCTATCTTCATAACTGAAATTCCTCAGCCCTGGAACCATTCTCGGGAATCTTTTCTGTACTCTCTCCAATGCCCTCACGTCTTTCCTAACTGACTGTCCTTACACCCTTTATTGAGAGTCACATTTGCCTCTCTCCAGTCCTCTGGCATCTCCCCCACATCTAGGGAAGATTGAAAGATTATGGCATGCCCTTCAGCTATCTCCATCCCAACTTCTCTTCGCAAAAGGAATGCAAACCATCTGGACCTGGCAACTTATCCATTCTAAGTATAGCCAGCCTTTCCAGTACATGCCTCCTATCAATTTTCATCTAACCCATTACCTCTGCTATCTCCACTTCTTCCGATATTTTGTCAATATCCTCTTCCTTAGTAAACACCAATATAAAGTACTCATTCACATTCTAGCCTTGCACTGCATCTCTAAGCATACATCATCCTTTTTGTCTTTAATAGGCCCCACCTCATGTCTAACTATCCACTTACTAATTACATGCCGGTAGAAGATTTTTGTGTTTCCTTTTATGTTAACTGCCATTCTATTCTCATATTCTCTCTTTGCCAGTCTTAGATTAGATTAGAGATACAGCACTGAAACAGGCCCTTCGGCCCACCGAGTCTGTGCCGACCATCAACCACCCATTTATACTAATCCTACACTAATCCCATATTCCTACCAAACATCCCCACCTGTCCCTATATTTCCCTACCACCTACCTATACCAGTGACAATTTATAATGGCCAATTTACCTATCAACCTGCAAGTCTTTTTTGGCTTGTGGGAGGAAACCGGAGCACCCGGAGAAAACCCACGCAGACACAGGGAGAACTTGCAAACTCCACACAGGCAGTACCCAGAATCGAACCCTGGTCCCTGCAGCTGTGAGGCTGCAGTGCTAACCACTGCGCCACTGTGCCGCCCTTCATTTCCCCTTCATTTCCCCTCTCAACTTATTGTATTTGACCCTGGTTCTCGCTTGAAGAATTCACCTGACATGCATCATACAGCATTTATTTTGTGCCATTCCCTCGTTATCCAAGGAGCCCTGGCTTTGGTTTGCTTATATCGCCCCTGTAAGAAAGTACCTAGCCTGTACCTGAAACCTCTCCTCCTTAAAGATCACCAATCGATCCATTAGATTTTTCCTGTCAAACTTTGGTTCCATTTTACCCTGGTTAAATCTGCTCTCATGCCATTGAAGTTAGCCCTCTTCCAATTTAGAAGTTCTACTTTAGATTGTTCCTTGCTCTTCTCCATTGCTAATCTAAACCTTATGATACAATGATCACTCCGACCCAAGTGTTCCCCCACAGACTCTTGATCCACTTGGCCCGCCTCATTCCCGAGCACCAGATCCAGCAATGCCTCCTTCCTAGTTGGACCGAGAACATACTCGTCAAGGAAGTTCTCCTGAACACATTTCATAAATTCCTGCCCCTCCTTTCGCTTTACTCTAATATTATTCTAATTGATATTTGGGGAATTGTCAATATTGCTACTCCTCCTTTTCCAATGTCCTTGACCTTTCTAACGACCTTATAACCTGAAATATTTAGCTCCCAATTGCGCCCAGCTTGTATCCAGGTTTCAGTGATGAACACAAAGTCAGATACTTTCATTTCTTATACTACAAGCGTTAGTGCATAGAATTGTTAACAGGGCAAAGAACCCTGTCCTATTCTTATACTGTGTTTTTAACACACATTTTAATTGATCACACTCCTTTTTTATGTTGTATATTGATCAGATATTTTGTTATTATTGCCTATATTTTTCCTGAACCTGAAGAATTTATATTACCTTTAACACTATCGATGACCTGGACTTAGTTCTCATATCTTTTTTAATCATTAAGCTATTATTTTCATTTCTGTCGGAGTCCTCCTCCCTTGTTACTATGGCAGGAGTAGAATGCTCACCAAGTACTGTGAAATAGATACAAAATGTAAAGATTCAAGAATGGTGTTTGGGCCTCAGCACAGCAATATTTAATGTAATGCTTTATGCCTGCATGACTGTGAGGTACTTCAGAGAGATCTGCAATGAATGGGGACATCTAGTGGAACAGTCAGAGATCTTCACTTCATGGTGTTTAGCTATTCAACATGCATGATACATTTCATTAAACCATAAAATAATTCATAATTATGACATTTTTAACTTGGTTTTTTTGAGTCTTTTCATGCAGAGGAAATAAAAAGAGCAAAGATTCGTTTCTCTGTGGTATTTGGTTGCAGTCTCCATGGCTCCTAAAGCTGCAGCACCACATGATGACCTTTAATTTTATGAAAATGAAATTACTCTAAACATGAATCATTTAAAAGTTTGTAGGCATTAGCATATGTACACCTGAGTACACTGACACAATGCTATTGAAATTATCATGTGTAACTTTGAAGATTAAATAGTTACATTAATAGTTTACTCCAGCGACCATTGTCACACAGAAAAAATTTCTGTGTGTGTAGATGTGAGTGTACATGTTGTTATGGTCAAGTGAGGAAGGGTTGAAGGGCTTCCCTCTTTTCCATTTCCTTATTTGACCATAATAGGTTTAATTCTTTCTTAAAGTGGATATACTGGCCAATTCAGTAGGTGTTTGATTACTTACTTACTGTGATCATAACAAGAACTGATCGGACAGGTTTTCTTGAATTTAACCAAGAAATAGATTAACTTTATTGTACCTAAACCAAACTAAAGAAAATAATAAACTACGTGCCAACTTTTACACGCACACACACGCACAAATAGATTACAGAGTGGGGAAGAGTAGATTGGTTGAGTTACAGTTCATAGAAGAAAAAGGTATACAGTCTGTGGAATTTGGTGATTCGGTTGGCTTCTAGCTGAACTCGGTGGTCCTGAGGCTTTTAATTTGAAGAGATAGATGACTGATTTAGTGGGGCTGTTGGAGACAGCGATGCAGATGATTTCCTCCACTGGAGTTTCTGATTGTAGCTGGAGTATGTAGAGGTGGTCAGTCAACAGGCAGGATTTGAAACTTGCAAGCTGGCATGGAGAGAGAGAGAGAGAGGGACACCCACTTGGGTCTGCACATGTCAGAGTCCAGATGCTTCTCCTTACTGCTGCAGAGAACCACAAGCCTAAAACCAAAGATGGGGAGGGGCTTGTCACATGACAGTTACTCAGTGATTCAAGCATTGTAGTTAGCAGTATTTCTTCTTGCCAAAAGAAAAAGAACAAGCAGTTCCCGTAAACTTCCTGGGTCTTGATTCTTGCTGGGATGAGCATACCTTTCTTCTCCGTCCTCAAAGGCCTTGCAATGTAGGTTACAGTGTTGCAAATTAGGTGGCCATCTTAAGCTGCTAGCAAAGTCATCTTTTATCTGTTCCTTTCCAAATTTCTGTAAAAAATATAAATTGTCAGTGGATTAAAGAAAATTATCATTCAACAAAGCATGTTGGCATGACTATGTATGTCTTTCATATATGAGAAACTATTTTCCCTATGTTGAATTTAATTTGCAAATCTGATACAAAGAGGGAACCTCTTGAGGTTAGTGGTCTTGCAGTTAGAACTGGACAGAGATACCAGACATGTGGCAGAAATCTCTAAACTAAATGAGAAAAATAAATCTAAGGCCCAGAAATTCTAAAAGAATGCTCATGCAATTACACCAAGCAGTAAACGCATCAATACAGAATATTACACATTTATTACTTGTTGCTGTTTTGCTTGTTATTCATAGGGTAAGTTTTTTTTTTCAATGCATTTTCTTTTCTTCACCCCAATTTTCTCTTCTTCCTAAAGGTGCAGATTCTCTCTGCAGTATAGTTCCACAGGTAATGGCTGTCCTCTGGTGCCTCACCCAAACAGCCATTATTCATGTGTGAAACTAAACATTAAGGAGTAGAGTTTTTTGGGGGGAAATTGTGTCCAAAAAGTGCCTGAAATTGCATTGGTCAGGTTCTGCTTCAAGTTTCTGATTAAATTAATTTGCATAATCGCAAACATAAAATCTTCCATGGACCACCGTCATCAGGCAATGTGATAAAATGTCATGGTTTCTTTTCATTCCTTTCCATTAAAAGCTATTCCTTGTTGTATTTAAGAGGGCTAACTTGGCATAGTTTTACTAATACAGCTGAAAGTGGGTTCTTCACCAAAAATAAGCATTTTTAGTAAGTGTTCAGACCTCCACCAGTGAATAATTTGATTTAAAATCATTGAAAATGATTTAAAAAACTATACTGAACTATTTAACAGTTTATAATAAAGACAGAAAATGCTGGCAATATTCAGCAGGTCTGGCAGCATCCGTGGAGAGAGAAACAAAGTTAACGTTTCAGTTCAATGACCTTTTCTCAGAACTCCAACATCTGCAGTATTTGGCTTTTGTATTAGTGTTTAATTGACTGACCCTGCTCTTTCAGGAATGCCCACCTTGTAGAAGTTCTGCTCATCTCACCGATGGGATTTCCATTTGTCTCTTTTATCTTGTTCACTTTCATTGCTTTCTATTTCTCTTCTTCTGTTTGATCAGGTATCTACCAAAACTTGTCTTCGCAGCCACATCTCCTTCCTCAGTAACTGTCTCTGGCTCAACTTATTCCACATGGATTCCAACTGAAATTCCACCCTTGGTGTTTCGGAAGTACCCAGGATTACAGATATCTCCAAGACATTCAGGGTTCCTCGAACCCCTGTTCCCGCTGCATCCTGAGATCCACACTCAATGCCATGTGCTGCCACATGCACACTCTTGACCTCTCTCTTCAGCATCAATTCACTCTATCTCAAAGCTGTGCTGGTTGTAGTTTCATTTCATCCTTCGTTTCATCCGGCGCTTTAGCGAAAAACATTTTATCTTCCTTTCAGGTGTGAAGGATTGCAAGCTTTAACAAATCTTGGCTACTAATGCCCTTCTGGATTCTCTGTTCTCCTCACTTCCCACTGACCCAATCCCTTCTTCCAATCTCTCCCCCTGCTTATTCACGATACCCCGATCTTCCCCTCTCTGACCCTGAATGATCTTTCCTTAGCAAAGGCCTCAGCTTCATTCTCTTATGCCCCCATCTCAATGTATTTTGATCTTGGTGCAATGCTGAGCTCTTCTTCCATTGCTTCTGCCTCCATGCCCACTTCTTTGGCCAGGAGGCTTCCCCCCACATAGTGGACCCTTTCTCCTGTCTTCCAAATGGACCCCTCCCTTTGGCTTCTTGCTTTAGATCTTTCCATTGAGAATTGCCGATGTGACATCGACCTTCTCAATTTCTGTCACTCACTCTAACTTGCCTCCCTCTGAACTTGCTGCACTCCATTCTCTCAGGGCCAGCCCTAACATTATCTTCAATGGTGGTGCTGTTGTTGTCTGGTGTACCAACCTCTACCTAGCAGAGGTTGATGCCAACTCTCTGACACTTCCTCCTACCTCCCCCTTGACCATTTCAGCATCCGTAATATTTTGCTTTTGTATTAGTATTTAATAGTTTCATTGGTGTATACTAGTCAGTTTCTGAGTAAGTTATATTCTTTCTGATATGAAAATACCTTTAAAATGCACTTACTAATGTCTGTGCCCTGAAACAAATGTGTGCAATTTGAAGGGCATTCTGGGACAAGCTCAATCTCGCAATTTCAACTTTGGGGCCTGGCCAGTTTTGTGTGTGTGCCTGATTTGGGTAAATTGTATCTTGATCCAGTTAAAGGATCACAAAAACCATGGCTGTAAGTGTCTTTGGGCGTGACTCCCTTGCGTTTAAACTTCTCCAATGTTTTGGGCTGGTTCCCGATTCTACACAGATTGCGCTGGTATAGTTAATGGAAAGAAGTGGAAACTTGCCCTGAAATATTACCTGGTTTTTGTCTATTGTAATGCAGCCAATCTGTCCTCACTCTGCATTCCCACATGCATTTTCCAGAAAGAATCACATGATAGCTACGAGGAGTGGTAACTCTGGCTGATCTCCTCTCTGACCCCCACCTTGGCCATGTGGTGCTGAAGTGAATTGCAACTAATCGCCATCATGGCTGAGATCAACGAAGTCAACACAGGCCATGGAGAGAGCCAGTAACCTTGTGGTCTCTATTGACTTGGACTAAAACAGCTGGTGCTTTTACTGCTAGGCCATCAAAGGATCCCATTAAGACAAGTTTAATCACCTGCAGAAGATTCTGGGATTTGCTCCGGAGTAGCTCCCACTTCGTCGTCCTAACCTTGTCACCACATTTCCAATGAAGGAGGAAATTCCCAGTCTTGGTCACTCCAAAACAAAAGATCCATATATAACTTTTATGGTGGTCATCTGACGAAACATGTACCATTCCAGTATCAATGTAACTCCCCACCCTCCTGCACAATTGTGTATTTTATAAAGAGGATGCAATTGTTGCACTAGGCTTGGGGCAGATTTCATTGGCAGCAGGTAAAGCTAGCCATCATTTAATTTCTGTATTTTTAAAATTTGTTCTCGGGATGCGGGCGTTGCCGGCTGGGCCAGCATTTGTTGCCCATCCCTAATTGCCCTTGAGAAGATGGTGATGAGGGGCTGCCTTCTTGAGCCACTGGAGTCCATTTGGTCTAGTTACTACCACAGTGCTGTTAGGGAGGGAGTTCCAGGATTTTGATCCAGCAACAGTGAAGGGACAGTGATATACTTTCAAGTCAGGATGGTGCGTGGCTTGGAGGGGAACTTGCAGGTGGCGATGTTCCCATGTGTCTGCCCTTGTTCTTCTAGGTGGTACAGGTCATGGGTTAGAAAGGTGCTGTCGAAGGCACCTTATCAAGTTGCTGTATATATTGAAGTTATTGAAGTATATTAAATAAGACATTGACAGGGTTGTCTAGTTATTAGAGAATTGTGCCTATCTGTTCAGCCTCAGAATTTTTAAATTTATAACTGTACTTACATCAGCATTTCCTCAGTATCAAGTCAGGAACATTGCGAGCTTTTGGTTTCAGGTAAAAAGCCTCTGTCTTGCATTGAATCAGATGGTTAATAATGGCATCTGAACATCAAATCAGTCACTGCCATTATTGTGACATGGTGGGTCACTAGCAGCTGCTGTCGTTATACCCACCACCACTACTACACCGCCACAAGAATGAAAATATTAATCTTTATTTTGAATGTTACAAATGGAAGTCAGCAAAATATACTCGTTATTGCTTCATTTTGCATTTCCTGTGCTGAAGTAAGTTTGCAGGAAAATTCTTTATTTAATGGATATCCTATTCAACAGTAGAAACAACAACAGATCGAGGAACTAATGGGGAGGCTTAGCCATAAGTTATTTTAGGTCTCACTAAAATATGATACATGTGATGAATAATTGCCGATTGTAAGCAAAACCAGTATTAAATAGATGCCAGATCCTTCTCCTAATACCTAATTGACAAATGACCTTTCAGTTGAATACTTGAAAATCTACTCTAAACCATCTGTAAAACATGTCTTTGGTATGCATGTCATGGTGGATGCATTTCAGAGCAACTGTTTAAAGTTTGGTGATTGATTAGATGACCAGAGGTTATTAAATAGGCCTTTACTCTATAATCATTTAATTACACATCCAAATTTTTAAAAAATGAGACAGAACATTTTTGGCTAACTGTGTGTCCATTTACAATAACAAAGAAGCTAAGCTTGTGGTTGTGATTCTGAGGTTTACCATGTCAGCAAATTTGCTACAGAATTGACTTTTACACATAAACGTGTGATAAAATAATATAGAAAGCAATGGTTCTAACACAATGGCACTATTTGTCATTTCAGGAATTCTCAGTCCTCTACAGAAATCAAACAGTTTTTATTATGAGGAATAAAACATAAATGACCACAGTTGATTCCACATGTACACATACCTAGTCCAAGTGTGGAACTCCAATGCACCAAATCATTTCCCATTCTCTCCCATTACACAGCAATGTTCACCTGAGTATAACCGTTAAATATATTATCCAGATCTGAGCATGAAATGTTTCCTAATTATTGATGTTTTCATTGCTCAACACACTGAGTGCCATTAGTCCTGTCCATCACTCATCATTTACACACTAACAGGTCCTTGTAATGATACATTTTATAACAAGCACAAAGAAATCTATCTTTTTCCCTTCATGATCCATGTGTGAAACAGATCCTGTAAGCAACACAGATGAAGCTGATTACTATACGCACTCAGGCTTAAAGCTCCTTTGAATTTAGCCACTATTCTTTGCTAATTGTAAGCCTTCACTTGTTCATTGGCCTTTGCTATATAAGGCCTGTATCTAGCTTGATCACTGTGCCAGGCTTCCTTGGATTCGACAAATCTTAGTCAAATATACAAACACTAATGTAGTGTGATTGTCCTTATATGTTCCTGTGGCTGTTTTAACATCAGTATTCAGAAGTAAGAAATGAAATGCAAAACCAGATTCCTTCACTTGTTCAGTTAAAAAGTTATTTTCTCCTCTTTTGAGGGCCATGGGTTTAAATTTCAGTTTACTTGTGCAGTTGCAATGTGCCGACTGGTACCATGTCTTTCTAAACCATCACTGCTTAATGATGGCACAAAATTCACTCAAATGAATTTCCTCCCCAAATTTATTCCCTCAAAGAATCAAAATGTAAGCTCATTAGCACAGTTGTTCTTTTGTTGGGTGCCAACTCCAGCACCAACCAGCTCTCTCCTCCCATCTCTGGAAATGAAAGCACATCTATCACCCATTACCAGAGAAAGTGGGAGCTATAGTTAAAGTTTGAAGTTATTAAAGCATTCATTAAAAAAAAGTGTATCCGTGCTACCCCTTTTAGGATCGCTGGATAGGATGCTCCACATCCAAAGCCGATGAACGGATCATGTGCAGTGCTAAATTTGATGATGACACAAAGATAGGTAGGAAAGCAAGTTGTGAAAAGGACATAAGGAGTCTGCAAAGGGATATAGATAGGTTAAGTGAGTGGGCATAAATTTGGCAAATGGAGTATAATGTGTGAAAATGTGAACTTGTCCACTTTGGCAGGAAAAATAGAAAAGCAGCATATTATTTAAATGGAGAGAGATTGCAGAACTCTGAGGTATGGAGGGATCTGAATGTCCAAGTAGATGAATCACAAAAGGTTTGTATGCAAGTGATTAGGAAGGCAAATGGAATGTTGTCATTTATTGCAAGGGCAGTGGAATATAAAAGTAGGGATGTTTTGCTACAGTTGTATAGGGTATTGGTGAGACCACATCTGGAGTGCAATGTGGACTGCACATCTGGAGTGTGCAGTTTTGGTCTCCTTATTTAAGAAAGGATATAAATGCATCAGAGGCAGTGCAGAGAAGGTTCACTTGACTAATTCCTGGCATGAGTGGGGGAGGGGTTATTTTATGAAGAAAGGTTGGACAGGTTTGGTTTGTATTCATTGCAGTTTAGAAGAATGAGAGGTGATCTTATTGAAACATATAAGATCCTGAGGGGACTGACATGGTAGATATTGAAAGGATGTTTCCTCTTGTGGAAGAGATTAGAACTAAGAGACACAGTTTAAAAATAAAAGGTCGCCCATTAAAGACAGAGATGAGGAGAATTTTTTCCTCTTAGAGGATTGTGGATTTTTGGAACTCTGTTCCACAGAGAGCAGTAGAGGCAGTATCATTGAATATTTTTAAGGCTGAGGTAGATAAATTCTTGACTAACAAGGGAGTCAAAGGATATCGGTGAAAGTGGATGTCAGGCCACAATCAGATCAGCCATGATCTTATTAAATGGTGGATCAGACTCCAAGGGGTCAAATGGCCTACTCCTATTCCTAGTTCGTATGTTTGTATGTTCATCCATTGGTACCTGATAATAGGATCAGGGGTCCTACATCAACCCCTGATTTAAATATTGAAAATCGAGATCACAGGGCTTGGGTACACAGTGGGCAGGAGTATTTTGAACAATTTTCGTCTGCCCCGCTCAATTTGTCAGTGTGAGGGGGTGGTAGGCAGACACAAATCACCGCCTGACCCCAACAGGCGCTCTCCACAGGTGCTGACTGATCTACTATGTGTTTTCAGAATTCACTTCTTTTGTTTCAGATTTCCAGCATCTTCAGTTTTTGCTCCATTTGTGGTCAAAGACCAGACGAGTGCCTAACTTGAAGGGAGAGTGGAGTCAGAGGAATCAGCTCAGAAATTACAGAATTAGTTGGATAGAAGATGCCAATAGGCAGAACGATGGCAGATCAAATTTAGTAAAGTGCAAAATACCACATGTAGGAAGGAAAAATGTACAATACACGTAATCCATAAAACTAAGGATGAAGTTGAACGAGACTTAGTGGTCTTAGGAAACTTGATGCTTAACATGTTTTCCTTAGAGCAGAAAAAGCAAAGAGGAGATTTGATGGAGGTGTTTAAAATTATGACGGGTTTAGATTAAGTAAATAAAAAATCTGCTTCCAGTGGCTGAAAGGTCAATAACCAGATAGCACAGATTTAAGGTAATTGGCAAAAGAACCAGGGGTGACATGGGGAACAAATATTTTATGCAACGAATGGTTAGGATTTGGAATGCACTGCCTGATAGGGTGATGGATACAGATTCAATAGTAGCCTCCAAGAGGGAATTGGATAAATACTTGATGGAGAAAAGACTGTAGGGAAAGAGCGAGGGAGTGGGACTAATTGGATAGCTCTTTCAAAGAGCTGCTACAGGCTCGATGGACCAAACATCCCCTCTCTATCCATTCTATCATCAGTTAAAAAAATTAGTTCATAGGAGATGGATGACATTGGGAAGAATGCACTTATTCGGTAAGAGTAGGGGAGTCAGGCCACCTGGATTGCTCTTTTAAAGAGTGAGCTCACATTCAATGAGCCAAATGGCCTCCTTCTATGCTGTACTAATCTGCGATTCTATGATTCTATGGAATGAACAAAGCCAAAATATTGGAGTCCAATTCAGAGCAATTCATGCTCAAACTATATTGTGCTCTAATCAGACCACACTTTGAATAATTTGTCCAGTTCTTGCCACCAATTCAAGGACTAGAGGCAGTGCAGGGGTAAGCCTCAAAGCTGATTCTTTGTGTTAGAAGTTTGAGTTATGAGGATAAGTTTCTGTAACTAAATTGCAAGAGTAAGATAAGGGGACACAGATTCAATTCATTTAAGGCCATGTAAGAAAATGGCACAGCACCAAGACTGATCTTATACCGAAAGGCCTGCCTTGAGTGTAAAACGGGCATTAAAACGGCAAAGAGAAAGTTCTAAATTGAGTATGACAATAGAAGTGCAGGATAATAATACATTTATTTAGTTTTATTAAGTGTTAAAGTAAAATGAGAGGTGAAGTGAGACTACTGATGGATGTGGACATAATAACTAATGCTACACAGGCTGCCAAACTGCTAAAAATATTATTATGCCTCAGTCTTTACCAAGGATGAGACAGGTAGCGTATTTGATCTGGAAAGGGAACTAAAGGATGTTGCCAAGGTAAGTTGTAACACTGTTCACATTAGTATTTGTGGTAATGGTTGCTAAACAGTTGTGCAATCATAAGGTAAATAAATCTTATGGGCTAGAGAAGATGCATCTGAGTCTCCTTAAGGAATTACAGGAGGAAATTGCAGGAACTCTGGCGCAAATCTTCCACAAATCATTAAATACTGGAGAGGTGTTTGGGCATTGAGGAAAGGCAGATATTGCTCCTATTTTTAAAAAGATAGCCAAAGTGACTCAGGAACTGACAGTCCAGTGAGTTTGACATCCATTGTGGGTAAAGTTACGGA
This sequence comes from Heterodontus francisci, assembly GCF_036365525.1. Lineage (NCBI taxonomy): Eukaryota > Metazoa > Chordata > Chondrichthyes > Heterodontiformes > Heterodontidae > Heterodontus > Heterodontus francisci. Next base: position 17,265,192 of record NC_090372.1, read on the forward strand.
CACCCTTATTAAAGATAAGATCATGCAGCATCTGAATAGAAATAAAAGCATACAAGGTAGTCAATGGAGGTTCACCAAAGGAACGTCTTGCCAATCTAATTTACTGTTGTTTTTGAGGGTGTGGTCATTTTTCTTTGTTCATTCTTGGGATGTGGTGTCACTGGCAAGGCCTGCATTTATTGCCAATCCCTAAATGCCCTTGAGAAGGTGATGATGAGCCAACTCCTTGAACTGCTGCAGTCTATGTGGTGTAGGTACACCCACAGCATTTAGGGAGGGTGTTCCAGGTTTTTGAACCAGCACAGTGAAGGAACGGTGATATAATTCCAAGTCAGGATGATGAGTGACTTGGAGGGGACCTTGCAGGTGGTGGTGTTTCCATGCATTTGCTGCTCTTGTCTAGGTGGTAGAGGTTGCGGGTTTGGAAGGTGCTTTCTAAGGATCCTTGGAAAGTTGCCACAGTTCATCTTGTAGATGGTACACATGGCAGCCACTGTGCGTCGGTGGTGGTGGGAGTGAATGTTTAAGATGGTCAATGGGGTGCCGATCAAGCAGGCTGCTTTGTCTTGAATGGTGTTGAGCTTCTTGAGTGTTGTTGGAGCTGCACCCATCCAGGCAAAGGGAGAGTATTCCATCACACTCCTGGCTTGTGCCTTGTAGATGGTGGGCAGGCTTTGGGGAGTCAGGAGGTGAGTTACTCGCCACAGGATTCCCAGTTTCTGACCTGCTCTTGTAGCCACAGTGTTTATGTGGTTGGTTCGGTTAAGTTTCTGGTCAATGGTAAACCTCAGGATGTTGATAGTGAAGGAGCTGGGTGAGCCGTGAATGTGGTGTACTTGGATTTTGTAAGGCATTTCATACAGTTCCTGTGGAAAAGCTGGTACTGAAGTAAAGGAAGCGGACGTTAATGGAAATATTTTACAAAGGCTGTGTAATGAGTTGACCGAGGGTGGTGGTGCAGGGATTGTCATCAGCCTGGCAGTTTGGCATTGCACTGGAGTTAAATTCCATTTGTTGTTGAATTGAAATGATATGAGGCTAGGTCCTTTCCTGGTCAAAATATCACATTGTGTATTTCTTATGTTGGTGTGAGGCCCTGCCTATGGTGTGCCGGAAACTATGCTGTCTGCTAACGGTAGTGGTGTTTTAACATGCAATGTGCATTATTTAATTTATGGTAACTGAATAAGCAAAATTGTGGCTTTTATTACATATTATGAGATTTTGACCACGGGTTTGGGCATCAGTTTCTGAGATTCTGTTCATCTTTCCATGAAAGCCATGGATGAGTGGCTTTAATTATTATATGCTTCTTTAACTATGCACTTAATGTTTACCACTTGTCTTTTTAAAAATGATGGGAACACAGGAATAAGGTATCCAACATGTAATAGAGAGGCGGTTGGGTTGTAGGGTTTAGCAATAATGAGAAGGGTTGACTGTGTGATTTGATACCAGATATGGGGTTTGCTGAGCTTTCATAAGATTGGGAGTGTAGTTTGCGGTAATCAAAGACTATTAATTGGGGAATCTATGCCATTGTAGCACTTTGGTGTGGGGGTGGGTGGTTGGTTGACTGGGTGATTCCTGCGATTTGGCATTAAGAGTGGGCTGGGGGTGCCAGTGTGTCACAGCATCTGGGACTGCTGATGTTATGATATAGGAACATAGGAGCAGGAGTAGGCCATTCAACCCCTCGAGCTTGCTCCGCTATTCAAGTAGACCAAGGCTGACCTTCTACCTCAAAGCCATTTTCCCGCACTAGCCCCATATCCCTTGATGCCTTTAATATCTAGAAATCTATCGATCTTTGTCTTGAACATACTCAGTAACTGAGCTTCCACTGCCCTCTGGGGTAGAGAATTCATGGGTGGAATTGGCTCACAGGATTTGGGAGCAGTCCAGGGAGTTTCTGAGGTCTTAGCGCTGTTGAAGGAAAGTCTCAAGAAGTGGTAGCCCAGGCAAGAGTTCTGTGATCTGGGTCCAGCAGTTCAAGGACTCCAATCTCCCATTGGAGGGAGATTGCTGTGACTGGCTGTATGGGTTGAGCTGACCCAGGGTAATGTGCTGTACAAAATCTAGTATCTATGCCAATAGTATACCAGAGTACAGTCAGCAAATACAGTATCTAAAGTGTTATTTGCATTTAAAATTGGCTTCAGTCCAAGAACCAGGTTGATGGCACAGGGCCTCTTGAAGAGACTGCATGCTGGCCAAGAAATAATCTCATCGGTTTGGGCGAAGGTGCGGGGCGATATGTTAGCGGCAGGCATGGGCGAGACAGCAAATGAGTTAGAATGTGATGGGAATGTGCCAGGGCAGGTCTGACAGCTTGGGAGTGGATCGCAGCAAAGTTACACTTTGTGTGTGTGTGTGTCTCCCTCTCTTTCTGTACCTCGTTCACTTCTGTTCTCTCTTTCCCCCTCTCTCAGCTCTGCATTTCTCTTAGTCTATTCTCTGTCTGCCTCTTATTCGTGTACACTCACACTCTGTATCTCTCTCTTTCTTCCAGGGAAGGGAGAAAGATTCTTAACTGTGCATGAAACCAAAATGAAGAGGGATGCAAATTTCCATTGAGAAAACCAAACAAATATAATTCCTTTATCTTTGTAGGTATAAAACACAGAAGAGACAGCAATTATTTGTCTGCATCTCTGACCGACTTTCCCTGAGGTAGATTATAAGCAGTTTAATTCAGCAGTGCATAATAATTAAAATGTATATGGTACCTTTAAATTTGTCCTCCAATGTATTTTGGAATCATTTGGAAGAAAAAAATGAAAGAAGGAATATTGGAAAACCTCTCACCAAAAAGCGTTTCTCTTGCAATATGAGAAACCAACTGACATGGTGGGAAACTGTGTGCCTCCGATTGTTCTGACTGTGGCACTTTCCTGCAGCCAAGTGCGATAGCTGTAAATCAGTTTAGAAATCGGTCTGTGATGCATCAAGGAAGTGACCAATGCCCTGTTCAGGAGCACCTGCACCTATGTGCGCTACAGGACCAACCCTGACAGTCAGGCTGAGAGCATTAATTATGTATCAATTGTTTAATTATTTGCAGCTGGAGGGTGTTAATTGGGGTCTTACTTGAGCACTTAGAAAGAGACACTTACTGAGACTGGTGGATGGTTTCAGTGAGGAGCTACATGTTAGCAATCGTTTTTACTCTGTACAATAAATGTGAAACTGACTAAAGATAGGCTCCAGCATCATCCTTCCACACAAGATTTCTAGAACTTAACATGGTAGTAGAGGATGGTTGCCTAAAGCTGACTGTTGAAAACTAAGAATTTTTTTTCACATACTGAAATCTTACTCTCTATTGTGGAAAATATAACAGAAAGCAAGTGCAAATTGTCAGGGTATGATTGCCCTCCAATGTTTTCTGAGTTTGCACCATATGACCAGTGGACGAATGAAGTGGATATGTGGACACGGGTTATGTCCCTACCAAATAGGAAACAAGGTATAGCCTTGGTTTTGTCACTTCCTCCCAAAAGTAAAATCAGAAGTAAAGTGTTTTGTGAACTGGATGCTCATCAGTTGGATACTGACAAAGGTTGGGATCTTCTGTTAGAATTCTTGAATGAAATTTACAAGAAAGATGACCTATTGAATGCGTATGAGGCATGGTCAGACTTTGATAGATTTCGGAAAACAGATGGTTCTTCAATAGCGGAATATATCATGGACTTTAACAGACTGTATAGAAGATTGAGGAAATTCAATTTAGAGATCCCTAGTGTGTTAGCATTTAAATTGCTAGATTGTGTTTGGGTGCCACACATGGACAGGCTCCTGGTTCTAACGGGTTCGGTTCTTGGAAAAAGACTCCCTGTTAGATCAGATGTCTGCTGCCTTAAATAAATTCCTGGGGAAACAGTCATTTCCAGCAGCCCTAGTAGAGCAAACAGGCATTCTGCGGTGACACAAAGAATGGAGGATTCACTGTTTACTGGATTTCAAAATAGCCCAGATACTGGACACAGGCATAAGTGCAATGAAAGAGTTAAAGACAGGAGGAATGAGAATGAAAGCATCTTTAGCAGGTCTGACTATTACAGTGGAAGACAGAATTGGAACAGCAATCATAGATGAACGAATCCCAGCAATGCTCAAAGAACAGCTCATAGGTGCTTCAGGTGTTACTCAAAGTATCATTATGCAATGAACTGCCCAAAGCGGAGGGGCAGAGTCCTTGCAATAACACATGACACAGAGAATTCTGAGGCAGAAGAGAAAGATACTGATGAATCTGAATGAATTGTACTAGCACAAGGAGTTTTTGTCCTGTAATGAATATGTTAGTTGTAGATTTGTTCAATTGTGCTGTATTGGATAGTGCTTGCACATTGACAGTATATGGAACAGATTGGTTACAATGTTATCTGGATTCACTCAGTAGTGAGGATCGTGCAAGGTTAAGGAGTATAAAAGTACTACCAGATTTAGGTTTGGTAGTGACAAAACATTGAAGTCTCTGCAGCACCTGTGGAAGAGCCTGTCACTCTAGAATTGGCCTTTATAGCCACTCCAGGTGCTGCTCCACAAACCACTGACCACCTCCAGGCGCGTATCCATTGTCTCTCGAGATAAGGAGGCCCAAAAGAAAGAAAAGAAAAAAAAGAACTGAAGAGAATAGTGATTCCAAGTAAAATAGCGGGAGTAAGCTACTTTATCAGTACTGATGTAGTCTCTAGTGAGATACCTTTACTGTTGAGTAAACCTTCGATGAAAAAGGCACAAATGAAACTTGATATGGAGCATGATAAGGCAATTGTTTTTGGAAAGTCAGTGAATTTTTAGCTTACCGAGTCAAGACATTATTGTATCCCTTAACAAAACCTGATGTTCCTAATCAGAGTGTTAGAGAAGGACTAATTGCATCAGGTGATAAGAATCAGAGAGAAAAAAAAACAAATTGTATTAAAATTACACAAACAATTTGCTCACTCTTCTTGTCAAAGATTTAAACCCTGCTAAAGGATGCAGGCGTGATTGATGAAGAGTAGACAAGGAATAGAAGAGATTAGTGAAAAGTGTGAAATCTGTAAAAAAAGTATCAGAGGACACTATTGCATTCTATTGTAAGCCTTCCATTGGCACGTGACTTTAACGAGGTAGTTGCCATGGATTTAAAGGTATGGGATAAAGACAAGAATATTTTCATCATTTTATAGACCCAGCAACTAGATGTAGTCGTTCTACAATAATATATAGCAAGGACAAAAGGATGATTACAGATAAATTCATGCAGAACTGGATAGGGACTGGACTTGGGACACCAGCTAAGTTTCTGATTGATAATGGAGGTGAATTTGCCAATGGCGAGTTCAGAGGCATGTATGAAACATGAACATTATGGTTATGAATACCGCAGGTGAAAGTCCTTTCAGCAATTGGCTCTGTCAAGCGAATCACTCAGTGATCGATGAAATGCTGCATAAAATCTTAGCTGATCAACCAAATCCTGCCTTGGCAGGGGCAATTAATGCAAGAATTCACTTCAGATGGTTCGAGGATATAGTCCTCATCAATTGATCTATGGCGAAATCCCAAATTGCCTTCTGCACTGTCCAATAGTCCTCCTGCTCTAGAAGGTACCACAATTAATTCAATTTCTTCTGCACAATTGAATGCTTTACATGCAGGGAGACAGGCTTTCATCAAGGCTGAGGTCTCTGAGAAAATTCGGAGAGCTCTGAGGCATCGTGTAGGGCCATTTTAGTGGTTAGGTACAACTGAGTGGCTTGCTGGGCCATTTCAGAGGGCATTTTAAGAGTCAACCACATTGCTGTGGGTGTGGATTCACATGTAGGACAAACCAGGTAAGGGCAGCAGATTTCCTTCCCTAAAGGACATTAGTGAGCCAGATGGGTTTTTGCAACAATTGACAATGGTTTCATGGCCATCGTTAGATGGTCATTAACTAATCATTAGACTTGCTTTTTAATTCCAGATTTTTTTATTAATTGAATTCAATTCCACCTTCTGCCGTGGTGGGATTCAAGCCCATGTCCCCAGGGGAATACCCTGGGTCTCTGGGTTAATAGTCCAGTGACAATACCAGTATGCCACTGCCTCCCCTGTAACAAGTAACATTCGCACCACACAAGTGCCAGGCAATGATCATCTCCAAGAAGAAAGAATCTAACCATCTCCCCTTGACATTCAACGGCATTACGATTGCTGAATCCCCCACTATCAACATTCTGGGGGTTACCATTGACCAGAAACTTAACTGGAATAGCCATATAAATACCATGGCTACAAGAGCAGGCCAGAGGCTAGGAATCCTGTTGCGAGTAATTCACCTCCTGACTCCCCAAAGCCTGTCCACCATCTACAAGACACAAGTCAGGAGTGTGATGGAATACTCTCCACTTGCCTGGATGGGTGCAGCTCCAACAACACTCAAGAAGCTCAACACCATCCAAGACAAAGCAGCCTGCTTGATTGGCACCCCATCCAAAAACATTCACTCCCTTTACCACCGATGCACAATGGCAGAAGTGTGTACCATCTACAAGATGCACTGCAACAACTCACCAAATCTCCTCAGGCAGCACCTTCCAAACCCGCGACCACTACCACCTAGGAGGACAAGGGTAGCAGATGCATGGAAACACCACCACCTGCAAGTTCCCCTCCAAGCCACACACAATCCTGACTTGGAACTATATCGCCATTCCTTCACTGTTGCTGGGTCAAAATCCTGGAACTCCCTTCCTAACAGCACTGTGGGTGTACCTACCCCACATGGACTGCTGTGGTTCAAAAAGGCGGCTCACCACCACCTTCTCAAGGGCAATTAGGGATGGGCAATAAATGCTGGCCTAGCCAGCGACCGCCCACATCCGGTGAAACGAATATAAAAAAAAATTCTGAGGCGGAATTAATTCAGGAGATTTGATGAATTATAAAAGAAAGGTTCATAGGAAATGGAAGGGGCCTGGTAAGGTTATAGGTCAGATGGTAAGACATTGGTTATCAAGCATGGAAATCAAACCATTAAGGTTCATTCCTCACGAATAATCAAGGTTGATCACAAAATCTCAGAATCTGAGCAGCTGATAGAGGGAAACGAGGCACCTTGTACCTCAAATACTCATTTATTTTGTGATGAAGGGTCTGAGGAACAGAGCATGGTAGATCAAGAGTTGGATAGTAATGTGAGCGATCATGGTGCTCAGGCAAGTGCTATCACATTTAAAGGCCAATTGCCCTGAGTAGGTACTCGGGTGACATTTATTCCAGAGGGGTCTGATAAATGGAGGGATGAAACAGTTGTGGGTTATGCAGGAAAATCTACTGGCAAGTTTAAGTATTGGTTGAATGTTCAAGATAACGGCCAAGAAACAAGGTCCACGGACTGGCAGAATGGCCTCCACTGGCCTCCGCGGTAGCACTGCCCAGTTAAAGGCCAGCAGCTCTCAGAGGGCGGGACTTCCGTTGGCAGATCCTTGATCCTGTGGAAGGTCCTGGCTATAGGATCTTTTACAACCGCCTGCGAGAGCAGACAGGGCCTGCAGTTTAACATAAATAAAAACAGAAAGTGCTGGAAATACTTAGCAGATCTGGCAGCATCTGTGGAAGAAGAAACCGAGTTAATGTTTCAGGTCTGTGGCCCCTCTGTTTAACATCATATCTGAAAGACAGCGGGCTGCAGGGCGCAAGACTTACTCCACGGAGCTGCCGCGACATTTAGCGCGGTGGCTCATTTACATGGCCGGGGCGGACTGCCCCCTCCTGATGATGTGGAGGGGGCGAATGCTCCATCCCCGGCAACAGCGTCTGGTGCCACTGCTCAGGCACCGGCACCGGCGCCATTTTTAAAGGGCTTCAAGCCCTTCCAATTCATTTCAATTTTTAAAGTTATAAGAAGTATAAATTAAAAATGAAAAAACTCAATGAAAGTTTCAATACCCTCTCCCAACCCCCAATGACAAAACAAATTATTACTTGCCCTAGCTCCCCAAAAACAACTTAGCTTGCAGTCCTGACCTTCCTCCCCCAAAGTTTATAAACTTCAAACCTTACCCCTTCCCACCACTCCCTAGACCAATCAAATCGTTTCAGCCCGCTCCCCCCTCCCCCACTCTGAAAACCTACCTCCTCCCCCCTCCCCACCACTGTCCTGCATCGGATCTCTAGTCGGAGATCCGAAGGTGCGGGAGTCCCGGCAACCAGCTGGAATACGGCAGTGGGATGGCCGACAGGAGCAGGTAGGTCATTAATATAAATATTTAAATCCTGCTCCCATCCCGAGCGGCGGGGGGTGGTGGGGTGGTGAGGGGATTACCATGCGGCCTCGCCGCCAGCTGTAATATGGGGCGGGGCCTTCCTGTTGTCAAGGCCCACGGTGGGCCTCTCCCGGAGGCATTTTCCGGGCCCCCGGCCACGACCCCCAACGTTGGGGGGAGGCCGGTAAAATTTTCCCCAGCATCTCTAACAGTGCAGCATTCCCACTGTACTGCCCTAGAGTGTCAACCAGGATTTTGTGCTCATGTCTCTGGAGAGGGATTTGAATCCTTCTGATTTAGGCAAGAGTGTCATCACTGAGCCACAGCTGAGGTACATTTTAGAAGGTTTGGCTTCCTTTATAAATTATTTAACATAAATGAATGTATTGAACTATGCTTGACGATGATGAAGCAAGTGTGTGATGGTGCCTGCTATATGCAGTGTTTTATGCATTCATATATAGATATTTGGACATATATTTGGTTTGAAATAACTGACTGCAGCTACTCAAGGGCTATTAGAAAGTTGATGCATGTTCAGACTAATTGTCTGATAGGAATTTCTTTAGGAATCACCATCTGGGAAAAATTATCTCACAAATTCACAGCTCTTTATTGGTAACATTATCAATAAATTTAATATCGATTTTGAGCCTTGCCACATATGTTAACTTTACACAGCTGGTGCTTCATTAAATTTGAAATTTTTCACTTTCTCAAATGTTCATTTTAAAACTGCAATTCCAAGGCTTGTATTCCAGAAGATCCAGGTTTTGATCTTTTGGTCTGTGCTCTTAGCTGATTTATGCTGAGATCTGGCTGGACCATATAAAGTACTATCAGATCCTGCCCTCTGCCAAACAGCTCACTATTCTAGATCATCCTGGAATGCAAAGATAATATTTTCTCTACTGTAAACCATCTTCTTAAACCCCTCTCTCCTGTCTCCTCTATGCTTACTTCCATCAACAAGTGTGAGGAGCTCATGGATATCTTTGTCACAAAGATTCAGCCTCTGCTGCTTCCCTCCCTTCACCAAGCCCACCGGCTAAGGTCTCACATCATTCACACTTAACTCACATATCCCCTCATGACCTCTTCCAGCTCATCTTGTCCATGAGAACCACCTTCTGTTCCCTTGACACTAAACAGCTGATAACTAACTTTTCTTCCTGGCCCTCATGATATCTGACATTGTTAATGCTTCTCTTTTGTCAGATACTGCCCCCTGTCTCCCTCAAATCTGTCCTCTCCTCAAAAATCAAACCTTGACCCCTCTGTCCTTGCAAACTATTGCCCCATCTCCAACTTCCCTTTCCTCTCAAAGTCCTTGAACGTACTGTCTTTTCCCAAATCCATTCCCATCTTTCTTGGAACGTCATGCTTGAATTCCTTCAATCAGATTTCTGCCCCCACAGAACAGAAACAGCTCTTATCAAAGTCACAGATGACATCCTATGTGACTGTGGCCATAGTAAGCTATCCCTCCTTGTCCTTCTTGACCTGCCTCCAGCCTTTGACAAGGTTAAGCACACCATTATCCTCCAATGTCTCTCCACTGTTGTCCAGCTGGGTGGGATTGCACTCGTCTAGTTCCATTCTTATATATCCAGTCGTAACCACTCACCTGCCAAGGCTTCTCTTCTGGCTCCCTATCTTTATCTCTGGTGTCCATGAAGCATCTATCCTTGGCTCCCTCCTATTTCATATTGACATGCTGTCCCTGAGGACATCATCCAAAAACACATTAGGTTCCACATGTATGCTTATCATGTCCAGCTCTACCTCACCCCCACCTGTCTGCACCCTTTCACTGTCTCTAAATTGTCTGAGAGCTTGTCTGATATCCAGTGCTGGATGAGCAGAAATTTCCTCCAACTAAATATTGGGAAGACAGAAGCCATTGTCTTCTGTCCCCACCACAAACTCTGTTCCTTAGCCACCAACCTCTTCCCTCTCACTGGCTACTGTCTGAGGCTGAACCAGACAGTTTGCAACGTTGGTGTCATATCTGACCCTGAGATAAGCTTCTGACCACATATCTGTGCTATCACTAAGACTGCCTATTTCCATCTCCGTAACATCGTCCGACTTCACCCATGCCTCAGATCATTTGCCACTGGAACCTTCATCCATGCCTTTGTTACCTCTAGACCTGGCTATTCCAATGCACCACTGGCTGACCTCCAATCTTCCACCTTCCATAAACTTAAGTTCATACAAAACTCTGCTGGCTATAGTCTGACATGCACCAAGTCCTGCTCACCCATTGTCCCTGTGCCTCTGACCTGCATTGGCTCCCGGTTAAGCAACGCCTCGATTTTAAATTTACATCCTTGTTTTCAAATCCCTTCATGGCCTAGCCCCTCCCAATCTCTGTAACCTGCTCCAGCCCTATAAACCTCTGAGGAATCTGTGCACCTCCAAATCGGGCCTTTTACATGTCCCCCACTTTAATTGCTCCACCATTGGCAGGTGTATCTTCAGCTGCCTGGGCCCCAAGCTCTGGAATTCTCTCCCTAAACCTCTCTGCCACTATACCTCTCATTCCTCCTTTCAGATGCTTCTTAAAACCTACCTCTTTGACCACGCATTTGGCTATCTGACCTAGTATCCCCTTACCTGGCTCGATGTCAAAATTTGTTTGATAACGCAAAAGTACCTTAGGATATTTTACGATGTTAAAGACACTATTGAAATGCAACTTGCTGTTGTTGGTGTTCTGCAATTGCTTTAAAATGTCCCTGAGGTGAGGCAGGAAAATGAAGATTCTCCTCAGCATTGTTTGGGCTTGCAGTGATACTCTTCAGAATTGAATATTCTGCTGACGCTTACTATCTACGCTTAGACATGAAGAATGGTTGCTTGGGTAAGATACTTCAGCTCGAATCCGTGCTTTCAGCAAAGACCCATGTTTGATCCTAAAGCACAATTAAGTGCAAGATTATAAACACAGAGACAAGCAAAGTAAAACCGAATTATTGTTTAGAATTTCTTTTGAGCTGTTCCTGTTTCACTGCCGTAACTTTCCACCACATTTCCGTTGAAGTAATGAAGCAAGAGAAATTCCGAGGAAATTCTGGTCATTTATTGCATTGTGGTTGCTAGTGTAGAAACCATTAACAAGTTCCAACAGATTGATGACTGAACTCATCTTGCAATGAATATTACTAAGTCCTTGTAAAAGAATCCTGATTTTTAGAGAGAAAATTTAGTTAATGCTTTGTTTCAATTCCACAGAATCATTTAATAATTGCAGAGTGCTGTGGATGTAACAATAAATCTTTTTCAGGTTTATAATGAGAAATTATGTAAGTACCTAGACAAACTGTGTCTTTTAGAAGGTCTGTAAAAGTCATCGAGCAAGCTTGGGTGCTATTGTGCATGTCTTTGTTGAACTGCAAAACTGCCATTTTCCTGTACGGCACTTTGTGGAGATAGAGCTTTATTCAAACATTCGTTTTTAGCCAACAGTGCCAGAGGAACAGAAATTAGTAACAGTGAGACCAGGAATAAATATTGCTTCCAATGATTCCTTAATTTAAAAAGAAAGACTTGACAGAATTCGGAGAGTACAAAGATCTCGGAGGATTGTAGAGCTGCAAGAGTCTAAAGAGATAGGGTGTGTAATGATGTAACATAAATGATATGCATAGAGTCCAGTTATGTTGAAGATCTCAAACAGGCTTATTACAGCTAAGATATTATACAGTACAGAGCTAACTATTTGCAGAACCTTAATCTAGGTGTTACAGTTGCAGAGTGAATCTGGCTCCAAGTCACATGACTGCATCTTGGTACTTGGTTCATGAGCATACTAAGATCTTAAAGGGACATCACTCTTAAAGGCAATCATACAACAGGGAGCAGTGAGGCTATGGAAGAATTTGAAAACAAGAATGAGGATTTTAAAGTTGAGGTGTTGTCGGACTGGAAGGCCAGCAAGCACTGAGGTGATGGGTGAACAAGATTTTGACTGAGTTAATATACGGACAGCTGAGTTTGGATGAGCACAAGTTTATGTAGGGTGGAAGATGGGAGGCCATCCAGGATTGTTTTTGAACAGTAAAGTCTAGAAATAACAAAGGCATGGATGAGGGTTTGAGCAACAGATGAACTGAGGCAGAGGTGGAGTTGAGCAATGTTACAGGCTTGGCGATGATGCAGCTATGAGGTCAGAAACTCATCTGATGGTCAAACACAGCACCAAGGTTGCGAACAGTCTTACTCAGACTGAGACAGTTGCCAGAGATGAAACCAATGTTCAGGGAATGGAGTTTGTGGCAGGGACCAAAGACAATAGGCTGGATTTTACCGGCCCCCCGACATCGGAGGTCGTGGCGGGGGGTCCCAGAAAATATCTCCAGGTTAGGCCCACCACAGGGCCCTGCCCCATATTGCCGGTGGTGGCGAGGCCTCGTGGTGGCCTGCCTCACCGCCTGGCAGCGGCATCACAATTTGAATATGTTAATGTATTTAAACTTTTTTTGATTCGTTCACGGGATGTGGGCATCGCTGGCCAGGCCAGCATTTATTGCAGACCCCAATTTGCCCTTGAGAAGGTGGTGGTGAGCTTCCTTCTTGAACCGCTGCAATACATGTGGGGTAAGTACACCCACAGTGCTGTTAGGAAGAGAGTTCCAGGAATTTGACCCAGGGATAGTGAAGGAACGGCGATATAGTTCCAAGTCAGGATGGTGTGTGACTTGGAGGGGAACTTGCAAGTGGTGATGTTCCCATGCATTTGCTGCCTACTTCCTTCTAGGTGGTAGAGGTCACGGGTTTGGAAAGTGCTGTTGAAGGAGCCCTGGTGCGTTGCTGCAGTGCATCTTGTAGATGATACACACTGCTGCCACTGTGCATTGGTGGTGGTGGGAATGAATGTTTGTGGATGAGGTGCCAATCAAGCAGGCTGCTTTGTCCTGGATGGTGTCGCGCGTCTTGAGTGTTGTTGGAGCTGCACCCACCCAGGCAAGTGGAGAGTATTCCATTACACTTCTGACATGTGCCTTGTTGATGGTGGACAGGCTTTGGGGACTCAGGAGGTGAGTTACTCGCCGCAGGATTCCTAGTATCTGACCTGCTCTTGTAGCCACGGTATTTATATGGCTACTCCAATTCAGTTTCTGGTCAATGGTAATCCCTAGCATGTTGATAGTGGGGGATTCAGCGATGCTAATGCCGTTGAATGTCAAGGGGAGATGGTTAGATTCTCTCTTGTTGGAGATGGTCATTGCCTGGCACATGTGTGGTGTGAAAGTTACTTGCCACTTATCAGCCCAAGCCTGGATATTGTCCAAGTCTTGTTGCATTTTGACACGGACTGCTTCAGTATCAGAGGAGTTGTGAATGAATGTGTCTATGACTCTCTGACTCAATGAATGTGCTGAACATTGTGCAATCATCAGCGAACATCCCCACTTCTGACCTTATGATAGAAGGAAGGTCATTGATGAAGCAGCTGAAGATGGTTGGGCCCAGGACACTACCCTGAGGAACCCCTGCAGTGATATCCTGGAACTCAGATGATTGACCTCCAACAACCACAACCATCTTCCTTTGCGCTAGGTATGACTCCAACCAGCAGAGAGTTTTCCCCCTGGTTCCCATTAATTCCAGTTTTGCTAGGGCTCCTTAATGCCATACTCGGTCAAATGCTGCCTTAATGTCAAGGGCAACCACCTCATCTGTGTTTAACTCTTCTGTCCATGTTTGAACCAAGGCTGTAATGAGGTCAGGAGCTGAGCAAATTAAATGAACTTACTTACCTGCTCCTGATGTTGGTCCCCGTTCCATATTGGTGGCGGCGGTCGGCACTCCGTGCCGTCGGATCTCCATTCAGAGATCCGAGGTGGAACACTGGTTGGGAGGAGGGAGCAGGTAATCTTTCAGGGCATAGGGGGAGAGCAGTGTTAAATGTTTTCATTTGGTCTAGGGGGTGGTGGGAGGGGGTAAAGTTCATAATATATTAACTTTGTGGGGAGAAGGTCAGGAGCACAAGGTTAGTTTTTTGGGGGCAGGGAGAGGGCAAGTAATAAATTTGATGGTAATTGGGTGGGTGGGAGAGGGTGGGGATAACTTTATTTAAATTGTAACAATCATGTATCCTTAAAAATTTAAATTACATCGAAGGGCTGGAGGCCCTTTATAAATGTGTCGGCGCCTGCACAATGGCGCTGGACACCGTTGCCAAACGCAGACCGCCTGCCCCTCCCATATTATCAGGGAGGGCAGTCTGCCCCGCCATGTAAATGACACCCCGAGTTTAATATTGCAGCGGCTCCGCGACAAGTGGTCCGTAAGGGAGGACCGCCATCTGTGAAGCTCGCAGTCAATCTCGGCAGCAAGCTGGTAAAATTCAGCCCAACCCGTCCCAGGAAATTTCTACTCATCCAATATTGGATGTCAGACAGGCAGTGTGACAAATCAGAGTCAGTGGAAGAATCCAAAGAGGTGGTGATGAGATCATGCTAAGTGTCACTGGCATACATGTGGAACAGACTCTTAGAATGTGTTTAATTTGGAGGATGGTGAGGTACAATTATGTAATTGCTAACTTAAAAGTGTTTGAAGTTTGAAAAGAAAAATCATCAGGGGATCCCACTGTTTTTGCAGTACTTTCTCTTTGAGCATTGGCACTGGGGAGAGTATCCTTGCGTAGGTTGGAATTGTTGGAGCCATTCTGGAGCCAGATAAACAAAGCCAAAGGAAAGCTGAACATCAGTTTGTGCTTGCAGCTAAAGTCTTGGAGCAATGAATGGATTTACACTGGCTTGCAGGAATACAAGCATTAAATTGGATTGCCTTTTACCATCTCACAATGAAAGACTGGTAGAATTCTCCCTAAAACCACATTCCCATTATTCACTGTACCATTCCATTTAGAATTGACAAAAAAGGTGATAACCCGAAATTACAAACATAAAAGGCTGCTAGTGGAAACACTGGATACATCAAGCAACCTTTTCTTTCAGGTCTGAGGCAACACAAACTCTTAGCCTGCCCCTGCATTATTTGGCATCTCTTCCTCTCATAGGGTCATAGAGTCGTACAGCATAGAAACAGGCCCTTCGGTCCACCGCGTCCATGCCGACCATAATGCCTATCTATACTAATCCCACCTGCCTGCATTAATTCCATATTCCTCTATGCCTTGCTCATTCAAGTACCTGTCCAGATGCCTCTTAAATGTCGCTACTGTTCCTGCCTCCACCACCTCCTCAGGCAGCTCATTCCAGATACCCACTATTCTTTGTGTGAAAAATTTACCCCTTTATCCCCTTTAAAATCCCCCCTCTCACCTTAAATCAATGCCCTCTAGTTTTAGTCACCCCTACCATGGGAAACAGACTCTGGCTATCTACCCTATCTATGCCTCTCATAATTTTATATACCTCTATCATGTCCTCTCTCAGCCTCCTTTGCTCCAGGGAAAACAGACCCAGCCTATCAAATCTCTCTTTATAACTCAAGCCCTCCAAACCAGGCAACATCCTTGTGAATCTTTTCTGCACTCTCTCTAGCTTAATCACATCTTTCCTGTAGTGCGGCGACCAGAACTGCACACAGTACTCTAAATGCAGCCTAACCAATGTTATGTACAACTGTAACATGATGTTCCAACTCTTGTACTCAGTGCCTCGGCCGATGAAGGCAAGCATACACCTTCTTCATCACCCTGTCTACCTGTGTTGCCACTTTCACGGAAGCCGAGGTCTCTCTGCTCAACAACACTCCCCAGGGCCCTGCCATTCACTGTATATGTCCTGCCCTGGTTTAACTTCCCAAAATGCATCACTTCGCACTTGTCTGCGTTAAATTCCATTTGCCAATCCCTTGCCCACTTTCCCAGTTTATCTATATCCTTTTGTAACTTTAGACAACCTTCTTCGCTGTCCACTATACCACCAATTTTGGTGTCATCTGCAAACTTACTAATCATGCTGCCTACATTCACATCCAAGTCATTAATATATATGACAAACAACAGAGAGCACAGCACCGATCCCTGCGGCACACCACTGGTCACCGGCCTCCAATCTGAGAAACAACCCTCCACTACCACCCTCTACCTCCTATCACCAAGCCAATTTTGTATCCAATTGGCTAGCTCACCCTGGATCCCATGTATTCGATCCTTCTGGACCAGCCTACCATATGGGACCTTGTCAAAGGCCTTGCTAAACTCCATGTAGACAACGTCCACCACCCCGCCCTTGTCAAACCTCTTGGTCACTTCCTCAAAAAACTCAATCAAATTCGTGAGACATGATTTCCCACGCACAAAGCCGTTCTGATATCCCTAATCAGAGCTTGCCTTTCCAAATGCATATAAATCCTGTCTCTCAGAATCCCTTCCAATAACTTTCCCACCACTGATGTAAGGCTCACCGGCCTGTAGTTCCCTGGCTTATCCTTGCTGCCCTTCTTAAATAAAGGCACAACATTAGCTATCCTCCAGTCTTCCGGTACCTCACCCTTGCCTAATGATGATACAAAAATCTCTGCCAGGGGCCCAGCAATCTCCTGGCTTGCTTCCCATAGCATCCTAGGATACACCTGGTCAGGCCCTGGGAATTTATCCACCTTAATGCACTTCAAAACCTCCAACACCTTCTCCTTTGTAATGGTAATATGCTCCAGGATATCGCTGTTCCCTCCCTTGAACTCACTAGCTTCCGTGACCTTCTCCATGGTAAATACAGACGAGAAGTATTCATTTAAGACCTCGCCCATTTCCCGTGGCTCCACACATAGATTACCACACTGATCCTTAAGGGGACCTACTCTCTCCCTAGCTACCCTTTTACTCTTAATATATTTATAGAATCTTTTAGGATTCTCCTTTACCTTATCTGCCAGGGAAATCTCATGGCCCCTTTTCGCCGTCTTGTCTTTCCTTCTTAAGTGTACTCTTACATCCCCTATACCCCTCGAGGGACTCGCTTGATCCCAGCTGCCTATACCTGACATATGCCTCATCCTTTGTCCTGACCAGACCCTCAATATCTCTCGTCAACCAAGGTTCCCTAAACTTGCCAGCCTTGCCCTTCCATCTAACAGGAACATGCCGGCCCTCAACTCTTCCTATCTCATGTTTAAAAGCCTCCCACTTGCCAGACGTCCCTTTACCTGTAAACAGCCTCTCCCATTCAAATTTTGAGAGTTCCTGTCTGATGCCATCGAAGTTAGCCTTCCCCCAATTTAGGATTTCAACTTGAGGACCAGTCCTATCTTTTTCCATAACTATCTTGAAGCTAATAGAGTTATGGTCACTGGTCCCAAAGTGCTGCCCCGCTGACACATCAACCATCTGCCCAGCCTCATTTCCTAAGAGGAGGTCAAGTGTAGCCCCTTCTCTGGGAGGGCCATCCACATACTGCTTCAGAAAACTATCCTGGACACACTCAACAAATTCTTCCCCATCTGATCCCTTAGCACTAAGACAGTCCCAGTCAATATTAGGGAAGTTAAAATCACCTACTATTACAACCCTATAATCCCTACATCTATCTGTGATTTCCCTACATATATGCTCCTCCAATTCCATCTGACTGTTGGGGGGCCTATAGTATAATCCCATCAAAGTGATCACCCCTTACTTATTTCTCGAGTGCTCGTTACTCAGTGTTAACATTCTGAATCAATAGTGATCCACAGTGCTTTTTTTTATTTGTTCCTGGGATGTGAGCATCGCTGGCAAGGCCAGCATTTGTTGCTCATCCCTAATTGCCCTTTATATCCAGGAACATTCAACTTGATGCCCAACTGAACAGCTTAGCATCATGAGCATCCACAAATAACTCAAGTAATTGAAATGTACTAGTCTATTCTTTATTCTGATATTATTTACTTTATCAATCAGTAATGAAAATTGATTTTTTGTTCACATAAATTGCAACAGTCTCAATCCTACTTAATTCTTCTAAAGGCATTTGGCTTGAATTTCTTGACTCTGAAGGTTTCAATCTGCACTTCCTAATTCTGGTTAAGTGACTGATCTCTTATGTATTAATATTCTAGTTTGTTACAAGTTTATTCAATGCATTCATGGCCAGTTTCATCTGGAGAGTTTGGATGAGAAGAATTAAGCATGTGCTGGCCTTGATTTCCCAATTCTGTTTTTTAGTTGCCAGCCTTTCATGTCTTTCACATTGACATTCCAGTTACTTTGCCAAGAAACATATTGAATATTAGAAAACAGAGCCCTTGACTTCCTCTGCTGGAATTGCTAATGACCAGACACCACAATCTTTAAGAGTGAAAACATTCTGGACCAGATTTACTGCAATAAAAACAACATTTTGGATTTCTGATTTTGGTAGAGCAAAGTGATTTCCGCACTGACCTCATGTATTCTAGTCTGGTATTATGACCTTAGTGTTGGGTTGACATCTTACAGAAAAAGAAAATGGAACTGTGCAAACACAAGTTCAGCTCATTTTGAAAGAACTTGGCTGTAAGTACAGATTAGTATTTTGCTATCCTTTAAAATATGAACAGAATGGAATTCAGCATTTATTAAATGCAAATCTATATGATTAAAAGTTTTGTGTCTGTAAAAATGTATCACTGTATGATTATAGAATTATTTTAGCATTGCTGTTTGGATTATGCTAACCACGTGTTCATGTAGTCATTCTAGACCAGTAACGTTTCAACAATGAATTCCACAAAGATGCTCAGGCCACCATTTTTTAAATTTTTATTCTTTGCCCATAATTTCCTTTTTTTTAAACCCTATTTCTCTATTTTAAACTTATTTCCTTAAATGTCACTTTTAGCTTTCTATTTTTAAATTATTTTTATGTCCTGCACTATTTTTTAAATGTCTACTCATACAGGCCCTGGTCCTGACTTGTTCAGCACCTCTATTCTGCGTGATCGGGATATCCGCGATTAACATGGCTGTGCACCTAGATCCTGATCCACATAGTTTATCTGTGTGAGTGCTGAGCCAAGCTTGGGAAATTGTACTTAAAAGCTAAATTAAAATAGCATATTAGAGGTAGTGGATCTAGGAGACAATAAAGAATGAGGGTCAGAAAAGGAAAGCAAATTAAAAAGAACACAGAATAACAACAAGTGACGTCCATTGGACAATAGAAAAACAGAGAAAATCTACAGATAGAGACTAATAAAGTGATTGATACCAACTGTATGACAGATATATTTAGACAGTGGGGACATAACAGTAGAAAGGGAAGACAGAGGGAAGGATAAACTTACTGAGAAAACAAAGAATGAAAACGACTTAGAAACACATACAGAGATATTGGGGGTCATTTTCAACTTTGCCACCTGGGTGCTAACCTGGCAGGGCAGATGCCCATTCTTTATAGAACATGCCCGATTTTTATTCCATTGGTTCCAATTAAACAAAAAATTGGGCTGGTGCTACAACAGGTTAACGAGCTGCTCTCTCAGATCAGTTCAAAGGTGGCAAATTTTACAATTACCTCAATGTCTCACTCCAATAGAGAGAGAGTCAGAGAGACACAAAGGGGGGAATTTTATGTTGGCGGCGGGGGTCTTGATGTTGGTAGAAACCGGTGCCGAGATCCCTGCGTTGCCTCTTTTCCGGACGGCCCGCTGAATTTAGTGCCAATCAGGCACTTAAGAGGACAGCGGCAGGCCTTCCATAGGATTTGGAACTATTTTACTCTGTTGAAGTCGACAGAGTGCAAAATTGGATGGGATGTCAATCCGAGTTTCAGCATGATCTGGTCAGTTTCCCACTACTTGGGTTAGGTTAATAACTTGAAATTAATGTTGGCAATACTTGCAGCCAAACATTTAATACATTTGCATGGAATTCCCATATCATTTTAACATATGTTTAAACTCGTCTATTCTACATTGATAAATACCTTTGTAAAAAAAGGCTGGGTCGCAGGCACAACTTTCCATTGTTCCTTGGATACAGCTTGGAACTTTTAACATGGACCTGAACCACTCTAGCAGGTGGACAGGTCTTACTTTGATGCCTCACCTGAAGGACGGTACCTCTGACCATGCAGAACTTGTTCATTACCATATAGGGGTACCAGTCTGTGCTATGAACTTAAAGGACTGAATTTTATCAGCTCTCTAGAGTTTAGCAGGGTGGTGTGGGGCCCATAAAATTGCAAGAAAAGGTGCGGGGTGGGGTGGGGGGTGTGGGGGGGGGGGAGGGTTGCAGTTGTTGGGTGGAGTGCCTGTCTCCTTCCCGATGCCATTTTATTTTATTTATTTTTTAATTTGGAGATACAGCATTGAAACAGGCCCTTCAGCCCACTAAGTCTGTGCCGACGATCAACCACCCATTTATACTAATCCTACACTAATCCCATATCCCTACCACATCCCCACCTGTCCCTATATTCTCCTACCACCTATCTAGGGGCAATTTACAATGGCCAATTTACCTATCAACCTGCAAGTCTTTTGGTGGTGGGAGGAAACCAGAGCACCCGGTGAAAACCCACGCAGTCACAGGGAGAACTTGCAAACTCCACACAGGCAGTACCCAGAATTGAACCCGGGTCGCTGGAGCTGTGAGGCTGCGGTGCTAACCACTGCGCCACTGTGCTGCCCATGTCAGGGGTGGGGAAGCTGTTTGTTTTCAATCACAGGACTGTTTGTTTGTCTAATCTGGGTTTGACTTCCAACCTGGAAAACCCCAGCCTCAAATCAGGGACTATCTCAAAAATACAAACACAAGCTGTACAGAACTCGGTTTCCACACGAAAGGCTGGATTTTGTTATGCAGAAAATGGCGGCTGCCCCACATGGGATCCACGCTGCCGCAATTCTGAGACGGGCAGCCACTTAACAGACTCAGAGCAGCCACACCCCCTCCAATCACGTGGCAGGGGCAGCATCGGCGACAAAATGCAGAGTTGACCCTTTCCCCTCCTCGGTGGCGCCAGCTTCTCGTGGACAGGAAAGTGAAGGCAAGTGAGTACTGCACGTCGAGCTCAAGATTGGGAACGGATGGGAAGATCATGGAGGATGACATTGAAATTTATGCAGAGAGGTATTTTAAATATTTAAACTTGGTGTTGTCGTAGAGCGTCGGAGGTGCCACCATGGAGCTTCCCTGCCCCTGGGAAGTGCAGGCCCCAGCAATCCCAGCAACGGGTTCCGTGGTGGCCACTGACGCTTCTATTCTCTGGCCCCTCCACCACGAAATTCAACGTCGGGACGAGAACAAGATCAAGCCTGAAGTCTTCAGCACACAACTCATAGCAAACATTCATATGATCATACACCCTCACACACTTAGCATTTGAAAGCCCCATACTCACATCTCACAGGTTGTCCACACTGCCAGCTATTCAACCATGACAGCCACATCACCCAAAGACATTACATCACACTCACTGATACATTTCCCTCTTTCTTGCAGGACAAGGTGGTGCACAACAGGAGGTGGAGGATCTAACCTGACAGGGAACAGGCAGCCTGCATGTTCTAACACCTATGGAGGGGAGAGTGCTGACATTGCGTGAATTTAGCGGATAACATAAAGGTGGGATGAGGGAGGAAATACTGGGCATGAGTGGCCTACAGTCAGTGCAGGCGGCAAGGGGAGCACAGGTGCCAACTTGCTGAAAGACAAGGTTGCACACAAGTTCTGCTGCAGAGAACCCAGATAAGGAGGACTTCAATGGTGCAGGTTACAGAAAAAGGCTGACGAGTATGCACAACGAACTGCTTAGTGCATTAGACAGATTATCGGAAAGGTCAATGTCAAGGAGCATGGAGGAGTCCAGCATCACCTTGGCACAGGGCTTTGTGCAGAGCTTGGAACCTATTCTTTACAGCATGGAAGCTGTAGCCAACTCCATTTGCACACTTGTGAACCCCAATGAGTAAACATATAGAAGAGGGCCAAATACACATTGAAGTATTTGAAAATAAAATATTTTGCATTTAATCGAGTTGCAGTTTTGCAGTTGCTCTATTTATTTTTAACAAACAAGACAATGTCAGTCATACCAACATGTCAATAAGTGTGATGGATATGTTGTCATATCTCCATCATGGTTTGGTTTACCACGATTAGTACTAAAAGCAAAAATCAGCAATGGCGAGAAATCTGTCCTGCAGTCAATTTTTTCTCTGTGCACATAATGAGCTGGATTCTATGAGCTCGCCACCGAGATTGGCGACAAGCTCAAAAAGTGGCGGCCTGCCTGTGCGGGCTACACGCCACAGAACCACCACAATCTCAAGCGTGGTAGCTCATTTAAATAGCCGGGGTGGCCCGCCCGCCCACCCCCAATCATGTGGAGGGAGTGGGCTGTCCGTCCCCGGCAATGGCGTCAGCTGTCCTATGCCCAGGCGCTGATGCCATTTTTAAAAGGAAGTCAGCTCTGCCAGCTTATTTAAATATTTAAATAAATATTCAATAAAATTAAATAAATACATTTCTTTTGCCCCTCTCCTACTCCCGCCAATAACAATCACATTAACTATTTGCCGCCCACAAAACACTGAACTTTAACATCTGACCTTCGCCCCACCAAACTGCACGTTTATTTGACCCATCCCTTCCCCCCTATGCTGATAAACTAACCTCCTTCCCCCTCCCCATCACTGTGGCGCTTTGTTTCCCTGGAGGGGGATCCGAAGGCGGGGGAGTAGTTTAGTTTAGTTTAGAGATACAGCACTGAAACAGGCCCTTCGGCCCACCGAGTCTGTGCCGACCATCAACCACCCATTTATACCAATCCTACACTAATTCCATATTCCCTACAACATCCTCACTTGTCCCTACATTTCCCTATCACCTACCTATACTAGGGGCAATTTATAATGGCCAATTTACCTATCAACCTGCAAGTCTTTGGCATGTGGGAGGAAACCGGAGCATCCGGAGGGAACCCATGCAGACACAGGGAGAACTTGCAAACTCCACACAGGCAGTACCCAGAATTGAACCCGGGTCGCTGGAGCTGTGAGGCTGCGGTGCTAACCACTACGCCACTGTTCCGCATTA